>NC_067476.1:113166258-113509231 GCF_947179515.1 Apodemus sylvaticus
GGGCTAAGAGCTTTACCTACATTTTATAAATTTCCTTGTCAGCTAAGTTAGTTAGATAAGCATCAACAAAGCCAAATACAGATTTATAAACACCAAAGCAGGGACAGGCAAGACAGCTCGTCAGGTAGCAAGCTTGATGACCTTTGGCTCCTGAAGTCCACCTAGTAGGAGAGAACTGCTCCCAGAAGTTATCCTCTGATCTCCACATGCTACCCACACTAAATAAATTTAAAAAATTAAATAACAACAACAGTAAATAAGTGTTAACTTCCTGCTTTCTCAGTGAAATCCCCTTTTTTCTCACCTAGTTGTTTCAATATCTTTATACTGAAAATGAAATTAAATTTTTTAGTATGCAGTCATTGGAATGGGTTGTTTTCTTGGCAAGACAAAGGTTCATATAATTCCTCCTTTAGTGGGAAAGAAACTAATCAAAGCCTATCATTTTGGGGAAATCTCTAAATAGCTGATGAAGTTAATTCAAATGCTTTTGACTGATCTTTGGTCCCTTGTCTATGATTCTATGCCTGGTCCATGTTCACCTGATTTCCTAAACCACCTCTACTGCATCCTTGACTGACTGCTTGTGTCCCTGCAGACCTGCATTTTCCCCATGTGTGTGTGAGTGTGACCCCCCCCCATCTGAACTACCAAACTGCCTTCCACCCTGCATGCCTCTCCGTGTATTAACCAGTTTCCCCTAACTGGGGGCTGGGTACAGGCATTGCTTGCACACTGGCACCAAGCAGATGCTCAGAGAATGCAGTAGCACCTGCGACAGAAAATAATAGGCAGAAATGAGGCGCTCTGCCGAGCCTCAGCTACAAGGGCTCAGGTGATCGTCTTTGCACGAGTGCACGGAACTTGAGAGGAATATCAGGCACCAGGAAGCTTTAATAAGCCAGAGCACCTCTTCCACCCTGTCCCTCCCTCCTTCCCCTCCCCCTTCAGTTCTGGACAGGTCCAGCCTGTCCAAGATGTGACTCTCTTTAGCTGAAGGCAGTTACTTCTGTCCCCTCAGCCGTTCTAGCCTCCTCCGAAGGTCTGGGGGCAACTTCGCTCCTGCTGCCAACAGTTCTCTAAGCCTCTGTTTGGGAGTCTTGGTGAGTAGAAAGTTGCAGGGAACAGGGCCCTCTTCAAAGGTGACCTGGCAGTGTTGTTTAGCTGTATGGTAACCCTCAGCACTGGCTGTCACCACGTAGTCCCCAGGTGTCAGCAGCCGCCAGTAATCTCCACCCCAAGCTGAGAGGAGGAAAAGGGTGAGGTCAGGCTGGGGTTCAAAGATCTTCAACTCGTGACCAGTGGAAAGGCCCCAGCTCCTCTCTCTGCCACACACACCTGTGGTCACATCGTGATTAATGCCCTCCACCGCAATGACCGCGTCCGCAATCCCGAGCTCCGTGTCTTTGTCCCGGACGACTCCGGTAATGCCCATGCGCACCTGTAGAGCAAAGGGGATTTAAATTTTTTTCTTTAATTTATTCTTCTCTCATATATTACATCCTGACTGCAGTTCCTCCCACCCCCATCCACTCCTCTTTCCCTCCAGAAAGGGACAGGCATCCCAGGGATATCAAACATGGCTTATCAATTTACAGTAAGACTAGGCACCTCCCCTCAGATTAAGGCTACACAAGACAGCCCAACAGGAGAAGAAATGGTCCCCAAAGCAGGCAGTTCAGAGCCAGCCCCTGCTCCCACTGTTAGGATTTCCACAAGAGCACCAAGCTACACAAGCACAACACACATGCAGAGGGTCGAGGTCAGATCCCTTCAGGCTTCCCGGGTGTCGGTTTGGTTTCTGTGAGCGCACAGGAGCCCAGGTTAAGATTGTGTTTCTCGTTGTGTTCTTGACCTCTCTGCTCCCACAGTCGTTCCTTCCCCTCTTCCTCCAGATTCCCTGAGCTTTGCCTAATGTTTGAAAATATTTGTTTTGAGGCAAAGTCTCTCTATGTAGTCCAGGCTATCCCTGAGCCTGCTTCTGTTGCCTTCACTTCTCAAGTTCTGGAACTACAGGTGGAGGCCACTTCAGTCAGTAGAAAAACTTATCAAAACCTTGAGGTGGATGTAAGATTTCAAGTTTGAAACTAGTCTAGGCTATATGGTGAGACTTCTGTCTTAGAAGCAAACAACAAACAAAAAATTTAAAGATGCCTTTCCTTTGTGTAAGAGTGACTTCACTAACTTTCTGGCTGATGCCCGGTAAGCCTGATAAGGTGGCAGTTTGGTACACTCCTAGGTGAAAATTGTTGTATTAAAATTATCTCCTAATTGCTAACTTATACCCGATCGTTGGGCTTTCTGTAGTATGGCAGTACTGTTATTAGGTCTCTCTCTCTCTCTCTCTCTCTCTCTCTCTCTCTCTCTCTCTCTCTCTCTCTGTGTGTGTGTGTGTGTGTGTGTGTGTGTGTATGTGCATGCACATGTGTCTGGAGGCCAGAAAAGGCTCAAGATATTCTATTTCTATAAGGCAAGGTCTATCCTTGAACCTGGAGTGCACACTTCACCAGGCTGGAAGCCAATATAGCTCAGCAATTCTTTACCCAACTCAGAGCTGGGGTTCCAGGTATTTATGGGGATGCTCAGCGTCTTACATGGGTGCTGGGATCTGAATGTCAAGCTTCTTTTACATGTGTTTGTGTGTGCCTATATTTGTATGTGGGTACACACATGCCATGGCAAGTGTGTGGAGATCAGAGGATCACACCATTCTCTCCTCCCACGACGTATGTTCCAGGGTTTGGACTTGAGTTGTTAGCCTGCTTAGCAGGGATTTTACCTCCTGAGCCATCTCACCCCGGGCAGATGTCTTTTATAGAAGCCATGGATGCTATTATTATAGAACCACTCATAGGAATCTTTGTCCCTGAGGAATGTAACATTTTATGCCAAAGCAGTTTTCCCATCTGACTAATGTCTTTTCTGAGAAACACTATCCTGACAATGACAGGCTTGTGACAATTCTAGGGACCACCCCTTAGCCTCAAGTTGCTTCTAGTTCCATTGGCTAATAACATCTGAAACCACACTACTAGCAAATGGTACTTCCTGTCCTAGATCATTCCAATCGGATGTCACACGTGGCCTACAACGTCATGGAAATCTGATGCCAGTTAAGATGGCTGGTGCTCCAGTTCTTTAAGGCACAACTCCTAGGCCCACCAGGAATAATTCAGGGAGGCTAGGAAGTGGGACTTAGATCCCACCTGCTCCAGGTAGGTGAGAAGGGCATCTCTGTTGTTTTCCCACTCCTGAGGCAGCTCCTTCTCATGAGGGAACTTGTCACAGGACAGCTCCACTGTGACCTCAAAGCAATTGGTGTGTAGGTAGCTGAAGTCGTTCATGCCTGGGGATACCAAAGACACTGGAGTGTTAAGTGGGTAGACAGGGGCCCCACTTTCCCAGTGCTCTTGAGAGACACCCAGGGTAGGGACTGACGGTAAGTACTATACATCACAAAAGACTATTATGGGATAGGTAGTTATGGAGACAGGACTAATGCCACACAGGCACATACTCCCGGGAACTGTGTGCCAGTCGGCTCCATTGATGACATTGCCATGCAAGGAGAAGTCCTGGCTATGACAAGGTCGGCGATCGGTGTCCTGCATGGCCCTATTCGTGCCAGCATAGACAGTGCTGAGCCAGCGGAAGACAGCATCGTCCGGCGTGGGAGTGAGTTCACGAGCAGCCCACGGGGTCCGAGTCATGTCGAAAGGATAGGACACCACAAGCTCACCCCCATGGAGGTTGGCACTCAGCACAAACGGAATGCGCTTCATCCATTTGATCACTGCCCATGTTTCAGGAGCCACCTAGATGACGGGAAGAGAGGGTGGTCTGCACACAGAGACCTGGGGCCCTTGGGTGGCCTTCCACCACTGCCCCAGAATACTCACAGTGGCATTGGGCAATGTATAGTAGGCAGGCAGTGGCAGGTGATGGTTGGGGACAGTGTGTGGAACCAGTCCATCATCCTCTGCATACCACAGTTGTGTGTTGAGGTCAGCAAAATTGTGGTTAAGGTCAATGCCCTGGTAGGTCCAGCGGCCCTCTGCCCAGCCCACCAGCTCTGAGCCCTGCCAAGAAAGGGCCTTATTCAAGTCAAGCAAGCTCTGGGTACCACACAGAAGAGACAGGATGGCCCTCATGCCAGGTGGCCTACCCTGTGGTAGGCAGTCTCATAACCATCAGGATTCATGGAGGGCAACAGATGAATTCGTGTCTCAGTGAGCAGCCGAGTCACTCGAGGGTCCCCTCGCAGGAACTCATGACATAAGAACTGCATCAATAGCAGAAGCAGCTCCCGCCCCAGAGCCTCATTCCCATGCATACCAGCCACATAGCGGACCTCGGGCTCTCCTGGAAACACACAGAGGCTTAGAGTAAGCTCACACCAGAGCCTGCCCTGTGCCCACCCCTTCCCATGCCATCAAGCAGTACCCAGCTCATGCTCCCCAGGATGGTCTGACATTTCCATCACATACAGCTTGAGACCCTGGTGGCTCTTCCCGATGCTGTAGATGCGGGTGATGTTGGGGCATTGCTCATTCACCTGTTTCATCAGCTGGGTAGAGAGGAGCACAAGGCAGTTACACACCGACCATGTGCAACCACGGAAAGACTTACAGATCCACGCAGATGGGAACAACATAGTATGATCCAGAAAAGGCGCAGGAGCTGGGGTGGGGGGGGGCGGTATGGGGGTGGGGGTGGGGCAAAAAACAACAAGGGTAATTGGAACAGAACTTAGGGATCGAGAGAAGTAGGAGAATGGGGGACACAGAGACAGGGGACGCATGGGTAGTCATAGCCAGTTTGCCCTGGTGGGAAGGAGACAGGTAGGTCTCCTTCCAGGGTCTCAGGAGTTGCATCTGACCTTCCTCATAGCTTTATAATTGTGATGCCGGAAGTCCAAAGAGTCAGAAGATCCTAGTTTATTGGCCTCAGGGAACAGGTCATTAGGATCTGGCAGAAAGTGAGTTCCATATTAAAAAAAAAAAAAAAAAAAAAAAAGGTCAGTTCATAGTAAAGGATGCCCCTGAAATCAGGCCCTGCCCATACAGCCTTTGCCCGGCTGCCCACCTGAGACTGGACAGGCCAGGATCTCTGCCCGGAGGCAAGGCGCACCTTCCCGGAACCAGGTCTGAGGCAGCAGGCGAATGAATCGAGCCACCTGAGGCTCTGGAAGAAGGTTCAGCACTGGAGTCTCGGCGTCTGAATTGGCAGGAAATACCTGGAGGTACGGAATGCCTTGCTGAAGCTGCTCAGACCTGCTGCTGGCTCAAGATCCGGGGAAGGAATTAAGGTTCTCACACGCACAAGCCTACCCTCCCTGGTGGGTGCAGCTGGCGACATGGACCCCCATTTCCACAGCTCCTGCCAGCGGGCAACCCTGGACAGCTATGTTTTCTGCCATGGTCTCGGCTCATTAAAACAACATACCCAGTCTGGAGTCTTGTACCAAGGAAGTCCATGAGATGGAAAACCAGAGCCACGAACAGGCGAGAAGTCAATAACCCTGAGGCTCATGGTCAGAAGGGGTGCCCCAGAAAGGAGATGCGGCACCTACCCCATGGTGGAATTAACGCGGTACTATGCCAAAGGAGCTAGTGCTTGGTAAATGACTTCCTGTGAAAGTACAAAGCCCTGGATTTGAGCCTCGGCACTGTAAAAACCTCCAGCTTCCGCCTGGAGTCTGCATGTGTGTCTTTTTATTTGCAGAGGATTCTCCCCAGCGCAGTACCCTAATGAACTGGTCCCAACCACTATGGGGTCACTCACCATGTCCTCCCCAGTACTGTTCCTACTCTTCCACCAGGTCTGACTGTCGTTGCTGAACTGAACCTTGAATGATGTGACCCAGTCATACCTGGCCACAGAGACAGAGAAACATTAGTGTCCCTGCAGAGCCACTGCGGCACTTCCAACCGCTGGCCACCAACAACATCCAGGCTAAACATGAGCCTTACCTCCACACAGAGTTTCTGCCCTGCGTCACAATCCCCGAGAAGCGGACGGGGCTCTTAGCATCCACCTGAAGCCAAGGCGCAGTGTCTTGTTGTTCGGCACACCAAGCCCCGTCGTACAGGTCACCGTCCTCCAGACCTGACTGTGGACACAAGGTCATGGTGATCCAGCCCAGGTGGGACACAGAGGAGAACGAGGGTGGGGGAGGGGAGGAGACGGCCCTAAGGCTGCGCTTCCCTTCCCTCCCCCTCAGATCTGACTGAGCAAGGGCTGCAGACCTGAATGTTGAGCCGTCCTCGGTGTGCTCCAAGACCAAAGGACTGGCTGCTGGAGGCCTCCAGCTGGCTATCTGAAACCCGCAGGGACTCCAGGCCTAGAGGAGGACAGCCTGTGGTAAGGATAGAACAGTGAGACGGGATTAGATAGAGGGTAACCAGAGAGGCTTGCAAACTGAGTCTAAGCTTGTTCATTGGCTAGGTAGGGGCCCTGGGAAGGCAATACCTGGTTCTTGTTTCACAGGGAGAGTAAGGGTCTTTGCTGGGTGAGTGGTCACCAAAGGCCTGGCAGTCACCAGAGGACCAGGCTGCCTTAGTTTCTTTCGCTTCTTAACAATGATCTTTTTCTTCTTGATGACTCGAAGCCGGACATGCTGTTCTGAGGTCTCTAGGGAACCAGGAGACAATGTACCAGAGGAGAGAAGAAAGTCGTGAAACCCAGATGGAAAGGTCTGTTAACCCAACGAGGTGTCTGAGCATATGGGACACCTGCAACAATTACTGTCATCCTAGCGTGGCCCCCAAGGTCTGGTACCTAACCCCACCTGCCTCTCTTTGTCACTTCTTCAGTTCCTCCTTCTTAACACAATTACATCTTTGGCCCGAGTCCCCTCTGACTCTCTGATTGGGTGGAGAACAATGTCAAGCCATTAGAGACTGGTCACTCTGAAGATCTGAAGTTAGTTTTTAACTTCCAGGCCTTGGCCTGGTCAGTCCTCTTCGTAATACTACACCCCCACCCCCCAACCTCCAAGCCTTCCGAATTTTCAGACTAGGCCTCGGATCTTGTCCTGAAGTCGGTGCCTGGCCTACCTGCTGGCCTCAAAGTTCCCAACCCTGAGGAAGAAGTTGGGAGGCCAGTCTGCCTGTGCCCATCAGGAGGCAGTGATCCTTTCCTCCACAGCCTCATCCCCCTGTCTCTCCCGCTCCAAGTCCCTGGCCTTAAACACCATCATCCTGCATAGGCGTTCTCTGCCCCTTTTAGACTGGTGTCTCTTCACCTTTCCAGATTCTGTCCTCAGTTTCTTCATTTGCGAAGAAGGAAGGCTGGAGCTGAGGCAGCCAGCATCCCGCTGGGCCTGCCCTAAGACTGCTGACTAGGTCTGAGCAGAATGGGGCTGCTGAGTCAGCAGCCATTGCACAGGGCTGTGCGCGTCCCTGTTCACAGGGCAAGCCTGAGGACACAGCTGGGGGAGTGGGTCTGACCAGCCCAGCAGCCGACCAGGGGACCCAGAGCTCACCATTTGCCTTTGTGGACGGCTGTGCAACGCTTCTATGTGGAGTCAGGGTTGAGCCCGGAGCCAGGCCCAGCACTGAGGCGCTGGGCGCCCCCAGCCCCAGCCCGACGGAAGGAGCAAAGGCGGTCACAGCGAGCAAGAGACCCCACATAGCGGGAAGGGTCGGCGGGCGCGCTGCACGGAGGCTCTTGGTGGGTTCTCTTCTTCCTGCGGCCGGCTGCGGAGCCCCCCGCCCCTTCCTGCCCGCCCGCCCTCCGCCGCCCCACGCCCCTCTGCAGCCTCCGGCCCGCCCACAGCCACTAGCTGGAATCCGACGTCCTAGGAGAGGGGAGGGCGGGCTGCGGAGAGCCGCGAGGTCCCGCTGGGGCGGCTGACTCTGGTGATCTGCGAGGACCCCCCCCCTCGGGGGGTGGCAGTGGGCTGGGGCCCAGGGACCCAGTGTCGCAGCCTCACCGCTGCCTGGCTCTGCACAGTCTGCAAAGCCACCGCACAGTCCGTCCGACTGCGCGCGCCCATCCCACTGCAGGCACCTATGCAAGGCGCTCTGCACGTGGTCTGAATTGTAGTCAAACTTCAGTTTACAGGCTAGTAAACTGAAGCTTGCAGGGGCCCTCGTTGACGTGGCCAAGGTAACAAAACTGGGAACTTTGGAGAGGAAATTACAACCTGAGGGGAAAACCCACCAGAACCTCGGATGCCTTACTGGGGTGGGTAGGGCAACCGGGAAAGACCGCAGGAGAACAGTGGGGGTGGGGGGGTCAGGGTTGCTGTGGGGCGAGGGGTTCTCAATTAAACCCAAAGACAAACCTTGGGTGCAAAGAGGGGCGGCGCTTCTTCCTCAGTCCTGCCTCCTCTCTTTTTCCCTCCCTGGGCTGCCACGTTTTGGGGTTACATAACTTGAGGAAGGGAAGGCAGCCAGAACTGATAACCGGAGGGCTGGCGCCAAGAACCGTGAGGCCAAGTCTTAGTGCGATTCCTTCTCTCCTCGTTCCACTCATCGTCCTCCAGGAGTTCTCAGACCTGTCCTCCCCAGGAACCCTCTAGGTTGACCCCACACCGGAGTCACCTGCCCTAAAGAAAGGCCAGTGCCACTAGTGCTTGCTTTGCCTTCACTGCAGTCCCCCAAGAAGTGTCGCCCACAGGTGGCTGAGACCCCTAAGCAAAAGGCAGAGGAGCTATGGTCTATGTAAATGAACTGAAAAATCTCCAGTTGGCACCTTTTCGGCATCAGAACCAGAGCCTGGCGGAAATGCGTGGGGCTGCTGACCTGACCTGAGACCACCTCCCGTAGGGGCCCCTCGACGGGAGTAAGCCTTGCCATCTGATCCACCTGGGAGACTTCAAAAGGAGGGTCAGAGAACTCTGAGAAGGGGGTGATCGCCGAGGACCCATACGTGGACCAAGTCCCATCTTGGTGCTTCCACCTAGAAGCAGTGCTAGGCTCGGCTCCCCAGAGAGGCACAGAGAAGTTAGTTTAAGGCTGACTCTCTCTCTCTGTCCTACTCTCCTTTCAGTTGCCATGATAAAATACACTGACAAAAATCAACTTAGGGAAAGCAAGGATTTATTTCTGATTACAGTCTCGTTCGGGGAAGTTGCGGCAGAACTCACGCAGGAACTTGAAACAGAAACCAGATGAAACCCAGGTGATTAGCTATCAGGTGCCTGCTTAGCCAGCTTTCTTAGCTAGGCCAGAACCCCTGTCCAGGGAATGGTGCTGCCCACAGTGGGCTCTGGTTAGCAGTCGACACGGTCCTGAATAGGCTGATCTCATCTCTGAGGTTCCTCAGTTAGGTTTTCCTCTCTGATGTGTCAAGTTGACAATAAAAGCTAACACGACATGTTTTAAAGCACAGACTTTCTGAACACAGGGTCGGCGCACATAAGCAAGACCATAGATGCTGCTTGCTTGACTTGCAGGCTACTGAACAGGTAGAGGGCTTCTGGGCTTCCAGAAGAAACCCTATACTCAACCAAGTCTGAGAGCTCAAACAGGAAGAAGGCAGAAGTACCAGCGACAGGACACCTCAGGCAGCCCCTACCCCTCCTTCCACACTCTCCCCCAGAGCTCTTGTATGCCCCTCTCCGTCCCTGAGCCCCTTGGCATCCCCTTACACTCACATCTTGCCAGGCTACTGCCTCTGGCCCTGGCCTCTCGGTACTTGGGGACACAAAGGCAGGAGGTCAAAAGACCATGACTCCAGGGACACAACAGCAAGTTTACATCCAGTCACCTACAGAGCCTGGTCTCTATCGCCGAGAGCCACATGGAGGATCTTTGGCAATCACAGGGCAAGTATATGTTTCAGGGAACAACCTAGGAGGACGGGTGGGGCACCTGTCCAAAGGAGCTCTTAGACGAGGGGAAGGCTGGAATGGAGAAGAGCTCAAAGACGGCACAAGCAGGATAGCAGGCCTTGCTCTCAAAATGAGACGTTAAAGAATATAAGTAATAAAAAAAATCTGGTTCCATGTCACCTTTTTGGTTATATGTGTGTGATCTTTTTCTATGCGGGAAGCACCAGTAGTTCTAATTTCACATAGATTCTAAGTGTCTTAGTGAGGCTTTTATCGCTGTGTAGAGACACTATGAACATGGCAAGTCCTATAAAGGAAAACATTTAATCGGGCCTGGCTTACAGTTCAGAGGTTTAGTCCATTGTCATCAGGCAGGAAGCATGGCGGTGCACAGGCAGAAATGGTGTTGGGAGAGGGACCTGAAAATTCTACATCTGGATCTTCAGACATCAGGAAGAGACTGCTACACCGTCCATGGCTTCAGCATCTGAGACCTCAAAACCAGACTCCTAGTGACATACTTTCTCAGCAAAGAACCTATCCCAACAAGGCCACACCTCCTAATAATGCCACTCCTTACAACCTATGGCAGCCACTTTCTTTCAAACCACCCACCCACCCCAGGCTGATCTCTATGTATTGGGGGGGGGGGATGACCTTGGATGTCTGAGCCTCCTGATTCCACTAAAGAGCGCTAGAATTACAGGTGTGCATGGACCACCACATCGTTTATTAAGAGAGTGATTTAGGCTCTCTGATGCTCCCTACTTAGCCATATTGGGCACCTGGGCTCTAGGGCTGCTTTAACTCTGGTACACTAGATATTGCCGCCTCAGTGGCATGATCTACATGTTCCAGTATGATTCTGTCCGTGGCAAGTTCCTTGGAATAGTCTAGGCTGAGAACAGGAAATCTGTCATCAATGAGAAGACAGTCTCCATTCTCCTGGAGCAGGATCCTGCCAACACCGAGTGAGGCGAGACGATGCTGGCCCCAAGTATACTGTGGAGTTAACTGATGTCTTCACCATGATGAAGGCCAGGGTAGGGGTAAAAGTCATCATCTCTGCCCCCTCAACTGTTGCCTCCATGCTTGTGATGGGAATGAATCATAAGTATGACAGTCACTCCAGATCGTCAGCAACGCTTCCTGCCCCATCAACTGGTAACCACCCCCCACCCACCCAGCCAAGGTCATCCATGACAACTGCATCATCACAGCATATAACATCACCATCATCCAAAATAATCACGGACAACCCCTCTGGGAAAGTGTGGTGTGATGGTGGTGGGGCTGCCCAGAACATCATCCCTGCATCCACTGGCACTATCAAGGCTGTGGAAAAGGGCTGAACAGGAAGCTCACGGGCATGGCCTTCCATGTGCTTGCCCATAATGTGTCTGTTGTGATCTGGCCTGCCACTTGAGAAAGCTGCCAGTCTTCTGATCTCTGCAGGTACCAGGCATGCTGTGGAATACTGACATACATGCAGGCAGAACACCCATACATAGAAAATACATTTAAATTGCTTTTAAAAGGTAGTAAAGCAGGCATCCGAGGGCCCTGCAGGGTATTTGGGGCGGTAGGAGGAAGAACAGGCTGTTTCTTGTGACTTTAAGTCTTTCACTCCTGATGCTGAGGCTGGCATTGTTCTCAATGAGAACTTTGTGAAGCACATTTCCTGGTATGATTTCAGCTTCCGCTGCAGGGTGGTGAAGATTATGGTTCACGTAGCCTCAGAGGAGTAAGGAGCCCTGTACCACCCACCAGAAAGAACAAGAGAGCAAGAGAGAGGCCCTTGACTTCTGGGGAGTTCCTCCCCACCGCAGCCCCCAACATTCTTAGCATCTCCTGTCACAGTTTTCATTCCAGGCCCCCCCCAGAAGAAGTGGGGAGCTTGAAGCCCTACTCCCTTGAATAGCATTGCTAAAGCTCACTACCCCAGAAAAAAAAAGTTTGCAGTATCTTTTTTTCTATTTGAAATTTCTAAAACTAACTTTCAAATATTCTTCCTCTATTTTTGTGAAATCTTTCTAGTTTCCTGGGGGTTTTGTTTATTAACCTACTTTCTGGACAGGTCCCTAAACAATCCCCCCAGGATTAGCTCTGCCATCGACAAATTCTACTGACAGCTTTGACCTCCACTAGCTGATCATGGGTTGCTTCATTTTCAGCCTGGGTGACTAAGTAGCCATTTGGGAATCTTTCCCCATCCTTCTTCTCAACTCGTGATTCCATCATAGTTAATGAATTAACACTGTTCTGGAGAATCTACTTCACATGCCAAAGCTGCTCTTGCTCAATGGTTTATCAGAATTCACAGACGTGGTTACACTAACGGTCACGGCATATGACTAAGAAAAGTTGCAGGCAGATTGAAACCAACAACAGAATAATGTACATCGGGGCAGAGTACAGGAAAAACTGGGTGTGAGATTCCAGTTGTTTATCTGAAAATAAAATCAGGTAGGCGGTACTTATTCTTGCAGAAATATGCATGATAATGTACGCCAAGTGCTGTCAGTCACTGGATGCTCAGAATTTTATTGGAAGATCAATCATACAAGTGTAGTTGACTGTGTATGCTAGTTGAGTTAAAACCTCTAGAAGCCAAGGTAAACCTAGTTTCTGGTCTAAGTCCCCAACAAAAATCATATTGCTGACATAGACTATTGATGGGGTCTAAGACTTCTGTGTAAACAGAGATGCTTACACTGAACAGGATAGATCAAGGACTTAGAAACTAGCTCCTTAGGGAGCCCAGTAAGAGCCAACTAATTCTGAAGTTTAAAAAAATGCATATACTCATGTGCATGCAGGTTGCCCAAAGAGGGTATTGAGCTGGAGCTGTAACACAGGCAGTTGTGAGCCACCTGACATGGGAGATGGGAACTGAACTCTAGTTCTCTCGAAGTGTAGGAAGTGCTCTTAACCACCAAGCTTTCTTCAGCTCCCAAGCCAAGCAGTTTTCCTGAATGAACATGATAGAATACTCCAGGTGTGTTGAATCCTCACTGCACAGGCTCCACCGTGCTGCTGGCTCCTCACTGAGTGGGGCCTCCTTCACCATCAACGTGCCCGCCCCACTGCTGTCTGCAGCTCATGGAGCGTGGCTGCTCGCTTCCCTCTGCAGACAAAAGCCTTCAGCAGACAGGCGTTGCTTTCCAGACTGAGACTCAGTTCTCCAAGCTCTAGCTCCCTCTTCCCTGTCCTCCATGGCTGATACGATGGGATCTACTCTATAGCACAAGTCACTGTCCTCAGAGCTGTCTGCGTGATCAGGCTGAGGCTGAAGCCCAGACAAGACTGTCTGCTGGCTTAGCTTTTTCCTCTACCCTGTTCTCCTTCCTTAACTATTGTTTTCCTTCTGAGAAAAACCTCGGACTCTCAGAGCATTGGTCTAAAAGTTCATGGTCGGCCTTAGGAGTTAGAACCCAACAGAAGCGCGAGACCTGGCACATGGGGGTCACGTTAGAAATGATTGTTGAATGAAAAAGAACCTGAGAAGACCCTAAGTAGAACTCACCCGAAAGTTATGCAGAGCACCTTTCGAGCACTAAATCTTTAGTCACACACCCTTCTCTCGACTCCGTGCATATGAACTATTTTGTCTCAGTAGACCAGTCAGGACCTGACTCTTAATTCCACAGTCCAGGGAGACAATTCTGTGGCTGCACCGGAAATGAGCAGACTAGTGGAGCTGGCAATTTTAAACCAGAATGCTAATTTTCTCATTTACTTAGACAAAAAGCAAGATCCTCTGCTATAGCCTATGTCCCTGTAGACAAATCTATGTCGGAAACACAGTTCCCAAGCAAACAAAAGCCGTCAGAAGGGCAACTGGTGAGTGACATCAAAGACAAAAGACACTGGCTCTATGGTCTGTCAGGTCCATCAACACCGAACGTGTCAAGACCACCTGCCCTGGATCTTAGGGTGGGTGGCCCGGGAAGCAACATATTGCTCTATCATTCTCTCTTAACCTCTCCTTTTTCTGGTCACTATATTCTGGTCACTTTCATTGTATACTATGAAAACACTTCAGTTTTCCTTCAAATTATGAATATTTAAATTTCTGTTATTTCTACTCTTGTCTTTTGTCACCAAACTGACCATGTACTTAGTATTAGTAGCTCTGTAGCTGCCCCTAAACATTGATTCAGTGGGAATAAGTTTATTCTCATTGAATAATTATAAGAAGTGATGGTGACCAATCTACTTAATCTATGATCATTCTTAATTTCATAGGTGGAGGCCTTTAACTTCTCATTTGTATCTTATGCGAGGCATAGTGGTGCTTGCCTGCAGTCCTAGTGCTCAGGAGGATGAGGTAGGGAATCACCAAGGGCTATGGGGCAGCTGCATTACATGGTGATTTCAAGGTTTTAGGTTAGCCTGGAACACATGAAGAAACCCTGTTTCAAAACAACTTGAGGTCATGATGTTGTAGGACTCTTAGGTTCAAGACCTTCTTTTCTTTTCTCTTCTCTTCTTTCTTTCCTTTCTTTCTCTTTTCTTTCTTTCTTTCTTTCTTTCTTTCTTTCTTTCTTTCTTTCTTTCTTTCTTTCTCTCTCTCTTTCTTTCTTTCTTTCTGTTTTTTTCTAATTCTCTGGGCAGCATCCTGCTATAAGGTTCAGTTTGGCCTTAAACTCACAGTATTTCTGCCTCAGCCCTCTGAGCACTGAAATTAAAATTTATGCCACCACACCCAGCTCTCTGTCCCATTGCTGAAACCATAATATCTTCCAAAACTGCAGTGCTTAAAACATCCAAATAGGATCCTCTTGTCCCCCCCACCTTGTCACATGACCTAGGTTGCATTCTAGAAAAGTTTATTTTGCATCCCAGAGTTGCAAACCTGATTTTTCCACTACTATCAAAGCCCCACAAACCTTACCCCACTCTCAGGGAAGAGAACTGGTTACAGAAAATCTGAATGACTGAATGACATCCTGGAGAACGTTCTGGAAGGTGTGGAAGGCCAAGCAGTTGTTGTGTTAGCATGCTTTCCTGACATCCCAGAACCGGTGGGAAGTCCCCTGCAGAAAACTGTTGGCAAGGCAGGTGGGTGGGTCTCAGTTCTCAGAAAACATTGGTTTGCTAGCTAAGCACCACCTAGACCACCAGGGCTTATGAGGCAAGACAAACTGTTGTCCTGTCCTTAATTCAAGGCCCTGCCTGATAATAGGTCACAATGCCCCAGAGTGCCCAAATCTAGAATGGTCGACCCAAGTGGGAGGAGGTGAGGAGGGTTGGTGAAGATGTGGGGTGGGAGTAAGGGAGGGAGATCCCCAAACTAGTTCCTCACTCACTGAACTCACCCTTGAGTGTTTGCCAAGGCCCTCCTTCCTTCCATGAGCCCTGATCTCTCAGCACTAGGTCTTCCTAATAACCTCCAGGACCCAGCTCTGCTCACCCATGTCCAAAGCCCTCCCTACTCCCTCCCGGGGTCTGGATACTGGAGAGGGACTGAGTAGAGTCAGTGAGTTATGTGTGTCCCCTGGGACTTCAGCCGGGCCCAGCTCCTGGACAGTATCCTAGGGCTTGGGGCACTAGGAGTGACAATTCGAACAGTCTTCTCAACACCTGGCCTTGCCCTGCTGCTCCTGTTACTGACCAGCTTCTTTGTTTTTGACCTGCTCCATGGGTAAGTGCCACCTGTCAGGTAGGTGTCACAAGCAGAGACAAATGAGCAAGTCCCTCAAGCTGCTATTTTCTCTCTCCACAGGCCCGCAGGCCCCAACCTGCCACAACACAGACTTCTCCCAGTAGGTCAGAGCCAGGGGGCTGGTGAAGGTCCGGGACAGCAAGCGGCTCCCCTCTCCCCAACAGGGACAGTCTCAGGACTGCTCAGCCCCCAGGATGCAGTGCTTCTGCTGTTCCTGGGCCTGGGCCTGTTCTCGGGAGGCTCTGGTATACCCTTAGCCATGCTGGGCCTAGCTTTCTGTATCCATCCTTGGGCCTGATGTCCCTCCTAAAGCTGAATGCCTTCTAAAAATACACCATCCAATCTGCTCTCTCAGATTTCTTCTCTTCGATCCTGAGCCACATGAGGGTAAGGTTGTGTGGTGAGGATAGAATGTTCCATTATATTCAGCTTGAACCTCAGAGCCTTCTAGTTCCATAATATGGATATCTGATGACTAGATCAGAGGCTTAGGGCAGTAAGAGAAGTAAGAAGAGACAAGGGAAGTTACAGCAACCAACTCCAGCCATGAGGTAGGATGCAGCCACCGAGGAGGGCCAGGTGTGGGGAAGGCTTCCTACAAGCAAGGAGAATGGTATCCGTGAGGCTTGCTAAGCTCTCCTGCCAGCCCCTGAGGGGCCATTAAGTAAAGGACACAAGTGAGTCTCACTTTGTGCGGTAGCTCCTCTCTTGTCTGGGCCCCACCCCAGCCGGGTCATAATGAACTCCTCTGGGGATGGTGGGGTGGGCGAGGGTGAGACTGGGACCTGGCTGCCAAGCCAGCCTAGGCACAACAGGAAGCACCATGACTTAGGTGGCTCTGCCCAAAGGTAAGTCCTAAGCCCCAGTTCAAAGCCCGACCCTGCCCATGCTGGTATCCTCCTAACCCCTGCATGCTCACCTATCCAGAGATCCTGGGCATCTCCAGGGCTGCTCCTGCAGCTGGCCTGGCGCTGTCCACAGGTGCACCAGCCGTGATGCAGCAGCCACGAGTGGAGACGGATATCATCGGGGCTGGCGAGGGGCCCCAGCGGGCAGTGCCCTGGTCGGCCTGGGTCATCCGTCAGGACTGGGTGCGTTGGTGGGTATGCCACATACCTCGGAGCTGGGCCCAGTGGTGGAATACATCAGGCTGGCGGCAACCACTACAGCGTATGCTATGGGGTCTGGAGGGGACTCTCTACCTGCTGTTGGCACTGATGCTATGCCACGCGCTCTTCACCACGGGCTCCCACCTGCTGAGCTCCCTATGGCCGGTGGTGGCTGTGATGTGGAGCCACCTGCTGCCAGCTCTCCTCCTGCTTGTGCTCAGTGCCCTGCCTGCTCTGCTCTTCGCGGCCTCCTTCCTGCTGCTCTTCTCCACACTGCTGAGCCTCGTGGGCCTCCTCACCTCCATGACTCACCCAGGCTACGCTCAGGACTTGGACCAATAGAAGGGCAACCCCATCTTACTGCTTGTGTCTGTTGAGCCCTGACCTAGGGCCTGAGCCCCGTGGGGAGGGGGGCAGTGGAACTTCAGCAGACCTCAGGCCCCCAATCACAAACACAAGTGGGGGTCTGGCTTCTAGGCCACATTGCTGTCAGGCCAGTTTAGCCGGGAGCAAGAGCTTGGACAAACGGCTGAGAGCACCCGTATGGATGTGGTAGCATCACTTGGTCTTCCTGGCAGAATCTTTTTGTCACATCACCTCAGCCCTCCCAGCTTCAGGCTTCCTGAGAATTTCCACCTACATACTCCTGGACTCGTCTGGATTTGTCACGGATTCTCTCTCTCCTTGGAGGAGCACACACTCTGGAATGGGTCTTACTGACAGGATAGCTGGGGATCTCACCTCACTCACTTCCCAGAAATGGGCAAGAGGCCAATCATGGTAGTGTGTGTGTGTGTGTGTGTGTGTGTGTGTGTATACACTGGACCCAAGGCTTTGTGCATGAGCACACACTCTACCCTACACACTCTTATTTTTTTGTAACAGAGCCTCCAGGTCTGTTACAGTCACCCACATCTTGGCTAATTCACCATTTTTGAACCTCAGTGTTAAGTGAGCCCCAATGTTTTCATGTTATGATCAAAAGTCAGTATCTATTTGCAAAATACTTTGCATGAAACAGGGTCTCATGGAGTCAGGATGGCTTTGAACTATTTAGCTAAGGATGATTTTGAATTTCTGACCCTATTGTCTCTATGCCCAGAGTACTGGGATTAAAACTTGTACCACCATGCCTAGTTTTATGAAAAGTACTTTGCAAGGCCAAACAGCAGTTAAGATGTTTGGGGCTCCAAAAACATCATATAAGCTCAAAAGGCCTTTTGATTCAGAAGCTAAAAGATTAAGTTTCTCTAGGTGTCCACAGAAAATCTGTCACGTATGGAATCCCAGCCCTTAAACAGTTGACACGGAATGGACGGTGTGATGAAATGTGAAAGGCTGTGTGTCACACGGCCCCAAGTGAGACAGACACTGAACTCTAGGAGCTGTGTGACGCTCGAGGCTGGACCCTGGTGCCAGGAGATGTGTGCAAAGCTGTGAGTGGGAAAAGGAAAGCTCTGGGATGGGCAGGATTGATTCGGCAGCTTGCTCCACCAAAGAGCTTTGACCACCTGTATGTCCCTGGCGTTTGGTCGGTTACCTATCTGCTGAGCCTTCCAGACAAAGCTGTGAATATCAGTTACTAAGTGACGTGACAGACATGTTAGACAATCTGCCTCCAGCTGGGGCCCAGATTTCAGTCTCTACACACTCCTAACCTCTACCTAACCCCTGCTGCTTCCCAGTTCTTTATCTGTTTTATATCTAACCTTAAAATCATTGCTTCTGAAGCTCTAGGCTGAAAAAACTCTTCTGCCATCTAAATACTCATGCACCTTGAGTTATGGTTCATTTTGGCCAAAACCTGCCACAGTTTTGGAACTCTCGTGTTCCTGGTAGACATCTTCATACTGGTAAATAGCTTCAGTGCCTAAAACCAGTCCTCTCTGCAGTTCCCTCTGCAATGTGGCTGAGTGTCAAGGCTAGACAGGATGCTGAAGTTTCACGGTTACCACTGCTGTAATTCCAGGACTATCACACTCCTGCTCCATGAATGACTTATGTCTGTCTGTCTGTCTGTCTCTCTCTCTTTCTCTTTCTCTCTCTCTCTCTCTCTCTCTCTCTCTCTCTCTCTCTCTCTCTCTCTCTCTCTCTCTCACACACACACACACACACACCTCATGTAGTTCAGACTGTCCCCAAATTCACTAAGTAGCTGGGGATGACCTTGAACTTCTGATCCTCCTGCCCCTACTCCCAAGGGCTAGGATTACATAGATGTGCTCCCATGCCTGGTTTATTTGGTGCCAGTGAGCTACATTCCTCACCCTGATACGTCTTTCTGAACTTCCTTTTCTACCTGGATATAACAAAGACAAAGACACTTAAGTTTGGGGCATCTGGCTTGCAAGGTGAAGTGCCTGAACTAGCCCCTGATGCCATAACACACACACACACACACACACACACACACACACACACACACACACACACACAGTGACTGTTTTTATCAGGAGCAGGATAGCCACTCACCAATGCTAAGGCCAGGCTGGCTTGAGTCCCAGAGCACTTTAAGAAGCTAAGAAAGAGAAAACCAAATGGATTGGAGAAAATACAATTTAACTGAAAATCCTATGGCTCCTGTTAGAGAGGAAGCCCAGGCCTAGTGATGTGATAAGTCAAATGATTCTAGATGTCTAGAGCGCTGAGACTTCAGAGATGTCTGTGGTGGGGACAGACTCAGTCTGGGCCATGTTTCACTGGTGGGGGACATCACTCCAGAGACCTTGGGCCTTTCTAATTAAGAGGATAAGGAGGTATTAACCAAGACCATATTCAGGGGACATAATGCAGGTGATAACAAAAGAGGCCTTTTCACCTCTCCTCCAATCAAAATATATCTCCAGCCTTCTTGACCTGCTGCTCTGGGGCGGGGACACACAGAGAAACAGGAATGCAGACAGGCAGTCCTTACCAAATTAGAGGTTCTTATATTCTACAACTCAGAAACTCAAATTCTCCTGGAGGTCCTTGAGGGCCTTGCTCTTTTGACATGTGGTTCCAGAAAGAGCGTCTAGGCAGCCTGTAGCTTTTCAGATATATAGACTGGGGCTGCCGAAATGGCTCAGCAGTTAAGCACACTTGTTCTTGCAAGAGGATCCAGGTTCAGTCCTCAGAATCTACATGCCAGATCATAACCATCTGCCACTTCAGTTAGAGTATCAGATGACCCTCTGCACCAGGCACTCATGTGGTGCAGAGACATATAAGCACTCACAAATATAAAAATTAAAAAAAATATAGACTCTGGGGGGCCTAGGATGTGGTTCATTTGAGTAGAGTGTTTGCCCAGCCTGCGGCCTTGGTTTTGGTCCCTAGTACCACAGAAACTTGGCATGGAAGCTCTTGTTTGTAACCATGCACTTGGGAAGTGAACTCAGGAGGAGCAAAAGTTCAAGGCCATCCTTGGCTACATATCTAGCTTGGGAGCCAGACTGGATTACATGAGATCACATCTAAAAAGAAAAAACAAAAAAATTTTCCAGCTCTATCTCAGACCTGTTGAGCTAGGGCTGCACTTTCCAAGACTCCAAGGGGACAGGCGTTTGCGAGGCACTGCCTAGGGCATGCAGTTGAGGTAGAGGATCGTGCTGTGCTGCTGATGGTGGCCGTGGGAGAGCGAAGCATGACAAGAAGGAGGGAAATAGATGGGGCAGAAGCTACCTGGCCCAGACTTGAGATCTTAGAAAAAATAATTCTCATTGCACACATCTAAAACATAGTGGCACAACAATATTTCTTTTTGCAAGAAACAGAATGGCATGGACAACTAGCCCTAAGCAAATGGAGTGGGATACGGTGTGAGACCTTGCGGAAAAGAAAATGCTGGGCACGGTGGCACATGCCTTTAATCCCCACACTTGGGAGTCAGAGGCAAGCAGATCTGTGAGTTCAAGGCCAGCCTAGTCTACAGAGCAAGTTCCAGGATAGTCAGGGCCATACAGAGAAACCCTGTCTCAACAAAACAAAACAAAACTCAAAATAATCCCTGAAATTCCCTAAGTATACAAACCTGTCCACTTTGTGGTTAAATTATTTAAAATGAAACCCAGTGGAAAATGGACACACTGATGGAGTCAACATGTTCCAAGCTTTTCCAGTTGAGCCAAGAGGAAAGAGGTGTCCCAGTTGACCTGATGTCCCAAACCACCACGTGAATATTTCTGCCCGCCCTTCCTCACCTCACTCAGTGTTTTGTGTTTTGTTTCTCATGGGGTTTAAGTGAGGGGCTGGGATCTACCAATGGTTTGTTTTACCCAGAAAATATGGTCAGGCATAACAGCTGATACTAAGGTGTGTGTATGTGTGTGTGTGCGCGCACACGCGCAAACCTATCTCTTGCCTCCAGGACTAGGGAGAAAAGAGGACCTAGTAGGATCTCTAAAGCTGGTCAAAGGGGAAGGAATGCAACTGGGCACTCACTGATGAGCACGCCCAGGCTGAGAGGGACAGGCAGGAAAGGTGTTCCTAGAAGGAAGACAGGCAGGGCCGGAGAAACAAGGCTCAGTGTGTAAGACTAGACTCTAGAGGGCATGCTCAAGGGTGACCAGGTCTTGGCCAAAGTGAAGAGTGAAAACCTCACTATGCAGGAGTAAGAGGTAACCTGCACAGTGAGGTCAAAAGGAAGGCCATAATCAAGAGCCAAAGACTGCTGTGCAGGCTCAGCTGTGCAAAAAGGGAAGAAGCAGGGGGAAGATCTCTGGCGGGGATGGGGGAGGGGAGTCTGCGTTCCTGGATGATGGAACACCTGCTCTAGAGAGTGGCCTCTGGAAATCCCCTTTGGCTAAGTGGAGAGGCACAGTGAGGGCAGAAGACAAACTGTGTAGAAGGGGGTGGACAAGAGCCTAACACTGATAAGAAAATCCGAAGCCCAGCCTGAGATACGAGGGCCATGGGCATCGGTCCACAAGGCGAAGGACTGCTGTTCTGGACCATGGAGAGGCCCAGAATCCCAGCATGGGGAATCTAGTGCTCAATATAGTGAGGCGCGCCCCCTGGTGGAGATCTATGGTTCTGCTCGTGAAAAGTTGGCCTTGGCTAGGGTCCTCCAGGGTGAGCAGGATTTCGCAAGCTTGGACACTAGGTTTGGGGTGGATGGGGTAGAACATGGGAGCCACGGAGAAATATCAGGTCTACCACTATCAGGATGACAGCTTTGCTGACTCCTCACTTTCCTAATCTTCAGTTGGCTACCCCAGCAAAAGAACCCTAAGGCTTGGAAAGTTCAGCTGAGAATCCTGGGGCAGCCAGGATTCCAACTTCTGGCTTGGCCCTGGGCGTCTTTGGTGAAAATCTGGATACAATTAACTTTGCAAAACATTTTTTTTCAGCTGACTCAACGTTTCCATTTATATTTTGTAATGAAACCTTTGCTTCCTTTATACTTATATCTCTCCTTTCAAGTATTTTCTATCTTAAAAAAAATGTTAGGGCTAGGAAGTAGTTAGTGGTAGTAGTAGTAGTTAGTAGCTCAGTAGTAGAGCTCTTGCCAAGCTGACATGTGATGCCCAGGGTTTGATCTGATACTGCAATAAAATGGTTTTTAAAAGAGATAAACTTAACATTTTAATTCTACCATAGTTTCTTCCCTGCCTTCAAATGTCTGACCACCTCCCCAAATAAAATAGAAAATGTTACCGTGCACATCAATATTTCATGTATGCATGTGCAGAGGCCATACACTAAGCCTCAAGAACACCTCTTGAGTATACAGACAGGGTCTCTCGTGGCCTGAGCTCCCCAGGTAGGCTACAATGGCTGGTCAGCCAGCCTCAGGGATCTGTCTGCCTGTCTCGCCAGCACTAGATTCAAGTGTGTGGCACAGTACTTAGCATTCTTGTGTGAATTCTGGTGATCAAACTCTGTTCCTTAGGCTTGCAAGACAAGAAATTCACCTACTGAGCTGTCTCCCCAGCCTAATAGTTCACTTTAAAATAACAGTAGTATTCTAATGGGTGATATGCCAAATTTATTAACCCGCCTGTTAGTGGATAGGCCTGAGTCATTTTCAGCTTTTGTAACTACAACTATCAAGTCTTCATATGAATGGGGTTCTGCTTTGTGTGGGTAAGCACTTATTGGTGAGACGGCCAGATCACACAGTACCAGCCAATCAGGCAACAAATGGTGCTGCCTTGTCATGGTTTGGACTTGAATTATTCCTAGTGGTGGGAGATGTTGAACATCTGTTGACATGTTTATTTAAAATCTCTCTTCTTTCCTTAAGTGTTCAAATTATTTGCACTCTCTTAAACTTAATGGACTTTAAGAGCTACTTATTCTAAATTGGACAAAGGACTGTTTCTTTGTTCTAGAATCAAGTCTTCTATCAGATAGTCTGACTTGAAAATACATTCTCCTAGGTTACAGCTTGCCTTTTCTTAACAGCCTTTGGAAGAACAGGAGTTTTGCATTTTAATGAAATACAGTAACAAGGAACTACACTGGTTTGAGTTCACCAAGAAGCTGTTTCTAGAAGCAGGGTTGTCCTTCCCCCACCCTCATTTCAGACCCAAGCATTTGAGACCCACTTTGTCTCAGTGTCTTCCAACTCCGATTTGTGTGAGGGTAGACTGGCCTAATTTCTGTGACAGGGAGGGAAGAGAACTGCAAAACTGCTTAACGTATCTACTCCACATAAGGTGGCCTGGACCATGGAGATGCCAAAAATGCCACTGTGAGGAATCTGGTGCTCTTTGTGGCAAGGTTTACCTGCTGGCAGAGATCTGTGGTTCAGTCATAGCCTGGGCTCCCTAAGGGTCAGGATTCCATCTTGGGGGCAAACCATGTTCAACAGAGGTTACTAATGTTTCTCCATGACATAGTGTCTACAGCAGGGGAGAAAACCACACATTCAGTCACCCGGAGCTCTTCTACAGAGAGAAGGTTCAACTGAGAATCCAATTGGCTGCCTCCCCAGCTGGCTTCTGCTGGATGTTGGCTCTGACTTTAAGACAGGAGATGGCTCAGTTAAGAGCACTGACTGCTTTTCCAAAGGTCCTAAGTTCAATTACCAGCAACCACATGGTGGCTCACAACCATCTGTAAAAGTATCTGATGCTCTCTTCTGGTGTGTCTGGAACCAACTATAGTGTTCTCATATAGATAAAATATTTTTTTAAAAACATTATCTCTGTTGCTATTTATTCTTTCATTTCGTGCCCCACCCAAGGAAACTGTCCTATCTGGATTTTTTTCTATTATGAATCTAGTTACTGTCTGAAGGTTTCCCCAGTACATTTCTGCAGGGGGGTTTGAACACCTAATTTGAGGTTTAGTTCTCCGTTTTCCTTCCCTCCCCCTCTTCTCCTCCCCCCATCTTTCCCTTTCTCCCTCCTTTCTGAAACAGGGTCTATTTATTTAATCTTGGCTGTCTGGAAACTCATGCAAGTTATGTAGACCATGGTGGCTTCAAACTGACAGCGATCCTCCTGCCTCTGTCTCCCAAGTGCCACCATGCCTAGTCTAGCTGCTCTCTCATTACTTATTCTTTTAAATTAATTTTTATTACTTTATGTGTAGGGGTGTTTTGTCTGCATGTAAGTCTCTACACATGTGCTTTCCTTGTTTCCACAAAGGCCAGAAGATGGCATGAGATCCCTTGGAATTGGAGTCACAGAACAAGGCACCCTATGGGTGCTGGAAACTGCAGAAACTCTGGAGGAGCAGTCAGTGCTCTTAACCACTGAGTGCCTCTCTATCTCGCTCCTTTCTTTTATTTTAGTGTGCCTCTATAGTTAATAAACTCTCACACACCATTCTCTGAACCACACAGCACAACAGCATATTAAAATGTTACTTTATGGGCCTGAGATGGTGGCGCATGCCTTTAATCCCAGCACTCAGGATGCAGAGGTAAGCACATCTCTGTGAGTTTGAGTTCTAGGACAGGCAGGACTACATAAAGAAACCCTGTCTCAAATACACGTATATGTGTGTGTGTGTGTAATTTTTATATATATATATATATATATATATATATAATGCTTTTGGTGTTCTATCCAGAACATCTTTGTCCAATAGGCTATCAACTATTTTACTCTAGATTTGTAATTTAAAATTTTACATTTTGGGTTCTAAACTATTTTCAGCTAATATTTGATATTACAAATGGTATGAATTACAAATTGAAATGCATCTTCTTCAGATGGCTATGCAGTGATTTCTCCACTCTTTAAATCTATCCTCTAACATGTCTTTACATTTTAAGAATGTTATCCTTTGTGTGTATAGGAGTTATGCCTTCATGCATGTTTGAGAACCACGTGTGTGCCTGGTGCTCACAGAGGGATCCTGCCTACCAAAAGGAGTCATTCCTGTGACCTCTGACTCCACTGACATGCTGTGGCTGCACATCAAAGCCCGTGCCAGCCTCCACGCTGTCAGTTCCTACTCACAAGTACTTATACATCTCAAAGTCCCCAGCGCTAATTCCCACTCCCCCCAACCCCAGCTACACACCTTCCTTATCTCCACTATTCCTTCCTCTCTCCCACTTCCCTAGCCCTTACCATGGCTGGTCAACTCTATGCTCTGAACTCTTCCAGACGCCTCTGGCTGTCCTCACATCTGTAATAAAAACCTTAAGCACAGCATGGAGCAGAGGTGTCTGCAGTCACCTTGCTGTGCCTCCTTGTACATCACTGTATGGGTTCCAGAAACTGAACTCAGGCCATCAGTCTTGGTGGCATGCATCTTTACCTATTGAGCCATCTTACTGACCCCAAATAAACATATCCTTCAGGCAAAGTCTTCCTGTGTGCACTGTAACTAACCTGTACATTCACTTAATACTAAATTACCTTTAAAAATAGGTTTCCAGCTGGGAGGTGGTGGCGCATGCCTGTAATCCCAGCACTCTGGGAGGCAGAGGCAGGTAGATTTCTGAGCTTGAGGCCAGCCTGGTCTACAGACTGAGTTCCAGGACAGCCATGGCTATACAGAGAAACCCTGTCTCAAAAAAACCAAATAAAAACAAACAAAACAAAAGTTTCCATTAGATTTCTTTTTTATATAGATAATCTGCTGATAGTAAGTTGTTTTGCTGTTCAACCTCTGACACTGAACAGAAGTGGTGACAGTAGACATGATAGCTTGTGACCTTTGGGAGAAGTATTCAGTTCCTTTCATCAGTTTGATTTTAACTGGAAGCTTTTGGTTTTATTTTTAATATGTATTTGAATTTCACCAATGTGTGTATATATATGTGTGTATATATGTATATGAGCATATATGTGTGTGTGTGCTTGGCACCAGTGGTCAGAAGAGGGCATCAGATTCTGGGGACTGGAATCACAGCTGGCTGTGAGCTGTATGTGGGTACTGGTGCTCTTCATTACCGACTCATCTGTCCAGTCCCCATTTTACTATTGTTCATCCATTCATGGTCTAGACAGAAAATTTTTTGACTGGATAGTCATCAAAAGTCGACAGTAAACTAAAATATATTTAATAGTGAAAAATTACAGACTATTCCTTTTAAATATTCAGTTACACAGGGGTTTGAAGATGGCTCAGTTAGGCCCATGAAAGCACTTCAGTCTGGGCCTCTAGCACCTAGTATAAGCCAGGCCTGGTGGCACGCATCTGTAGCCCCAGGGGAGGATGGGGTGCAGGGTAGAAGGGCAGAGACAAGAGGATCCCTGAAGCTGCAATGGGGGGAAGCCAATGAACTAAGCAGTGAGCTCCAGGTTTACACAGAGACTCAATCTCAAATAAGAAAACACAGAGGAAGACACCCAGTGTTGACCTCTGACTTCCAAATGCATGGACACAAGTACCTGTGCACCCACATATACAATTGGCTTTTAATTTTAAAAGATCTAGTCAAAGGTTACTAAAAATTATTCCATGTCCACTGTCTCTGAATGTTTGTTTGCAAAAACTAAGGAAAAAGCTTACTCTAGTCTTGATGGATGTGATGCCCGTAGGTTAGGATAGCTTCAGGACTTTCAGGTGGGACACATATTTTATAAGAATATAATCTCACACATCAATTTAGAAACTAGGATGACTTTTAAACCCTATTCATCTGGGTAAGTGAAAACACCTGGTTAAACAGAATCCCTATCCAATGATTCTATCCATATAAACCCAGCAGATCAGTATTAAGTGCTGGGGCGGGGGCTAAAATAAAATATAAGGAAGCTGTAGGCAGGGGAAAGGGAGAAACTGTAAAATAATTTATAATTTCACAGATATAGTTACCAAATTGTATACTTTAAATAAGCTAATCACATCCTAATAGTTTGTTTTTTGTTGTTGCTTTTAAAAATGTCTATTTTCTTGTGATGAGAAAGGATACTTTCACATTTTATGTCTGGATGTACCTCAACATGATGGCCATACATTCTCCACAAGAACAAGACAGGGTCCACTTTTGTTGGAAAACTTTCAGTTTATATCAAACTAGGGAAAACTAAGTTTGACTTAATTTTGTGCCATGGAGGTGGATCAGTGGGTAAAGGAGCTTGCTGCACAAGCTGTCAACCCGAATTCAAGCCTTGGCTCCCGCAAGAAGGTGAAGACCCCCAAGGCTGTCCTCTGAGCTCCACATTTGCCGTAACACACCACTCCCTTCATCAAACATGCATGTGTAGACACACAGATGTGTATGGGACACACAGGCCTGCACTGCTTTCAGTCCTGTCTTGGAATGGAATCTGTAGAAACTGATACTGGACCTCTTTCTCTTTTGAAAATCATGGTTCTGTGAGAGAGGCAGTGTGGATCACATTTTGGAGACAATGAAAATTTAGTTCTGTACTGATTAGACAATAGTGGGCCTTTATATTGGGGCAACCTAAGCTTTAACCATTTTTACACCTCAAAACAAAGTCCAGGGAATAATTTGAGTGTAAATAAGGACATGTATAAGGTTATTTAAAAAAAAAAAAAACTTTTCAATTGTATGACAGCCAAAATAATTTTTTAAATTATTTTTAGGATAGATTTTAAGTGTAAGAGTTTCTATCTTATTTCAAAAAAACTTTAAAGGGCTATAAGAAAATATTTTTTAAGGCGGTGGTGGCACACGCCTGTAATCCAGGCACTCTGAGAGGCAGAGGCAGGCGGATTTCTGAGTTCGAGGCCAGCCAGGTCTACAGAGTGAGTTCCAGAACTGCCAGGGCTACACAGAGAAACCCTGTCTCGAAAAAACCAAATCCAAAAAACCAAAAAACAACAACAACAAAAAGAAAATATTTTTTAAAGAGTTGGGATGTGGGAAGTCAGAGTAAAATGGGGTAGAAATGAAGAACACAGAGGATGTATGTAAACTAAGTACACCCATCTCGAGGCTGCTTAGAGAGTGTGAGTTCTAGAATTTTCAAGCCCAGAATTCAAGAAACAAGTAGAAAAGGCCGAGAAAGGCTCAGGAGGGAAGGTGACGTGGACCTCTGCAGGTTAGGTTAGCCACCAACAGTGTCGGCCCATAAGGCTAGAAAACTAGTTTTTTTCCTGGAAATAGGTATAGGTGCAGTTTCTCCAACACTGGGGAATCAATGATACAAAAGTCTCTAGAAGGAAGTGCAGAAAGTGACAAGGGCCTAGACAAACTGCAGCTGGAGAAGACTGCTCTCTGAGTTGTTGATGATGAAAAGAAAAAAAATCCATTTCTGCAAGGAAAATTATCAAAATTCTTATCCGTGTAAAAAATAAACCAAAAAAGCTTTTCATTTCTGTCCCCCTTTAATCTTGTTCAGAAGGAAGTCATACATCTGTCTTGGGCACTGTGTTGGTCGGTCAGTGCCTCTGCAAGTCTCTCGTCTCCCCCAAAGGTTTTATTAACTCACATGTTAACCATGCCCTTCACTAATCTGCCAGACTGTTAACCAAAATCCATTTTTCTGACCAGTTTTTCTGTTTTCTTTTCAGTGGAATGTTGTCCTTTGGAAAGGTTTCATTAGCAGGAACAAAAATGAACCCAAGAACTGCGCTCCCTCCATTCTAACAAATGTAAGGGTCCTCATGTACCCACTCTGTGCCCATTGTCCCTGTCATACCCCAGCCCCTCCTCCCCTATTTCCAAGCTGAGGCCCTAAAATTCTGCCTTTGTGTTGAGTTGAGCAAGCGTCCTCCTCGCTGGGCTTTCTCCTACACTTGGAAGTTTCCTACTTAGGTTCTAACAACTTAATGAATGCCTGCTAATGACACTTGAACTCAGTCCTTGATCTTTCCCAGTCCCAAAGACCTGTTGATAACAAGGGACCCTCTGGGGATCTTTATGTAGTATGTATGTGTTCTTGTGAAGATGGACCTGTGCTAGAACAGTGTATTCAGAGACTTCCAAACAGTTTGCACAAGGGCCAAGGGCAGCTTCCACATGCCTTAAGGTCATTGTTTGGGAGACCCACTCCCTCACACAGGAATGCCACTCTGTCCTTCCATGCTTTTATTGATATCAGCCATGGACAAGAACACCCCAGCCCAACAACTAGGTCATCAGGCAGACCCTCCAGGGTTATCGGCATCTCTAGCCCCAACCTAAGATCCTGCCTACCCAGGCCATGTTCCCGAATGGGCATGTCCCCGTCTGTCTTGCTTATATGTGTGGATCAGTCTGTCTGAGTGTCTGAGTCGATGCCTGTGTGGGCCCCTGATCCTTGGCACATGGTAGGGGTTATTCAGAACACAACGTGGCTTGCCCCGGTGGACCACTGGGCCCCGGTGTTGACCATGGGAGACAGGGCCAGAGACTGATCGTGGCAGGGGGCCAGGCACAAAGTTCATTCCAGGGCCACATCCTACAAAAGAACCAGTCATTATGAGAGTAAGTTTCTGACTGGATAATTCTACTCTTCTGGGGTAAGTTTCTCTGGGCTTTCATTTCCTATCTGCAAAATGGGAATTACACTTCCCGTCCCACCAGACCAGAATAATAAATTTACAAATGCTGTTCCAATCCGAGGGACTACTGCCACTAAACCCAAAAGGCTACACCCAATTCCTGAGCTCACATGAACACAGATGCTAGGCTGGAGAATGTGCAAAGGAGGCGGGGAAGGTGGACAGAGACCACAGAGGCACCCACCTAAGTTAGGCACCTACCTGGCATTGAGAAGTCCTCCATTGCATTGTATTTGAACTCATGGGGTGGAAAGGGCTGGCCTTGGAAAAAGGGGGTATCCTGGGGCAGGGGTGGGAACAA
Source organism: Apodemus sylvaticus (assembly GCF_947179515.1). Lineage (NCBI taxonomy): Eukaryota > Metazoa > Chordata > Mammalia > Rodentia > Muridae > Apodemus > Apodemus sylvaticus. The sequence goes on from NC_067476.1 coordinate 113,195,964, forward strand.
GGGAGGTGGTGAGGGCTGAAGTGGGTGAGGAAAAGACACAGGGGGAGGCAAATGGAAAGGAGGGAGCAGGGGCAAGGCCAGCTTCTCCCTGAAGTCTGGGGGCTGCTTATGGCTTCCCCGGAATGAATGATCCATCTCTGGCCAGTCCTCAATCCATGGGTCTAGGAATGGGATGACTGTGTTAAATAAGCCTGGGAAACCAGCTTGCCCCAAACGCTGCCTACCCACACTTCCAGAGCTCTACTCCATCCTCTTGGAGAACAGCAGCCTTCCTCATCCTCTTTCACTTCAAGCCAAGACCAAGCTGTGCTCCTTTTTCCTTGGTACTCCTGTCTGCCTGTGTTCTAACCTCAAGCCCGCTCTAGCCCAGTGTCTGTATCTGTAGCCTTTTCTTCTTCCCAAGTCCTTCCCACAGGTCAATAAATGACTCAAATATAAAGATCCAGACCCCTTTCACCTAGTCCTCATTTGCTTCTAAACCACCACAGGGAGTATCCTACCCCATTTTATCCCTCACCAACTGTGAACTGACTCAAACCCTTCCTGTCTTCAGTGGTTCTCCTACTACATGGAACCGAACAAACCCCTCCTTTCCAACAGTCACATGGCATCAACAGTACACCCTGTCGAGAAAGCACCCATCAATCTGTTCTCTGCCAATCCGAAGTGAGCACTGCTCTGCTGTCCTCCCTCACTCACACTTACACATTGCACCTCTCCCTCTGCTGGTCCTGATGACTCCCAAGTGTCTCCACGTCTGCCCCTCACACATCTGCCCCTCACACATCTGCCCTAATCAAACTTGCTTACTCATCTTCCCGATTCAAATCAAGTTTTGTTTGTTTGTTTGTTTGTTAACAGCCTTAATTTCCTTTGTTCCCCTTGAGACAAGGTCTCACATGTTCCAGGCTGGCCTTAAACTCACTTTGTAGCTAAGGATGTGCTTAAACTGCTGATCCTCCTGCTTTTACTTTCTAAAATCTAAAATTACAAGCATGCACCACAATGCATGGTGGAACATGGTGCTGGAGACTGAACCCATGGCTTCATGCATGCTCTCAACTTCAAGCACGCTACCAACAGAGCCACATCTCCAGCTATATCCATAGTTCTTAGATGGAATCAGAAGCTGTGAAGGACCACAAACTAGCCTTTCAACCTTTAAAACATTGCTTTATTTACTGAGGACCAATTTTCTACTTGAGCAAAACAAAGAAAACGGAACCAGTACATAATCCATCCCAATTCATCTTCCTAATGTTACTGCTCCTCGTTACTACTAAGCCCCAGTGGTCAGCCTCTGCTCCTGGCCTTTCTATGTCCCCCACAAGCTGTATGTCCCCCTATTGCATCTAAGATGACTCATGCCTCCAATTCAACAACCTGTAGTACTCCTGGTGCTAGAGTACAGCACATTTGTGTTGGCACAGGGCTCACGTGACCTGAAGCAAGGAAAAAGGAGTTGTGGAACTAAGCCATGCTACTTCCTCTATGAGCAGGCAGGGACTGAGAGACTAACAAGCAAACCAACAATCTGTAGCAGAGAACATCTCAGCAGGGATGCAATTAGAGTGGTATCCCCAAACCAGCTGAGGGAGTGGGACTCAGGACCTACAGCAGTGATGACTGTGGGGCCAGTGGAGAACTGCACTAGGCTGGATCCAGTGAGCTAGGACACTAAAGTGGAGTTGAGGCCATCTGCTGTTGTCTACTAACCCCACCCCTTGGGACTTGCAAAGACACTATAGGCTACATTGTGTCTCTGCTGAACAACCTGCTAGCTGACTGTACCTTTCACATCTCTCATGAGCCCGCCTCTGCACCGTTGCCTAGACCATCCTTTTTCCTATCTGTCTTCCCACTTCCTATCCCTGGGACTACCTGGAGGCAGTCTCCTTTCTTGTTCACTCATCTAGTGATCAGGTCTTGCGGCCCTGCCTTTTGCAATCAGCACCTGTGCATGTCCATTCAGGTACACAGGACGAATTGCAAAGCTGAAGGGCTGGAAGTTCAACAGTCACGTGTCTCCTGTGATCGAACCATTCCCAGGAAATGAGAAAGGTACATTTAGGAGCCAACTATTCTTCAAGAGGTCCCCTACTTTCTACAATTACTTCAGTTCCATTTGGTTCTTTGTGCCTTGTGCTCTGAAGGTCCTATCTACACCAACACCCAACCACCCTGTGGGAGGGCTTACCTGGGAGCCGGTCATGTTTGGGTAGCTCCACACCCCAGGCATCAGCCACGTGGGTCAGAAGTAAGTGTGAGAGGTGGCGGTGTGCATGTTGGTCCCAGTGAACACCATCTCGATGACGGTGATGTACAGCATGCCGGAAATGGAAGTGGAGATCTAGGACGTCAAAACAGTGGTTCCCGGCTAGTGTAGCACTGTAGAAGTTCCCCTCAACCACATCCTGTCGCAGAGAGACTGCCAGAGGCTGGAGCTAATTGACAAAATGGAGTCTTTAAGAGGGTCTCCTATCTACCAGCCAGCCACTCTATCCCCTGTCCAGAAGGGTCCCAGTCACTCACCTCTGGAAGGAGGAAACCCCCAGTGACACGTTCCCCCAGAGGCATTGCCAAGTTCCACACCAGCAGACAAGAGTCTGGCAAAACCTGGTCCATTCGTACAAACACTCGTTCCAAGTTCTCCCTGTAGCTCTCCATTGAGCAGCGGCCATATCTGCGGGGTTAACAGTCAGGGTGGGCAAGGGCACAAGATGCTGCTATACCTCCACCTCCAACCAGATATCTCCCTCTCCCCACGTCTGAACCTGGAGAGATCCCAGAGGCAGGAGTTGATGATCACTAGGTCAGGGGCAGGTCCATATGACAGCTCCTCCAGGACGTCCTCGAGGTACTCGGAGTAAACACGGGTGAGGAAGTAGAAACGCACAAGGTGGTGGCCAGAACCAGAGCAGAACTGGCGGACCTCTCGGTACTGGGTCCCGTTGTGCAGCTCGTCCAGCTGGCCCCCAGCCACCAGCTGATCCTGTTCAAAGCTCAGCTCCCCCTGCCCACCCACCCCACCCGACAGTCAGATCCATGCCAGGTAGGTGGTCCTTTTCAGGCCAGGGTCTGCGCCCACCCAACACTGGCATGGCTGCCAAGCTTCTCTCACCTTGGCTTTTAACTGGGAAGCTGTGAGCAGTGTGTCTTTCTGGAGCAGAAGCACCAGGTCCTTATACACAGCTCTTTGGACTGCAGGGAGACAGGGATCCCAAGGTTAGGGTGGGCCTCTCCCTCCCTCCCAGAGCTTCCCAAATGAAGGCCTTTGTTTTCCAGGGCTTGGCTCTCTGACAGCAACGCTACTGAGGAGTTGATTTAGAGAAGAAAAGACGAGGTTTTAAAGCCCTGGCACTGCTCTTTCCAGCAATTTCCCTCTCCTCTAGCTCATGGACAGTGACCGAAGACCAACTAGCAAAATTAAGTTGGTCTATGGTCCTGTCACTAGGGAAGCACACAAACTAGCCCACAGTTCCTTTTAAGAAAATCATGGAGGGCAGCAACAGATAAAGATGCCACACGCATGAGCTGAAATATATGCACAAATGATATGCCAGGGCACCCGGGGAAGGTACATAGGGAATTCAAAAAAGAAAAATACAGTCTACTGTTCTAAAACAGAGTAAGAGATGGAGAAGTTTGAAATGGGGATGCGGCGTGCAGACAAAGAAAAGGCTGCAGATACAGGGCGGTGAAATGCCATCCTAGAGTGGTCCACTCACTGGAGTCCCCCAAAATGACCACGAACTTGTTGTGTAGCAGCTGCTGGACTTCTGAGGCATGGAAGTGGCCCATGGTGCTTCCCAGCAGGCGGTGTGGCATCTCGTTTTCCAAACAGAAGACCATGCTGCCACTGACACCAGCTGCAGGGAGAGGCCAATAAGTTGATAGAGGGCAGGGAACCAAGGTAGGTTGGTCTGTTGCAAGATGACCCCTGGGCGCTGGCCCCTCCCTGGCTGCTCTGAGTAATAGGAAGGAGAGTGGGGCGGCAAGGCGAACCCCAAGACGGCACCAGCCTTTACGCACTCGGAGGAGAGGAGGAGGGTCACTTGGGCCGTGGTCCTGTAGTATGGGCTTCGCGCGCGCAGAGACGCCCTTGCTCCCTGCCACGTGTCAACGGCGGCCCCGCGCGTGCGCACTCGTCCGCTCGCGCCAGTTGCCAAGTCTCGGGGCTCCGGAGATTCACCGGCCAGTAGGGCAGGCCCGGGCCCCGTGCGACTTCTCCGCAGCGGGCTCCTGATCTAGAGTCATGTTCCCATGCCCCCAGAGAGCGGTGGGTTCTGCAAAGATCCCGCCCCACAGAGCCCGTGTGCCCAGGTTAGCTGTCGGTACGCAGCTCGACGCCCAGCGCTCTCCATGCGTGCGAGGCGGTGGTCCAGCCAACGCCTCCAGCATCTGCGCTTCAGGAGATGCTCATGGCTCCCACTTCCGGTCACTCATGTCCCGCCCTATGCGACCCCCCAACGCGGGAGGAGTCAGAAAGGCAGCGAAGTTGGCCGCTGTGGAGGACAGAAATCAGGACTCGGCCCACTCGGGCGGCCGCAAAGCCCGGGTACGGGCCGAGGGCAGGACGATAGCTCAGCGTAGCTTGCCCATAGTGCTCATGGCCGCTATGGCGGCCTCTTCACGTGACCCCGACGGGCGGAAGCGGAAGTGAGGCCTGAGCTTGAGCTAGGCGGGTTTTTCCTCGGCGACTCTAGTCGCTAGCTGTACTAGACATGGACTGTTACACTGCGAACTGGAATCCACTCGGGGACTCTGCCTTTTACCGGTGAGCCGCCCGCCGCCCCGCCTTCTTGCCCACTTTCCAGCTTACCGTGCTTGTCTGCTGCTGGCTTGAGCCTCCCGGCAGAGCCAGCGGTGCTCGCCCCAGTCACCACGGGTGCTGGCGCCCGCCCCTATGGCGGCTCGCCTGAGCGTCTGCCGCTTTACGCACTCTAGGGGCAGCAATCTGGTCCTTCCTTTGCGCCAACGGAGGCAAGCTCAGAAGCCACCCCGAAACCGAGGTCTGTTGGCCTCCGGAAGGATGCTCAGATCACGTTGAGGGAGGCCGCCCCGCGGCCACAGCGAGTGCCACTCTCCTTCCGGAAACTGCTGCTGAAGTCAGACCACAGGGGCTCTCACAGGAGGGCGGGATCGCCACAGCGGGCGGGGTGACAGTACTGACCAAAGCTAGGAAAAGGGTGTGAACGGCAGTTCCGTCTTGGGACACCACTAATGAGGGACCCTAGGCAGTGGCAACTCACTGGAGTTGGAGTGCCCTTAGCGGTGGGTCTTTCTCAAGGCCAAACTAGTAACGTGATTACAATGGTTACAGTCTCGTTGGCTTTATTTCTTTTTAAGACATAAAGTACAAACTGCTTGTGCAACGCTCATCAGTCAGCCTCTATTTGTCCCTCTCTGAGCGGTTTCCAATATGACCATCCTCAATACAAGGGTGTTCCAGGTTCACAGAATTGCAGGACCTCATCACACCATGCAATTCCAGGGCTTTGTGTTTGCACAGTCCAATAGCCCCTTCTATGAGCATTGCTGTTTTCCTCTTTATCACCCTGGAGAATGTTGCTCATCTTTCGGGACCTGCTTGGTTTTCCTGCAGTAGAATCCTTTGTGCTTCACACAGGGTCAGGTTGTAGAGTCGTATATGTGGCGCATGAGGGCAGTATCTGTATGTTTCTCGTGCTAAGCTCCTTGAGGGCTAAGAATACTTCTATTTCCCATGCATATTTAGGCCAGTGCTTGTTACCTAATTGTTGGTCAGCGTGTGGTGGCCCACGCCTCTTAATCCCAGCACTCTGTGAGATCCAGACCATCTTGGTCTATAGTTTAGGCTAGACAGGGCTACATGGTAAGACCCTGTCTCAAAACAACAGAAACAAACAAAACCTAATTTATAGCACAATTATAAAGAATGTTTTATTGATGCACCCGAAGATCACCAAGACATTGCGTTGGTGTCTTATTTCGGTAGAAAATTTTGCTTCTGCTGGTAAAACTGTGTACCTTTCTACAGCCAAGTTTATAAATGGAATTTTGTTATTTACAATGCAATTCCTAGACAGAGGATGCCCACTGGTAATTTTTAGAGATCTGCTACATTTGTTTATTCATGATTCCTCTTAGACACATGTATCATATGAAGTAACTGAAAATACTAATGAGCAGAGTGTGGTGTCACGCCCATGATCCCAGCACTTGGCATGTGGTGGCAGGAAGACTAGAGTTGCCAATTCAGCCTTGGATATATATATATATATAGAGAGAGAGAGAGAGAGAGGGGGGGGGCAGCATTGCCAAGATGAGAGACGCTGTCCCCAATATGTATTTTAAAAGCTAAAAAATAATAAATATAAAATGTTAACTATTTTAAAAATACCTGTTGCCTACCCAGAGTTTTACAGAGCATAAGAAGATGACCTCATTACAACAGAGCTCCTCCTATTTACTCTATGAAGTTTTAGTTTCATGCATTCATAACTAATGTTTCAGAAGATGTTAGCAAGTCATAGAAGTGTTGGACTCCTAGAGATGATTAGAAATGTCAGGCCTTACTGGGACTGATAATGTATACACACACACCACACATGCCACTATACATGTGTGAAAGTCAGAGGGTAACTTGTAGGAGTCAGTTCTCTCCTTCCCACCATTACTGAACTCAGATCATCAGGCAGCAGGTACCATTATAAAACTGAGTCACCTCCCATATATATATATATATCTGGTATATTTGGTTTTTTGAGACAGGGTTTCTCAGTGTAACCAGCTCTGGTTGTCCTGGACTAGAAGACCAGGCTGGCCTGGAACTCACAGAGATCCGCCTGTCTCTGCCTCCAGTATGTTGGGATTCAAGGGTGGGTGCCACCATGCCCGGCTCCAGATTTTTTTTTTAAAACAGGAAAATGTAAGGGCATTTTGTAGTTTATTCCCAGTATGAAAATGTTTTAACAATAGGTACTTGGTTTAGTTCATGTGTTCATCTTGGACTTAATCTGATTCTAGTAAGTGGATGAATGTGCTGGAGACGTTTCACTTGAGTCCCATCTGTGGGGCTGGAATTAGTGTTGTCAGGAACTTGCTAGGTTTAGAAAAGTAAGGAGAAGTGGTAACCATCTCTTACCAGGTTCTAGAGATGTAGCCATTTTATTCCTAAACTGCACCTTGAGCTGATTCTTTCTTTAATTTGACCAACCTGTGCCAGACTCGGTGTGTGTTGAGTAAGTTAGCCGTAGGCTCCTTTTGACATTCATAGGGCTTACGGCCAGTTCTTGAGCAGAGGATAGACTCAACCTTTGATCATAGTTACAATGGGAATTCTGAACTTGGGCTGTGAGGAAGCAAGTAATCAAGGATGGTTTGGTTTCTTAGCTTAAAATCGTGAAAAGGGAAAAGTGACCTTGGCGCAGCAGAGGGTGGACTTGTTTTGGGGGTGCATTGGGGCAGTATACAGTCGTGTTTTGTGGTGTGTGTGTGCATGGTTCTTGCAAAAGGGGGAGGATTGGTGTCCCTCCTTAGGAGCCATTTACTCTGTTTTTAAGACAAGGTCTCTCACTGGATCCAGGACTTGCTCATGAGGCTGGGCAGTCCCAACAGATCCACCTCTCTCTACCTTCCTAGCACTGGACTCACAAGCATGGGCCGCCATGCCAGGCTTTTCATGTGAGTGCTGGGGGTCAAATCAAGGCCTCTCACTTTTGCCACAAGAGAGTTAGTGAATGAGTTAGTTGTCTCCCAGTCCTGCGAACTTGCAAGGTCACAGAAGTGACATTTGTAAAAGAGGAAGAGTGATGATGTGGGTCTGTACTCTGAATTTATTCTCATGGGTTTTTTTCTTTTTCTTTTCTCCCCCCTTTGTTATTTTTAAAAGGGAAGGAGTTTATTTTAGTATTATAGTTTAGAATAAATATGAGTATTTAGTAAGAACATCATTAAATATACAAAACAAAATGTATCATCTTAATTTTTGCCTTGTTTTTTTTTAGAGAAAATAACACTACTGAAATATTTACAAAAATTTTTATGAGTATGAGAGTTTTGTCTACCTATGTGCCTCATTAGTGCATTGCCCACCGGGCTCAGAAAAGATCCTAGGTCCCTTGGAATTGATTTTACAGACATTTGTAAGGCAACATGGGCAAATCTAGGGATTTGAACCTGGATACTCTGGGAAAATAGCCGGTGCTCTTAACTGCTGAGCTGCCTTCCCAGTCAGTCCTCCTAGGTTTTGTTTTTTGATGCAGGATCTCACGTAGCCCAGGATGACCTTCTCTGGCCTTCCTGCCTCTACCTGTCAGTGCTAGGGATATAATCATGCCTAGTTTATCCAGTACTGGGGGTTGAACCCAGGGCTTCATGCATGCTAGACCAGCATTCTGTCACCTGAGCTGCCTTTCCAGCCTTTCCTCTGAACTATTTTTTGCATTACTGTTCAGTACTGTTGAGTATATTTATTGTGGTGTACAGCCAATGTAAATTTTTTTCATCAAAAAATTCTATACCTATTAAATAACAATTACTTGTTAAGTTTTCCTCTTTCCCTGAATTTGACTATGCTTGGTAATTCATGTGAATGAAGTCTATTGCTTGTCTTTTTGTGACTGTAATATTTAACTTAATATACTATCTCCAAGGTTGATGTTATAATTTCTTTATTTTTTAAGACTGAAAGATTTTGTCGTATTACATACCATATTTTCCTTATCCGCTCTTTCAGTGGCAGGAGATACAGATGGGTAGATCAGATGGCAGCCTCTCAGAAAAGCCTGAGGGTACAGATTTCATGAGAACAGGCTATGCACTCAATGGTAAAGGTTAGCTACAGTTTTCTTCTCTCTACCCAGGTCTCAGAAACAGAAATCTTGTCAGCAGCAATAAGTAGACCCTGGATTCCAGTGCCAGGAAACCGTGGGACATAGCAATGCTGCTGTCACCCTGGCTCTGGAGAATAATGCTACCGTAGTCACAGATGGACAGATCTCTCTTTAAAGGGGCTGGTGGAGTATGTGCTTCGGATGTGGGAAGACTCACAGGAAACGGACCGACAAAACCCCTCTTTCAGACTCTGTTTCTCTTTCAGTTCTTTTGGGTGTGTCCAGGAATAGAGCGGCTGGGTTGTCTGGTAATTCTCTACTGCCATGCTGTTTCCACGGCAGCAGCTGTGCCATTTTACAAACAAGCTGTAGCACAAGAATCCTTGAGTAGTGTTTAGTTTTGAGTTAGTTAGAAGCAAGGGATTTTGAAAATGATAGTGGGCCCTCTTTAGGGACTACAGATTGTTGGATTGTTCCCTAATGCTAGATGTAATATACCACTCAGGACTTCCTTGGCCTGATGCACACAGGACTCTTACCTTCTCACACTGTGGTAGACAGTGCTTCCCCAGACGTTAACCTGCATAGTTACAGTATCCCTCCATCCCTCCCTTCCTCCCTCCCTACCTCTTTTCCTCCCTCCTTTCCTCCCTCCCTCCCTCCCTCCATCCATCCCTCCATCCCTTCTTCCCTCCCTCTCTTCCTCCCTCCCTTCCTCCCTTCCTCCCTCTCTTCCTCCCTCTGTCCTTTCCTTCTTTCTTTCGTTTTCCAGTCAGTCTTGTACTTTATTGTGACTGTCATCTCAGGCCTTGACTGCATCCTTGCACAGTGGGTACAGCCACTCCTTGCACTGCTTCTTCTTCCTTTAGCTTCTCTTCGCGCTCGGTGAGCCATCAGTGCATGGCTCTAGTCTTCTTGCATTGCAGGTCCAGGGGCTTGTACTTCTTGCCCTTGTAGAATTTCCAGAGGTTTTCTTTTTGAGTTTGGCTAATGGCAATGAGGACCAGGGCGATGGATTTGCGTACGACTCTATCTTGGAGAGCTTGGACACAGCGCTGCCTGTCACTTTGGCGATGCAAAACTGCTCCTCCTTCTTCTTGCCACACAGGTCCCGAGCCTTAATCTTGGCCGCGTTTCTGCGTTGTTCATGGCTGAGGCCACCTGGTTCACGAGTGCTACAGAATTTCTTTATTGATTACTGCAGGGGCTGGAATGGAGGCTACAAGAAGTACTTACCAGGTTTTATGGCTTCCCAGATTAGAATCTAGGATTCATTTATTGCTGCTCCTCGGGAGATTTCCATTTCTGGGGTGAGAGAATGGAAGAGAAGGCTATAACTCGTGGAAGCTGTACCCATAGGCTCTCCTGAGCGGCCAACCTCCATGCTGCCAGTCTGTGCTCAGGCCGCCCAAGAAGCATAGCATCTATTGTCCCTATTATCTACCTCGAAGGTTTTGTTGCTTTTGTCTCCCCTACCTTCCTCCTGCATTCCTTTATGCATAGTGCTTCCTCCTCTCTCCTGGTTTTTGTTGCTGCTGAACCCCTGGACCACATTCCTTAGAGATTGTTTGGAAGTTTGGTCCAGTGGCCTCCTGTGCATCCCAGCCCTTGCTGCATTGTGGGCAACTTAAGTGAGTACTTAGCTTCACAGTCCTAGCAATTTGTACTCAAGTGATTATAGCCTCTTAGGCTCTCTCTGCCTGTCCTACCCCACTCCTTGCATGTCCAGAACTGCTCGACCTCTCCAGTATTGCATTCAAACAATTCTGAAACCCTCTCAGCATGTAGAGCCCCCTCTTCTATAGACGTGTTTTCTCCCTGTCTAGTTTGGAGGACAACTGTGGTTATTTACTTTATTTTTGTTCTTCTTTTTTAGTCTTTGTCCTGGGTTACACCTGGCTGATATAGGCCTATCTCTGTACCTGTGCCAAGGCTGTAGCATGCTAATGTGAATGTTATAGTTATACAGTGGGCAAGTTGCAACTATTACAGATCCATGCTCCCAGTTTTGTCTGTACTCCTATGATTTTGTTTTGTGGAGTCATCCTATATTCACCATAAAGGCTCAATGTGTGAAAGATCACACAATGAAGCAATTGTGAATGGTTCAGATACTTCAGAACTACTGAAAACTGAAGCCTTGTTGTACACCTCCCCCCACCCCCATAATTTCACCTTGTACCTTCCAGAAACCTGAAGTTCATTGCATGGAAAGACCTAGATTTTGCCTGACTAAACTTGTTCTCTTGACTCACTAAAGAAATATTCCCTTGTTATAAGCATGTCCCTGTTCCCTGCCTTCTATACCCCATATGCCAGCATCAAAAGTAAAAATGTGAAAGAGAGGAAGAGAAAGGCAAATGTGTCTATATGTACGTATAACAAGTCAGTCATAAGGTCATGGTTGAGATCTACAGCTTTCATGTGCTTGTGCACCTGCATGCTTCCTACAGCTGTAACTTTGCTTGCCCTTGGCCAGGGCATTCTTTGCCCTTGTTTTCTTCCGTATTAGAGTAACTGAGCCCTCATTCCTCTCAGGCTGCGGTGTTTGGTTTGGTCATTGACTGTTATTATTGGGCATGAAAACCTAAAGAGATGCCACGGAGAAGTCCCAGGATTTTAGGTATAGTCCTTCTTGCTGATGTATTTTCCCCTTTAAGTTGAATAACCTCCTTTAACTGGTAAATAAAAAACCCTTGCGGCAGAGCAGCTCAAGGTGGCAAAGTGGCGTTCTTACCTTCCAATTCAGTAACTCAGTGGTTGCAACTCCTGATGGAAGCATTTGCCCCTTGAAGACTCAGCTCTGTAAGCCAACAGACCGTAGTTTCCAGAATGAGAAACTACTACTAATAAGGAGCCACTCTCACTTCCAACCTTTGATCTGGAAACTGCTTTGTAATAGTCTCTGATTCAAAGCATAAGACAGACCCCATTCTTCTAAGGTAGTTAACTTCCAATTTGTGCTGTAATTTTATCATTTGTTAATTAGGTGCAATGGTTTGGATATGAGATATTCACCATAAACTGTGTATGTTTGGGGAGCTTGGTTGCTGGCTAGCTGGGCTTGGGGCAAGCAGTCAGATCATGGGGGCTCTGACCTAACCAGTGGGTATTTACATTGATGGTTCAACGTTGGAATAGAGACAGTAGAACTATGGAAGGCGGGGCCTACTTGCAGGAAGTGAGTATCTGGTGGCACACAGTAGAAAGATATATCTTTTTAAAAAGATTTATATTATGCATGAGTACACCACCATTGCTCTCTTCAGACACACCAGAAGAGGGCACCAGACCCCATTGCAGATGGTTGTGAGTCACCATGTGGTTGCTGGGAATTGAATTTAGGACCTGTGGAAGAGCAGTCGGTATTCTTACCCACTGAGCCGTCTCTCCAGCCCAGAAAGATCCATCTTATGTCTGACCCTTCCCTGTTTCTCTGCTTCCTGGCTTCCCTGAGCAGCCACACCATGTGTTCTCAGCACTATGATGTTCTCCTTTGTCTCATTCCCAGAGTCTGACCTTGCCCTGAAGCCTTGCATACTGTCTTAGCTACTTTTCTATTGCTGTGAAGAGATAACATGACAAAGGCAACTTATAAAATAGTTGGAAGCTTGTTTATGGTTTCAGAGAGTGAGTCTATGACCATCATGGAAGGAAGCATGGCAGCAGGCAGGCAGGCAGGCATGGTGCTGGGGCAGTAGCTGTGAGCGTACATATAATCTACAAATTACAGGCAAAGCAAGCAAGAATAGGCCTGATGTGGGCTTTTGAAGCCAGCGACACATCTCCTCCAACAAAGCCACTCTTCCTAATCCTCCTCAAAACAATTCCACTAACCCTGGACCAAACATTCAAATTCCATACACCTGTAGGAACCACTCTCACTCAGACCACCATGGACTCTATGAGCCAAAGCAAACTTTTCCTCCTTGACACTGTTTTATGTATTATCACAGCTGCGTATGTCTGACACATTCCGTTGCTTCTTATGGGTGTTGGAATATATGGCAAGACCAGTTGGTTCTGTGGCCCAGAGCCGACTTAACACTGTGTTGTGGTATGGGCCCCTTGATGAGATGCAGTGCTTTGCAGAATGCTGCAATGGTGAATAAAGCATCCTATGGGTCAAGAGATTCTGGGTCCTGGCAAATGCAGTATAGGCAAGAAAGGTAAATCTACCGAGAATAGTTATCTGTTCCACTAACAGCAAAGCTCTGCCTCTTCAGAGCCCAGTGTGGTTATCCTGCAGGTTGGACCCTTCAGAATGGTGCCCAGAATAGTGGGGACTTGGTTTAAACACTCAGCCCTTGGACCAGGGAATCCTTTGTCACATCTACTGCAAGTGAGATTCTGAGAAGGTTTTCAGGTTGAGGGGTAGTTGAGGAGAGATGACAGACAAGCTACTTTCACCAGGGAGAGGCTCCAAAATTGTTGGTTCATCTGGACTGGCCCTAACTGCATGCCTTATTTAGGTTTCAGGTCCCATTGTTTCCTGATCAGTACCCAACTTCCACATGAGATATGGCATGCTGATACATTCAACTGTAATTAAAAAACTCAAAGTTAGAATTGTGTTGATTTTTAGCAATAGCAACTGTATAGCCACAGGAGATTATTTTAGACCTGTCAGATAAGCGTTCTGCTTCTCCAGTCATGATTTAGTTAGCCGTGCATGCATGATAGGCACATACAAGAATGGAGGTGTAAGGAGGGGTGAGAGACCTGGAACACAGCATCCATAAGGCAAGTCACACCCAAAGGCTGGATGTAGAGCAAGTAAAGGGAGTTATTAGAAACACTGTATACAGAGTGTATGGTAGGTGTGCAGACAAATGGGTGTCCCGATGTGAGCAGAGATCTTAGAGTACAGTGTCCGCAGAGAGTCCGGAGAAGGTGACCAGGGTAGGCAGTATTTCCCAGGTGTGTGCACGTGATTTGCAGCTGAGTGCCACCACCAGGTATCCTCATACCCCATGACTGGCAGAACCAGAAGGCACTTGTCCTGTGTGCTGGTCTAGTGTTCTAGCTCCCTCTACTGAGGAAACGTCACATTGGGCTTACTGAAAGAAAGGCTTGAGGGCATAATGGTTGTTATTGTACAACTTGTGATTTGGAGACTGAATCGCCATCACTTTATAACTAGCATGCCAGGTATTCATGAAATTAATGTTTTCCAGTATTTTCATTCAGAGAATTTAGTAACAAAATATCAAATATATATGTATTTTAAAATCTTGAAGCCACTGTGCCTTAGTATGGAGGATATAGAAGCAAGAGGATCAACCTGAGTTTTAGGGCAGCCTGGGCTGGTTAGGGAGTTTTAGGCCAGTCTTAGCTGCAGGGTAAGACCCTATCTAGACGCAAAGTCCCCAAACTCCAAAGGTTTTTTTTTTTTGTTTTTTTTTTTTGAGACAGGGTTTCTCTGTATAGCCCTGGCTGTCCTGGAACTCACTCTGTAGACCAGGCTGGCCTCAAACTCAGAAATCCACCTGCCTCTGCCTCCCAGAGTGCTGGGATTACAGGCGTGTACCAATATTGCCCGGCCAAAAGTTTTAATGTTTTAAAGAAAAGATTTATTTTTATGTTCATGGGTATTTTGCCTACATGTGTATCTGTGTACTGTGTATGTGCCTGATGCCTAAGTAGGCCAGAAAAGTGTTGGATCCCCTAGAACTGGAGTTTTAGGCAGATGTGAGCCACCATGTGGGTGCTGGGAACTGAACCCAGGTCCTCTGCAAGACCAGCCAGTGCTCCTAACCACTGAGCCATGTCTCCAACCCCGAGTTCTTAATTTTTAAAACTTGCATAATAGCAAAGTATATAGATAAATGATTCTTCTTTAAGTCTTCCCATCTACCGCCCTCTACAAAGGTAACCACTGTTTTTGACTTCCTGTGGAAAATTCAGCATTTTTCTATATTCTTGTATACAAGTGTGAAAATATACAAATATACTTATGAAAAATACATTCTTATTTTGATTATTAAATAAACGGGCCCAGCTAGGTATGGTAAATACATGCTTGTAACCTCAGTACTGGAAAGCAGAAGCAGGGCAATTACTGCAAGTTCAAGGCCAGCCTAAGTTACATAGCAAGCTTTAGGGAGACCCTGTCTATTATCAAAAGGGGAAGATGATTGCTGGAAAGATGGCTTAGTGGTCAAGAGCACTGGTTGCTCTTCCAGAAGGTGCAACTTTGATTCCCAGCAACCAAATGGTGGTTAACAGCTGTTTGTAGCTCCAGTTCCAGGGAATCCAACACCCTTTTCTGGCTTTCTTAGGCAGACCTGAGGAGACATATGTAATGCATATATATACATGTAGGTAAACACATAAATGTTTTTAAAGTTTTAAAAAATTAATCCATAAATATGGAACTAAATTAATAAAGCAAGCGTATACACTTTATGCTACTTTATAGCTTGTTTACTTAGCCAGATTTCTTAGGTCAATTAGTCAGGACCCACAGATAAGTGACCACAAAATATTCTCCAGAAATGGGCACACTACAGTTTACTTAACTAACTAGCCTTTGTTTTTTGTGGGCATTTAATAAATGTTTTCTAGGTTTGGGCTAAGTCAGAGGGTGTTGGATAAAGTGGTTTTGTTTTCTTCCATAAGAACTAAACAAGGTACCAGCAAGGTGGCTGGGTAAAGTGTTTGCCATCAAGCCTGATGAACTGAGTTCTACTCCCAGAACCCACACAATGGGGAAAGATCCAACTCCTGAGAGTTGTCCTATGACTTGCATGTGGGTATACAACATGCACATGCAACTCATGCTCAGTCAAAAACAGTTTTTAAAGAAAGAACAGCTGGACCAGGCCAGGGGTTAACTCAGTTGTTAGAGTGCTTGTCTAAAATGCATGAAGTCCTGGCCTCAATCTTCAGTACTGCATAAAGCGGGCATGGCAGTGTGGGTCCAGGATATTTTGTACTAACTTGAAACACCATCTTTATTGTATGCTTAGTTCCCAGGTCTTTCTGGACACTGTTCTCTTTCACTGATTTGTTGAGGTTTTTTTTTGGGGGGGGGTGGGGGTGGCAGTTTAGGTTTTTGTTTTTGAGATGGTCTTACTATGTATCCCTGGCCCTATGTAGACCAGACTGGCCATGAAGTCTCAGAGTCCTGTGATTAAAAGTGTACACCACTGTACCTTTTTTTTTTTTTTTTAATTTCTAAAGGGGGGCCTCTATGTGCATGTGTAGTGCAGGTGCCCTCAGTGCAGAAGAGGAAGTAAGGCCACTTGGAGCTAGAACTCCAGATGCTAGTGAGCCACATGGGTATGGGGGTTGGGAATGGAACTCTGGTTCTCTGCATGGGTGGTATGAGGTCTTAACCATGAGCTGTCTCCAGCCCCTTACCTGTCCTCATTTCCATCTCGAAACAGTCGATTCAATTAACTTTAGTTTACATAGCATGTTTTATATCTCATACACACACACACACACACACATTTTTTAATCATTTTAAATACCTCCCATTATTTTCTGTTTCCAAGAATCCCTTTTCCAACCATGAACTTTAGACTCAGTGTATGCATATCCATAAAGAAAACATGGAGAAGTATTTTTGTCAGAATTATTATGTATTTGTGGATTATCTTGCAATATTTATCCATGTCTTATATTCATGAGGACAATTTGGTATGATTTTATTAGATTTTTCATGATTTTTTTTTAAAGATTTGTTTATTTTATAGCTGTCTTCAGATATACCAGAAGAGGGCATTGGATCCCATTACAGATGGTTGTGAGCCACCATGTGTTGCTTGGAATTGAACTCAGGACCTCTGGAAGAGCAGTCAATGTTCTTAACCGCTGAGCCATCTCTTTAGCCCCATTTCTCATGATTTTTAAATATCTTTAAAGTTTTGTTGCTATCATAACTAGAATATTGTTACTTTTTTAATTTATTTTTTATTTATTGAAACGGGAAGTAAAGGGAAGTAAAAACACTTTATGATAAAATTAAAGATTTACAAGGAAAATATTTCAGATAAACACATTAAAATTGACAATTTTCATGGAAAATTAAGGAGTAAAGTGGTAGACATGTAAAACATTGCTAAATTAATTGAAATATGGGATAGAGAAATTTTATGATAGAATTGAAGATTACATGGAAAATATTTTTAATAAAATTGTAGAAAAATGTAGATAAACATGTTAGAATTGAAGATTATCATAGAAATTTTTATATAGATATAATAATGGTAGGCATAAAAGTATTCCTAAGTTGATTAAAAGTGGAATTATAAACATTTTCTGATAAACTTGAAGATTTACATGGAAAATATTTCTGAAGAAATTGTAGAAATATATAGAAAAACATGTTAAAATTAAAGATTATCATGGAAATTATATAAATAAAGTGATAGGCATAATTCTAAGCTGATTGAAGGTGGAATTATAAACATTTTTAGATAACATTGAAGATTTACATGGAAAATATTTCTGGTAAAATTCACGAAATAAATAGACAAACATGTTAAAATTGACTATTTCATGGAAAATTTTACATAACAAATGGTTGATGTAAAAACTCTGAAGGTGGAATTAGAAACATTTGTGATAAAATCAATGATTGAAAACATTTCTGATAAAATGGAGGAAGTATATAGAAAGACATATTAAAATTGAAGATTATCATGAAAAATAATGCAGATATAATGGTAGACATAAAAGAAATTACTAAATTAATTAAAAGGGGAATTACAAACATTTTCTGATAAAATCAAAGATTTACATGAGAAATATTTCGTTAGTCTATGTCTTTTTATTGGGGAGTTGAGTTCATTGTTGTTAAGAGATATTAAGGAATAGTGATTGTTGCTTCCTGTTATTTTTGATGTTATTTTTATGTTTGTGTGGGTATCTTCTTTTGGGTTTGTTGGAAGATGATTACTTTCTTGCTTTTTCTAGGGTGTAGTTTCCCTCCTTGTGTTGGCATTTTCCATCACTTATCCTTGGTAGGGCTGGATTTGTGGACAGATATTGTGCAAATTTGGTTTTATCATGGAACATCTTGGTTTCTCCATCTATGATGATTGAGAGTTTTACTGGGTATAGTAGCCTGGGCTGGTATTTGTGTTCTCTTAGGGTCTGTATGAGGTCTGCCTAGGATCTTCTAGCTTTCATCGTCTCTGGTGAGAAGTCTGGTGTGATTCTGATGGGTCTGCCTTTATAAGTTACTTGCCCTTTTTCCCTTACTGCTTTTAATATTTTTTCTTTGTATAGTGCATTTGGTGTTTTCATTATTATGTGCCGGGAGGAGCTTCTGTTCTGGTCCAGTCTGTTTGGAGTTCTGAAGGCTTCTTGTATGTTCATGGGCATCTCTTTCTTTAGGTTAGGGAGGTTTTCTTCTATAACTTTGTTGAAGATATTTACTGGGCCTTTAAGATGTAAATTCTCGCTCTCATCTATGCCTATAATCCTTAGGTTTGGTCTTCTCATTGTGTCTTGGAGTTCCTGGATGTTTTGAGTTACCAGCTTTATGCATTTTGCATTTTCTTTGACTGTGGAGTCAATGTTTTCTATGGTATCTTGAGCACCTGAGGTTCTTCCTTCAATCACTTGTATTCTGTTGTTGATGCTTGCATCTATGACTCCTGGATTCTTTCCAAGGTTTTCTATCTCCAGAGATGTCTTACTTTGTGATTTCTTTATTGTTTCTACTTCCACTTTTAGATCCTGGGTGTTTTTTTTTTTTCAGTTCCTTCACTTGATTGTGTTTTCCTGTGATTCTTTAAGGGATTTTTGTGTTTCTTCTTTAAGGGCTTCTGCCTGTTGACCCATGATCTCCTGTATTTCTTTAAGGGATTTTTGTGTTTCCTCTTTAAGGGCTTTTACCTGTTGACCAATGTTCTCCTGTATTTCTTTAAAGTTACTTAAGTCATTCTTGAAGCCCTCTATCAGCATCATGAGATACGATTTTAAAGCTAACTCTTGCTTTTCCGATGTATTGGGGTATCTGGGACTTGCTGTGGTGGGAGAACTGGGTTCTGATGTTGCCATGTGGCCTTGGTTTCTGTTGGTAGGGTTCTTGTGCTTGCCTTTTGCCATCTAGTTATCTCTGGTGCTAGTTGGTATTCTTGTCTCTGGCTGGAGTTTGTTCGTCCTGTGGGCCTGTAAGCCTGTGTCCTTACTCCTCTGAGCTCAAAAGTGAAAGCACTGCTGGGAGATCTCTCTCTCTCCTGGAGGGCTATGCAAGGAAGACTGTGGAGTTTCCAGGCTTCTTGATGCAAATGGCAGTGGGCGGGAAGACTTCCATCCCAGCTGCTCCACTGATCTTAGGCCCTGTGTGCTCCTAGCTGGGTCCCCTCCAGAGAGAAGGTGGAGATCTCATCTCTACGCTCAAAAGTGAAAGCCTGCTGGGAGATCACTCCCTCCTGGCGGGCATGCACAGAAGGCTGTGGAGTCTTCTGGCTCCCTGGTGCCTATTTTTACTTTTTTTAATATTAATTTATTTTATTTAAGACAAGGTCTGTGTACCCTGGCTAGTCTGGAACATGCTGTGTAGTCCACGCTAGCCTCAAACAGAAATTCTCCTGCCTCTGCCCCCTAAGTTCTGGGGTTAAAGGCATCTGCTGCCATGTCTGGTACTACTAGAATCCTTTAAAAGTTCACATTTATAAACCAGATGTAATGAATGTATACTTTTATCCCAGCACTTGGCAAATTAAGCAAATAGCTATGAATTCTAGGCTAGCTTGGGTATTTAGCAAGAACCAGGGCAGTCTCAAAAAACAAAACCAAAAACATGTTGAAAGTGCTTGTTTGATTATCTTCACTCATTTCTCCCCCTGTCCTCCTCTTCTCCCCCCCCACCCCCTTGCTCCCCTCATGTTCTCATTCAACATGAGTCTCACTGCGAATGGAAATGTCTTGCCATGCAAACATGGGCTGATGTTTGCTCATTATCCTGCTGAGTTCTCTTACTGTCCTGTAAATTGCTTTACTGAGTGTCCCTCAGCAAGAGAAAATACTTAAACTGAGATAAGTATTTTATATTTCAGGGTTCTTTGTAATTTAGGTTATTTGAGTAGACTTAGCTAGTTTATCATCTAATCTGCAACTCAAATCTGAAACAACACTCAAGAAAATTCACATTTCAAAGTGTACTACTCAGGGTTCTATCTAGAGGAACAGAATGTATAGAATAAATCCATATATATGTGTGTGTGTGTATATACATATATACACACACACACATATACACACATACACATATATACATCCATGTATGGCTAGATAGATGTAGATAGATGGGTACATATATAGAGGTGGATGGATAGATAAATATATAATACATAAGTGCATTATTTAATACTATCTATTATATTTATTTAATATTATACATTAAAATATATAAATATATTCATAGGATTTATCAGAATGGCTTACAGACTCCAGCTAATCTAATAACGGCTGCCTATAAATGAAAGGTCCACCAGGCTGACTGTCTCAGCCGGTCTTCAGTCGATGCTGGAATCCAGAAGACGCAGGCTCTAGCACTAATGAAGGAATGGACTTGACAGTGAGAGCAAGGGCAAGCAGGCAAAGAGAACTTTAGTCTTCCACTTCCTTTACATATGATTCCAGCAGAAGATACGGTCCAGATAAAAGAGGGATCTTCCCACCTCAGAAAGCAAGGTTAGAAGTGGATCTTCCCACTTCAAATGATCTAATTAAGAAGAAAATCCCTCGAAGCTGGGCAGTGGTGGTGCATGCCTGTAATCCCAGCACTCTGGGAGGCAGAGGCAGGCAGATTTCTGAGTTCAAGGCCAGCCTGGTCTACAGAGTGAGTTCCAGGACAGCCAGGACTACACAGAGAAACCCTGTCTTGAAAAAACCAAATCTAAAAAAAAAAAAAAAGAAAAAGAAAAAAAAAAAAGAAAACCCCTCACAGGTGTGCCCAGCCATTTGGGTTTTAGTTAATTCTACATGTAGTCAAGTTGACAACCAAGAACAGCCATCACACAGAACATATCAGATTTTAAGATAATGGGTGCACAATTCTTAGTAACAACTTTGTTTTTTAAAATATAGTCAAAGATTTCTATGCTGGGAGGAAAATGAAGATGGGGTCTCATTCTGAAGTCCAGATTTGGTCTGGAAACAGTCTTGTCCAGGCTGACCTTGAACTTGAAATAATATGACGCCATAGCCTCTCTAATGCTAGACTTCCAGATGTGAGCCACAATGCCTGATATAGTTAGTTAATTGTTTCCTTAAATTATTTTGGCTAGAGCCCCCAGAGGGGTGTCAAGTGCAATGGTGGGCATGTTCCTGATTGTTAATTAGAAAACCACTGAGATACACAAAAATGCCCTCTTTATTTGCGTTTGCATTTTCTTTTGATGGTCTAGAATAACATCCACTTTTCTCTGCCCCTTCCCCACTCTTCCAAGCATCCAGCGATAGCATGTTTGAAGCTTTAAGCCCTTTCCAGGCAGCATGCATTCATGCACACGCTAGGGCTGTAGCATATTCATTCACACACCTATGATTGCAGTATGTATTCATGAACATACTAGGGCTGCAGCATGCATTCATGCACACACTAGGACCTCAGCATGCATTCATGCAAATATTTGCATGTTCAGCATGCAAATAGGGCTGCAGGCTTCTCAGCCTGCTTGTGATTTTGTCACTTCTTGAAAACCAGGAGTCACAGAATGCCATCACCAGGACTCCCCAGTGGTATCCCTTGGAAGAACTCGTTTGGGGTATCATCTTTCAGACACTGAAATCGGTGCTTCTAAAACTAACTTCATCTAGAACTTTAACTTGAGCCTTAGGCATAAAGAGCACAATCAGATTCATCATCAGAACCAGAAATAAAAGAGGCCTCCTACTCAATAAGTAGGCCTCTGCAGGTCTCACTTTCCTACTGGTTCCAGGCACCATTTCAGTGTGTTGTACATAACCTACCCATCTCAGATGCTCCTGCCTACAGTGGACACTTGCCTCAAAAACTATATCCTTCCTTGTCGATACCCTGTGCTTCTTCACCTGCGGTCCCCAGGCCTGCATGATATGGTCAGTTTCTAGTCTCCATCCTCCTCTTCCTCTCGTGAGGGAGAGGAAGACTCTCCTCCAATACTGCAGAGGCTAAACAGTAGCTTCCAGCATTCCTCTGGGGCTTATTCTGTCTAGATAGAGGATCTTGAGGACGCTAATCTCTGTTTATCTCTGTGAGCAGGAAGTATGAACTGTACAGCATGGACTGGGACCTGAAGGAGGAACTCAAGGATTGCCTGGTGGCTGCTGCCCCCTATGGGGGACCCATTGGTATGCGCCCTCTCTATTGCCACTACATCCTTGGGCTCCCAGGGTGTTGCTTTCAGGTTGTTCTTTGCCAATCCACCGTCTAAATGTTTTTAGTTTGGGTTTTCACGGGCTCGATTCCCATGGGCTAGGCTTGGGTAAATGATCCAGGATGCCTACCTTACATGGGGCCTGAGGTTCTAGGACAGAAGTCTCTTAAATTGCAGCTCTACTGAGGAACTGTTGGAGAAAAGATAAAGCTGCCAGCGTGCGGCCAGTCCTGGAGATCTACTCTGCATCGGGCATGCCGCTGGCTAGCCTGCTGGTGAGCATGGAGCCTATCCCTACTGTGTGATGGACAGGGCTGGCTGATTCTAAGGAAAGCCATGGGAACCTCTCTCCTCTGCAGTGGAAGAGTGGGCCTGTGGTGGCCCTCGGCTGGTCAGCTGAGGAGGAGCTGCTCTGTGTGCAAGAAGATGGTGCAGTGCTAGTTTATGGCCTTCATGGAGACTTCCGGAGGCACTTCAGCATGGGCAATGTAGGGGCCGAAGGAGCCTGAGGAGGGAAGGGGGGCCTCTTCACCTGTCGATTTCTTAAGCCATGTTCCTTGTTGTTAGGAAGTGCTTCAGAACCGTGTCCTGGATGCCCGGATTTTTCACACTGAGTTTGGTTCTGGGGTGGCCATCCTTACAGGAGCCTATCGCTTTACTCTGAGTGCCAATGTGGGTGACCTCAAACTCCGTCGGATGCCAGAGGTGCCAGGTAAGCCCTGATACTTAAGAGAGCCCTTCAGTACCATGGGTGTGGTTCTAGACTGGAACCAGCAGAGACACACACTGAGGGCTCTGGGCATTTCAACGTTTCCTTTTCCCTGTCACAGGTCTGCAGAGTGCACCCTCCTGTTGGACCACACTGTGCCATGACCGAGTAACACACATTCTGCTGGCTGTAGGGCCCGATCTTTACCTTCTGGATCATGCTACCTGCTCTGCAGTGGTGAGAATCTAAGTGGGAATGAAATGGAAGGGATGATCAACCAGTAGGAAGGCATTGAGAAGTCAGTTTATCTGGTTTCCTCCCTGCTCCTGTCACAGACACCTGCTGGCCTAGCCCCAGGAGTAAGCAGCTTCCTACAGATGGCTGTATCCTTCACATACCGTTACCTGGCACTCTTCACAGACACGGGCTACATCTGGATGGGGACAGCATCACTCAAGGTGTGGTTCTGGAACAACAAGGGATACTGTGCTTTGCCCAAGGAAGATCTGTTGTGGATAGGGCCATAGCTTTTCAACAGCAGGATGACTGTTGAACAGCTGGATGCCGGGGCAGGGCCATGACATGCTGTGCCGTTTCAGGAGAAGCTGTGTGAGTTCAACTGCAACATCCGGGCTCCCCCGAAGCAGATGGTCTGGTGAGGACAGAGGCGGTCTTCAAGGGTGGGGTTAGAACAGAGCCTTGTGCCTTGGATAGCCTGAGTCATCCTGTCTTCTGGCCACTAAATGGAACTTAGTCCTTCCCCTCTCTGCTGCACTGAAAGGAGAACATTGCCCTCTGTGGGCCACTGACTGGTAGTGCAAGAGTGAGAGGGAAACAGATGGGCATGTGGCCAGGGAAATGGGCTCCTGAGCACAGTCTGTTCAGGCTGTCCCCAGGAAAAGGGGTACAAGCAATGTAGAAGACGTGGCTATGAGTAGAAGATGTCCCAGGTGTCACAGATGTGTATATGATGTTGCCCATAGGTGTAGCCGTCCTCGAAGCAAGGAAAGGGCTGTTGTTGTGGCTTGGGAGAGGCGGCTGATGGTGGTGGGCAATGCGCCCGAAAGCATTCAGTATCCTTGGACTGCTCCCTGTATGGGCTGGGAGGGAGGGAAAGGGAGGTTGTCCTATCTTTGGATGTTCTTAGTAGCCTTGACTAAATTCAGGTTTGTGCTAGACGAGGACTCCTACTTAGTGCCTGAGCTTGATGGGGTCCGCATCTTCTCCCGAAACACCCATGAATTCCTGCATGAAGTCCCAGGTGAGGCTCCCACAAGCATACAGTGTGAGCAAGGCAGGTGCCCCTGGCCTCAGGCTCCCATACTGTCCTATGCCAATGGCCCAGAACACGAGCTGGGTGTCAGGGGCAGAACTGAGAATTATCACGCTTCATTTCTACTCAAACACTCCCCTCTAGTGGCCAGTGAAGAGATCTTCAAAATTGCCTCAATGGCCCCTGGAGCACTGCTGTTGGAGGCCCAGAAGGAATATGAGGTAATTTCCGAGCAACTTGTAAGATTCCCAAGATGCCCTCTTCCTTTCTCTTTTCCTGACTAGACCAGCCCGCTGCCCCTGCCTAAGCACCCATGATAAGGCAGGTGCCATCTGACGGGGTTGTGGGGACTAGGTAAGACACTGACTTGAACTGGCCAAGGCTAGCACACGTAAACTGGCTAGGAAGAGCAGGGCAACCCTACTGTACACAGGCTCAAGTTGGCACTTTCCAGGACCTTTCTGTTTGAATTCTGTTGTCCCCTGAGGCTAGGGACCAGAGTGAGACTCTCTCTGTGATGCTGCATCTCTGGGCCTCTCCCCACAGAAAGAGAGCCAGAAGGCAGACGAATACCTGCGGGAGATCCAGGAACTGGGGCAGCTGATCCAGGCTGTGCAGCAGTGCATTGAGGCTGCAGGACATGAGCACCAGCCAGACATGCAAAAGAGCCTCCTCAGGGTTGGCCTGGAGGGGGCTTGCAGGGGGGATATGGTGGAAGTGGGCTGGGCTGGGCTGGGCAGCAAGGGAGGTTCATTTGCATTTGGTTCTTTTCAGGCAGCTTCATTTGGAAAGTGTTTCCTTGACAGATTTCCACCTGACAGCTTCGTGCGCATGTGTCAGGACCTTCGAGTGCTCAATGCTATTAGGGACTACCACATCGGGATCCCTCTCACCTACACCCAGTATCCCTGTGTATGGCATGAGGGTGTTTACAACTGGGCATGGCAGGGTAAGGGGCAGGAGATGTGGTCTGCAGATCCCCTGGCAAACAGGGCTTATACCAACTGATCCTTAACCAAGGAAAATACAGATACAAGCAGCTCACTGTCCAGGTGCTGCTAGACAGGTACAGAAGCCCAGGGCGCCACAGGAGGGCAAGGGTGGGTAGTATTATGTGGGGACTTGTGGGCACTACTCCTCACTTACCTTTTAGGACTGGGAGGCCTAAAACAGGTTAGGGCCACTCTGCCTGCTTGACCTCACTTTGCCTCCCGCCTTGTCCCTTACTCCTTCATCTGCCAGGCTTGTGTTGCGGAGGCTTTATCCCCTGGCTATCCAGATATGCGAGTACCTGCGCCTTCCTGAAGTACAGGGTGTCAGCAGGATCCTAGCCCACTGGGCCTGCTACAAGGCAAGGGCATGGGATATGAGGTAACCTCAGGCCCTGACAATATACAGGAAATACAGAGCATGGAAGTAAAGGGTGGGTTCTGATGGAGGTCCTGTAGGTTTGGGCAGGTAAGGGATGACATCCAGACTTGTGTGACACCAACATACACACTTACAGGTGCAGCAGAAGGATGTCTCAGATGAAGATGTAGCACGGGCTATTAATCAGAAGCTGGGTGACACGCCTGGTGTTTCATACTCTGACATTGCTGCGAGGGCCTATGGCTGTGGCCGCACTGAACTGGCCATTAAGGTGTGGTCATGTTACCTTTCCCAGACACCTCAGGGTTGTTCAGGCCCTTATACAAGTGTCTGTTTGCCTTCTATCCCTCTTCACAGCTGCTGGAGTATGAGCCACGGTCAGGGGAGCAGGTACCTCTTCTCCTAAAGATGAAGAGGAGCAAACTCGCACTGAGCAAGGCCATTGAGAGTGGAGACACTGACCTGGGTGAGCAGGGATGATGGGCGAGGGCCAGGCCCCAGGATGATAGTGTGAGTGAACCCAATAACGTCAGAGCTGGGCTGAGGCCCACCGACTTCTTCATCTCACAGTGTTTACAGTGCTGCTGCACCTAAAGAATGAACTCAATCGAGGAGACTTTTTCATGACTCTCCGGAACCAACCCATGGCCCTGAGTCTGTATCGACAGGTAAATAAATGTGTGTGAAGGAGAGGAAAGGGTTGGCGCCTTCTGAGCCTTTGAGTTGACTTTGCTGACTAATCTTCTGCCTGTGAGCCAGTTCTGTAAGCATCAGGAGCTAGACACTCTGAAGGACCTTTACAATCAAGACGACAATCACCAGGAATTGGGCAGCTTCCACATCAGAGCCAGCTATGCTGCTGAAGAGGTCTGTGGTCCAGAGGGAGGGTGGGGCCTTTGCGTTAGTTAGCCCTAGCCCTCTGCATTTGCTTCCACCCTCTCTGGTCATAACTGTTGAGGGGCTCTGAGAACATCAAGCTAGAATGTGGCATGGTCCCAAGAGAGCTGGCGTCTCTAGGACAGTGGGAGAGTGCCCCTAGTAGATAAGGCAGGCTCCAGGCACAAGGGTGGAGAGAAGCAAGGCCAATGAATGTGTTGTAACGTCAGCATCCTTTGTCTGTAGCGTATTGAAGGGCGAGTGGCAGCTCTGCAGACAGCAGCTGATGCCTTCTACAAGGCCAAGAATGAATTTGCTGCCAAGGTTTGACACCTTTTCTAAGAGCTTCCTGTCCTGCCTTCCTGGTCTTCCTTCCTTGACCTTGATCCCCTTGTTCTGGCCTCCAGGCTACAGAGGATCAAATGAGGCTCCTGCGGCTACAGCGACGCCTAGAGGATGAGCTAGGGGGCAGGTTCCTAGATCTTTCTCTACATGACACAGTCACCACTCTTATCCTTGGAGGCCACAACAAGCGGGCAGAGCAACTGGCGCGTGACTTCCGCATCCCTGACAAGAGGTGGGTGAGGATCTCAGCTATAAGTAGTCCTGGGACTTCTTGCCTTTCCTTCATACCTGTGCTGAGTACAGCTTTCCTGCAGGCTCTGGTGGTTAAAGCTGGCTGCCCTGGCAGAGCTGGAAGATTGGGAGGAGCTGGAGAAGTTTTCCAAGAGCAAGAAATCACCGATTGGCTACCTGGTGAGGCAGGGATCTTCCCTAGGCCTCCCACCAGTAAGAGTAGTTCTGGGAGGGGGCCAGGCGAGGGTGGTGGGACAGTGGCCCATGTGTGCTCCTACTCCACTGTCCTGTGCTCTTAGCTAGTGCTGTGCTATGTGAACATGGGCAGACATGTACTGTGTGGGGAACTCTGGAGGATAGGCACAGCCTGCCTCCTACCTAGTGCTGGGAAGAGCTACTTTACCCATAAAGACTACAGGGACCACTGTGTGCCTGAGGGCAGAAGGGCAGGGAGGACCAAGATACTGAGGGGGTGCTTCAGACACAGGGAGGGCATGTTTTATAGTGGCAGCCTGAGAGAAAATACAAGGCTTTAGTGGACAGGAGGCAGAAGTACCTACCTTGGTGGTGGGAATGGTGGAGGTAGAATAGAAGCATAAAGATGGTTCTTCTCAAGTCTCTGATAGGTCTTTGGTTTAGTGGCTTTCTGTTGTACTGGTATGCTCCATATTGTTTTGCATAGGTGGGAAGGGGACTAAATATACCGACTGTACAAAATGTACAGTCACCTATGGGCAAGCGTCCCCTGGACTTCTGCTCCTGAGAGAGAGGGCATAGGGCTAGGCTTGTCTTCTCTGTCTTGCAAAGCCCTTTGTAGAGATCTGCATGAAACAGCATAACAAACACGAGGCCAAGAAGTACACTTCCCGTGTGGGCCCTGAACAGAAGGTCAAGGCTTTGCTTCTTGTCGGGTAAGTTAGGTGAAGGCCTGTGTGTGTGAGGTGGCTGGAGTGGGCTGAGAGGAGATGGGCTGTTGCCCTTGAACAGCCCCAACGCCATCTTCCTTTCTGCTCAAACCACAGGGATGTGGCTCAGGCTGCAGATGTGGCTATTGAGCATCGGAATGAAACTGAACTGAGCCTCGTTTTGTCCCACTGCACTGGAGCTACAGATGGGGCCATAGCTGACAAGATTCAGCGGGCCAGAGCACAAGTCCAGAAGAAGTGAAGAGCCTGTCCTTGAGGGACGAGTTAAAACCCAGGGATGTCCAGATGTAAATAAATTTGGAATACTAATTTGGAATAGTTGTTGTATGCTGTCTAGCTTAAGAAAAGCAGGCTTTGGGGCAAAACTGTCTAGCTATTGCAGCAGAACTCCACATATTTGATTGTATTGCGGTTAGGAATAGGAAGTTAGAGACCTGTTTACTCACATAGTTATTCTCTCAGAAGCTGTGTCATAGCCTGGAGGAAGGTACGGAGAGAAATAGCATAAAATCTAAGTCTGGAAGGCCCACACTGAAAGCATTACATGCACGTCCACAATCTCACAAGGACCACACTGACAGTTCTGAATCTATAACAGCAAATGCGTAGCAAAAGAAGGATTCAGGCTGGCCAGGTGGCTCAGTAGCTAACGGCTCTTGCAACCAAGCCAGGCAACTTGAGTTTAAACCCTTGTCATCTGATATTTACGCATATACAAAACACACTGAATAAATGGGCATATAAATGAATGAAGGAAAAATAAATAGAAATAAATGAGGATTTGATACCTAGGTTGTGTTCAGACTGGAACTGAAGTCAAGTCCTCTGCACCCGAAAACCTGATTGGAGGATGGATGGGAAGCCGGTGGCCATCCCATTGTCAGGGTTGGAGGAAGTACCTTGGACAGCCCTGACTGTTGAACAGTAAGTGGCAAGCAGTTCTTGAGTGGTCCCTGAGCTTGAAAAATGGGTTAGAAGATCATGAGAGTTATGAACTGAAAACTCCTAATCCCACCCTACTTAAGTCCTTCCCTCCAGTCAGCAAGAGAGTTGTGACTTTGTGCCTTGTGTCTGCAGCCTCGAGTGTACTCCAGCGCACTGCAGCACTCCCACCCGTCAGCGAGGTGAGCCCTGGTCGTCATGGCTCCCAGCTTACTTGTTAGCAGGAAGAAACCAAAGTCTGCAGGGTGCTCCCCTCTTAGGCACGCCTAGTCCTAACTATGTTTTTAAAATCCCAGGACTTGGAAGGCTGGGATAGGTGAGTTCAAGGCAAATATGACTACGAAGCAAGCCCCTATCTTAAAGATGGTTAAAGGCTGAAATCTAGTACTTAGGACGGAGAGGTAGGAGGACTGCCACTAGCCTTGGCTATATCACAGATTCCAAACTAGCTAGGGCTACGTATCAAAACCTAGTCTCAAACAAAACAAAAACAAAAACCAAGGGAGCTGAAGAGATGACTCAACATTTATGAGCACTGACTGCTCTTTTAGAGGACTTGGGTTCAGTTCCCAGCACCAATACTGCAGGTCACACCTGCCTGTAACTCCACTTCTAAGGGACCTGACAAAATACCAATGTACATAAAATAAATAAACCAAAATAAACCGAACAACAACAGAAAATGAGAGATTCTGGGCTTAGTATGGTTTAGCTTCCTTTGTTCCCATCTGATTGGTAAATGCAAGCTTGTGAAAATCCTCCAAGAAAATAGATCTCATTGTGAAACAACCTGCTCTGCCAACGGTTTATTATGTGGGTCAGGGATGTGGGCAGGGTTCAGCAGTGATGGTTTATGCCTGGTTCATAGCTCGCTATCAGCAGAAGAAAGCTCAAAGGCTAAGGCTGACTTGATATCTGGGGGCTGACATCACCTGGAGGCTTGTGCATTTCCATTTCTGGTGAGGCATTGTGAATGGACCTTATGGTTGTGGGTGAGAACGGCTACAACCTGGTGCATCTGGTATCCAGACAGAAACTGTGCTGCCTTTGCTAATCAAGCACTGAATTCCGATGTGTCCCACCACGCTCTGTCAAAGTGGTCTGCTAATCCTACCTCCACCGTCTCACCTCTTAAGGGGGATGGGCTACAAGGTTCTGGGAAGATTATGGTCTGTTTCAGGAGTCAGTTTGTTTTAATCTCTTTAGAACAAGCAGATACCTCCAAGGGAGGGAAAAGATGCTAACACAGGATGTGTTTCCTCCCTCGTCTCAGCATCACAGGTCCTTAGTGTTTAAGTGTCTCTTTGATGTCCTTTGGAGAGATTACTGACAACATTTTGAGTTCTCAGTGAAAGAGAACTCAAAATGAGAGTTTCTTTCTGGGAAGGAAAGACTGCCCAGTGCTTTTAGACTGTACATGATAGATCCACGCCCCCCGTAGTAACATGCAAGCGTAAATACCCACACCTGAAATCATAGAAATAGAGGAGAAATTACAACAATAAGTGGCCACAGTGATTATAACTCATGAAGAGAAGTTCTGCACTGGACTCGTTCATAGGGAGAGTGGCTGAAATGTAAAAGCAGGGGGCTTTGAATGCGTGCAGCACAGCAGAGAGCACTGGACTCACCTAGAGTGGCTGGAGCCCAGGGTTGAATGCTTTGCACCACAAAACAAAAGCAAAACAATTTTATATACTTTTGTAAAGTTCGTGCATCTGCCCTCCCTCCAAGACTTTATTGTGGGATTTTGAAATACCCAAACAAACTTTAAAAAAATGTTTAGCCAGATGGTGGTGGCACTCACCTGTAATCCCAGCTCTCTGGGAAGCAGAGGCAGGCAGATTTCTGAGTTCGAGGCTAGCCTGGTCTACAGAGTGAGTTCCAGGACAGCCAGGGCTACACAGAGAAACCCTGTCTTGAAAAAAACAAACAAACAAAATAATGTTTATATTGGACACCGGTATAATCATCACTTGGATTATTCATTAACATATTACTAAACTTGAGTTATACATTTGTCCCTGTATCCATTAATTATTTGTGTGCATTTCAAAATAAGTTCCATGCTGGATGTGGTGGCCCACACTTGTAATGTCAGCATTCTGGAGGCTAAAGTAGGAGGATAAAGGGTTTGAAGCTTGGGACTGGAGAAATGGCTCAGCAGTTAAGAGCATTTGTTGATCAGTCGTCATGGGTCCAGATTCCTGCACCGACATCCTGAACCTCAGAACCACCTGTTAACCCAGGCTGTGGGATCCAGTTCCCTCTTTCCGTCTCCAAGGGATCCTTATATACATATGCTCACATTCTTACACACACACACACCTTAAAAGAGTTTGGCCAAAGGAGGCAGGGTAGGCAGATCTCTGAATTCTGAGTTCCAGGCTAGCCAAGGGCGACATAGTGAGATCCTGACTCAAAACAAAAAACCCAAACAAAAAAAGAAGAGAGAGAGAGAGAGACCTTCATCCTGGACAAGACCCTGTCTCAGTAGCACAAAGAGCAAATTACACCAGGATAATTTTCCCTAAATATTTGAAAATGCATTTCATAAACTGTCTTAACTGTCCTCGTTAAAGTTTCTGTTGCTGTGGTAAAGCACCATGACTAAAAGCAACTTGGGGAGGAAAGGATTTATTTAGCTTATTCTTCCACATCACTGTTTACCACTAAAGAAAGTCAGGACAGGAACCTGGAGGCAGGAGTTGACAAAGAGGTTGTAGATGATGCTCCTTACCGGCTTGCTCATCATGGCTTGCTCGGCCTGCTGTCTTATAAAATTCAGGACCGACAGTGCAGGCATGGCCCCACCCACAATAGGCCGTGCTCTCTCCACCATCACAAGTTAAGGAAATGTTCTATAGCCAGGTCTTACCAAGGCATTTTCTCGGTTGAGGTTCCCTCCTTTCAGAATAATCTAGCTTGTGTCACATTGACATTAAATTAGCCAGCACATAAGCTATAGAGTTATTTGCAGCTATTTTCCTTGTATGTGTGTAATAAAATAATGAAATGCATAGATCTTTTTCTTTTTTGTTTTTTTCTTAGAAATATTTTTCATATACTATATTTTGATCATGTTTCCCCTCCCCCAATTCCATATCCCTCCAACCTCCTACCCGTTTAACTTCACGTTCTTTCTTTCTCTCCCTCAAAGTGGGGAGGGGATAGAAGCAAAAATGGAAAGTTGAAACAAAATTTTAAAAACCAGTAACACACACACATACAAACAAACAATCAGAGCTGGAGTATGATTGAATATACTCAGTGACATTTCAATTAAGAGAACTAATTTTCCCTTTCCTAGCACTAATCAATTGCAAATAGCTTCTTGGTTGGAGATAAGACTTTGTATCTACTTACCCATTTTGGGAAATTCATAGATCTTAAAGGGCACATTTACTGAGTTTTCACATGTGTACATTTTCACTTATAAATATTCATATCTAAAAATTAAGATTGGATTTTTGGTCTCTAACTAAAACAGAATACTTGCCAGCCATGTGTGAGCTCCCAAGGTCTTCATCCCTGCAAAATAAAAGTCAAAAGCAGAGCTTGTGTTGTTGATTCATGTCCTTATTTGATCAACTAAAATTAGTATAAAATATCTTCCTCCTTGAGAATTGTACAAGCAGGCTTGTGTAGTGGTCTGGGATGGGTTCAAGTCCTAGGTAATGGTTTGGGTTAGGATTTAAGCTTGGGACCAAGTATGGAAGCACGTCTAGATTACGTTACCCATGGCGGCCGTAGAGCGTATAAGGTCAGAGAGCCTGCCTGGTCCATCTTAGTTACAGACCCTCAGCAAAGCACCCTCAGGAGATGAGCAGTAGCCTGGGAAGGCGCTTGGTTTTCATATTTCCTGGCTTCATTTTCGCCTTGGCACTTTAGTGACCATGCTTGTTAGATTATTATCCATGTACATCCCAGAATGTTAGCTCCTGAGAGCTGAGATGACATCACTGACTTATTCTCAGAGGCATCCCGTGCATGATCTGCATTCAGGATCTAGAGAACAACTCCTTGTTTCATTTACTAGATAGAAAGGTAGGCAGGGAGGGAAGTGACTTTGGCTTTCATAGGGAAACAGGGCTCCTTTAATCCTAACCATCAGCCCTGCTAGTCCAGTTCTTACCTGCCTGTGGTACCAATGCAGTAGAAAGCAGGGGGCTCCCACTTATCTCTCTCTTGGTTCCTTTTATTTTTTTTCTTCCAAGACAGCTCTTGATTGTGCTAATGGGGTAGGGAGCTCTGAAAGGGCCAGCAGTCAAGCAGGACAAAAGCTAGGCCAGTTTCTCTAGGGAGTAGCTAAGAATGAGTGAGTGAGACTCTTCTCATAAAAACTGTAGTTGTCTAAACTGACCCTCCCTTCCCAGGGTCTCTATCTAGGGCAGGCTACTTGAGAACCTTGGTTTGAAGTTCTGTCACCCTTTCACAAGTATCACACTGCCCAAATATTATGTAGAGAAAAGAAACTTGCAGTTTTTTTTGAGAATGGGTTACTTTGCCAGGCTGCATGTACTTGGAAGGGCCCAGGAAGAGTCAGGTAGGCTCAGGGTATCATCACATGAGAGGCCTAGAAACCCAGAGCTCTCACTACCACACCCGACTGCAAAGATTCCCAAGTGTGGTCAAATCTGGCGGTGTCCTTCACTTGGTCTCATGGGCAACTGCTCACTCTATTTTATTTACATTACCAAATATTAGTATGGAAAAATCTTTTTATTATACTGTGAATTCAAATAAAATAGGAAGAGAAATGAACAATGTAGGTTAACTGTAGATAAGAAAACCTTAGCTGGTAGGGTTTGCTCTAAAACCATGAGGCTGCTTTCTTAGCCAAGAACCAGTATTTTTCAGTATTTTGTTTTGTATTGGTCTTGTTTTTTTTAATGCATTGAGTTCTAGTGCAAGACCCGACTTTTCATTTGATCACTTATAATTTGCTGTGTATTTGCACCCCTGATAGACTTTGTAGGAAAAGGGCTTCTTGAACTTGTAGGAGGAGTGGACCTTTTTGGCTGGAAACTGACCTTTAGGAAACTGGATTGAGGTCTTGTGGATTGTCTTTGAGATAGCACTGCTAAGGAAGATCGAGAGTCACAAATCTTACAGAGAGGTTTTTACTACCCAGAGGGAGGAGGTTTAAAGAAGGCCCATTCAATGCACATTTGCAGGTCCTGACTCTGGTCTGCACACACTTATTCAACAAATATAGGAAGGCTGTTTACATAGAGTTCTAACTTGGCGCCCCAGGTCTTGCAGCATCCAAAGTGCTCTAAACTGAGGACTGCTACCTCCCAAAACACTGACTATGGCTATGTTCATCTTCTATGAGAAGCTAGATGAGGGACCGATGGCCAGAGAACAGTGTCCGCGCCCGTGGTCTCTCTCAGCGTTTTCAATCTTTCCCTCCGGACCTATCAAGAAGCATCTCCCCGCCCGTTGCAGGGCACCATGTGTTGTGCCTACATCCAGCTCTAGAGAATCGGGCCCAGCTTGCACATCTGGAAAGCAAGAGAGATTTCCCTGGGGTTCGGGTGGGGATGATGTGGGCTGGCTTATTTAAGATGACATCCACAGAGCTAGACCCCTTCTAGGTACTCATCACATGAGAGGCCTGGCAAATTCCTCTCTTCTCACAATTACATCCTTCGTCCTTTAAGTTCCTACAACAGCAGTGTGTGTGTGTGTGTGTGTGTGTGTGTGTGTGTGTGTGTGTGTGTGAGAGAGAGAGAGAGAGAGAGAGAGAGAGAGAGAGAGGGGGGGGGAGAATCACATTTGGAGAAGGATGGAGGTGGCTTTCAGTGCCTGAGTTCACGAGTTGGTGTGGCTTGTGCCTGGTGTCAGTTTCCTCAACTGTGAACCAGGAAAAAAGCCCATGCTCAGGGGCCTAGGACTGTGACTAGGTGGGAGACGTGTCCGGGGAGGATGGAGAGCGTCGCGCCCTGCAACCCGGAGACCCCCAGTGCGCCCGGGCAACTCCGCGGCGCAGTGGGGCGCGCAGGGGTGGGGCCCGCGGAGGCGGAGACGCCCGCCTGGCGTCAGCGAACCAGCGCCCGCCTCTCAACGGCCAATGACGAAGCGCCTTACAGCCCGGGCCGCGTCGCGAGTGAGGCTGCGGCGAGTGAGGCGCTGACAGGGACTCGCGGGGGCATCTTGCACAGACCCCTGGACCACGCCGCCATCGCAGCCTCCCGCCCAATCCTCTCTCTGCCGCTTCTCCTCGCCATGGAGGCGAGGCCGCCGCCGCCGCCGCGGGGCTTCGAGCAGCGGACCGGGCGGCGGCCCTGAGGGGAGCGGCGGGCCGAGACGCCGCCGCCGCGGTGCTGAGGCGGAGCTGCCGTGCGCGTCCCCCGCGGTCCCGCCCAGCGCCGGGCTCGGTAAGCGTTCGCGCCTGCCGCCGTCGGGAGGGCTCGGGAAGGTGGGGTGGCCCGGCCGCGCGTGGGAGCGGTGCCGGGATCCCGTCCTGGAGGAGCGCCTCCGGCTTGTGCATCCTGGCACGGTGGACAGGGGGAGGGGGTCCCGGAAACGTGCGGGACACAGACAGGCTGGAACTTTGCGGACGTCCTCCTCGGGCCCGGGCCAGGGCGCTGCCGTAGTTCATTCTGAAAGAAAACTTTGAGCAGCGAGAATGGTATTTGCTCAGGTCCTTTTAATGGGAGGAGAAAGGTGGCTCACGCAGTGACCATCCCACTCCCCACCCTCCCCTAAAAACCCTTCGTGTCCTACTCTCAGGCCCCTCTCTGCCGCCCATTCCCAACTGTTGTGTTTGCTTAAGAAGGAAAATATGGACATAAGCTACCCAGAATTCAAAACCAGCCACTTGGGAACGCATATCTCCTCTGTTTACTTTCAGTAATTCTTAAAAATTGCCATGTGGTGGTGGTGGTGTTAAACTCCTAATATTTCCTAAATATAACAACTGCAGAGGCCGAAATGATCCTGATATATTAGGGATTTTGTTATTGACAGTGATGATATTTGGTTTTTGGATTTGGTTTTTTCGAGACAGGGTGTCTCTGTGTAGCCCTGGCTGTTCTGGAACTCACTCACTGTAGACCAGGCTGGCCTGGAGCTCAGAAATCTGCCTGCCTCTGCCTCCCAAGTACTGGGATTAAAGGCATGCACCACCCTTGCCCGGCAGTGATGATATTTGTAAGACAAGAAATAAATGTTCTAAACCGTCTTGCACAGTGTGATGGGGCCGAAGCCCAGGGCTAGAGTAGGGAATCCCTGTTGAAAACCAGCCTCATTCCCGGAGATGGCACCACTTGTTACCTGCTGAGTCTTGAAGCAGCCAGAGAGCCAAAGATGGTGGATGAGAAAAGACTGGGACAGGAGGACCTTCGTTCTGTCTGGATGCTCCTTTCAAAAACATAGATCAGATGCTGTCATTTGTGTGCTTAAAAACTCCCTCGCTTTCCTTCCTCCATGAGATGGAGGAAAACCCAAATGTCTTAAGGTTTCCTACAAGATTCTTGACAATCTTGTCTGAACTTACTCTTTGATGGTTACCTCAGTCTTCTCATTCTCCTTTCCCTTCCACCTGCTTGGCCGCCCGTTCAGGTTTTGGGAGGTTTTTGCTTTCTGGGTCTCCCTTCTCACCGTTCTTGCCAGGTTCCAGGCCTTCCTTCATAATTCTTTGTTTGACAAGCTTCTTGAGGACGGGGCTGTGTCTTGTTTAAGACTTCCCTGTTAGAATTCATCCTAGCTATCTTGAAGGTCCTCAAGCACTTCCCAAGAGAAATGTTTACTAGTGTTTCCTGGCAGGCTGCTTGTGTGGGGGCTGCCCATTCCAGGACCTGCATCCCTGTGTCTCAGCGTCTGTCACACCAGGCACTCATGCAGTCACTGGGGAGAAACTGGTAGGCTTTGCATCTTACTTGCTTCTCAGCCTGACTGTCCTTGAAAGACCAACAACTCCTCAGTGACATCTCTCCTCTCGCTGCCCCAGTGGCCCAGCACATGGTCAGGTCCAGAAGACTATTGGCTGGGTAACTTTTAGCCGCTGATTATTAGGTGGGTGAATACAGAACCAGAAAAGCAAACCCCTTGATTTAGTGCATTCATATGCCATCTCTTTGCCAGACACAGTACTGGAGATGCAAAATGAAAATGAGAAAGTCACATTCTTATCTTTAAGAAGATTACAGACCAATGGGAGACAGGTGGATATAAACAGTTACATCATAGGTGCTAGTAGAATAATAATAATTGCTGTTTTCTGTGTGCCTGTGACAGGCTATATAATAAATGCCTTACATGAATTATCTTGTTTAATCTTTTCAGTGATTATAAGGGCTCGTTTTTTACTCTGCAGGACTTGACGTTAAGTGAGCAGACAGAGGCCTAGTCAGAATCTAAATCCTGATGGTGTTTCTAGAGCCTCTGCCTGGGTAGTCTG
Organism: Apodemus sylvaticus; assembly: GCF_947179515.1. Lineage (NCBI taxonomy): Eukaryota > Metazoa > Chordata > Mammalia > Rodentia > Muridae > Apodemus > Apodemus sylvaticus. The sequence continues at coordinate 113,233,182 of NC_067476.1, forward strand.
GAAGGGCTTTCCTGGGAGGGGATCTTGAGATCCTAAAGGAAGGATCTGCATGTTTGGAGAGAACACAAGCAGTCTCGGAGGAGGAAAACTCTGTCTTAGGAAGCTGGGAAGAAGTATAGCTGGCCAAGAGGGGCAGAGCAAGGTAGGGTTAGGATCAGAGTGAAGGCTTCTGTTGTTCTGTGGGGTCATTGGAGGCTTTATGGAGCCACAGACATGCTCATTGGTAACTGAGCAGTTTAGGAGGCGGTGGTCCAGACCCACAAAAGTAGACCTACCCTTTTAGACCCAGAGGATGTTCATTCCTCTTGAGAGGGGTTCTTACTTGGTTTGGGAAAAGTCAAAGCATTGGAGAGGAAAATTCTAGCAGTCAAAAGGAAATGTAAAGAAATCTATCCTCTTATCTCCTAACATCTTCCCATGGATGGCTGAAGCTGCTAGCATCTGTGAGACCCTCCTCCTTTATAAACATTCATCCACTCCTCCCTCTGTGGCCATACCAGCCACACTCTTTAAATGAGCACATGTTTAGGAAATCATTCCATGCTAGCATACAGTATTGTTTACCCCTTGTGTTGACATTTCTTTAAAAAAATTTTAATTTAAAAATGTATGTGTATGGTTGTTTTGCCTGCATGTATGTCTGTGTAGGACATGTGTGCCAGGTGCTCTTGGAGGCCAGAAAAGTTGTTGGAGATCCTGGAATTAGAATTATAGACCACTGGGATCTGCCATGTGGATGCAGAGGATTTAGCTCAGGGCTTCTGGAAGAACGAGCAGTGTTGACATTTCTTAGTCTGTTATACAGCTGTAAAATAAGCTGCTTTTATCTGTGCATAGGACTGTTGCATGTATTTGTAACTAGTCTTTAAGTTAAACATTTGTTTCTAGGTTTTTCTCTTATAAGAATACAATGAACATCCTTCTAGATATTTTGTTATGTGTTTGTACCTATAATTGTCTCAGCAATGTATTTTAAGAAATGGAACTACCTGATCAAAAGACCTGTGCATATTATTTTTATTTTTAGACATACCAACAAGTTGCTGCCTCTTTGAGGTAGTGCTCATTTGTTCTCTCCCCTAAAATGTGGCTCAGTGAACGTAAGCCACAATATCCAGCGGAATCCCCTGCCAGGCTTTTCCAACAGTCGTTTGCCTGTTTCCCTCCCCTACTCCAGCCTAGTCCAGAAGGAATCATGTGATTTGTGCAAGAAGATCAGAACTGGATGATGGTGGTTTAGTTCCTGCAGTTCTGGTGTTGGTGTTTGCCTAGTCCGGTTCCTGGAGGGCCTCGGCATCAGTTTGTAAACACTGTTGCATTACCCCTTCACCGTCTTTATGTAGAGAAATGGGATGCAGCTTCAGTTTCAAGCAGGAAGCTGGCCAAATATAGAATCTTGTCATTTTCCTTTGCTACAGGAACTAGTAAGTGTTCCAAATCCCAAAACGGAAGAATTTTTTTTCCCTTTGGTCCCGGGTGCAAAAATAGCAGTAGTGTAACACAGACTTAATAAAGCCAAGCAGCAAACTGACAAGATAATCTACTCAATAAAACTGTATTTTCTCAATTCACATTTGTTTGCATCAGTGTACTGATATTGATGTTATTTGTAGTCAGTACATATAGATATGGTTTCTGGAGTTTTAATATATTAAGTTATACGTACTCACTTCTGTATCTTGTTTAAAAAGTATTATTCTATGTAGTTTATGAAGTCTGTTTTATTCTTTCTTTTCTTTGTGCAGTTACTTTTGGATGATTTTATTGTCCAATAAAACCCCTCAGCCCCCAAGAGGAGCCACTGAAATCAGGATTATTTTAGTGATGAAGTTGAATTAATTTGCAACAATTTTCTGCCATTCCAGCAACACTGTCACAGATAAAATCCTAGTCTTTATTTTTATTTATTAATATATATATATATATTTATATATATATATATTTTATGTATATATATATGTATAGGAGCTAGAGAGGTGGCTCAGTGGTTAAAAGCTCTGAGTGCTCTTGCAGAAGGCCAGAGTTTGTTTTTTGCACCCACATAAGTTGACGCACAACCTCCTGTGTAACCGAAGCTCCAGGGTTCTGGCATCCCTGCCTTCCAAGGGCACCTGCACGGATAGCCACACACACAATTAAAAATAATAAAAATAAAGTGTTAAAAAGAAATATCAGAGCCATTTAGAGTGAGCACTGCTCTCACAGAGAACCAGAATTCAGTTATCAGTATCTACATCTGACAGGTCTCAGCTGCCTGGAACTCCACCTCCAGGGGACAGACACCTTCTGGCTTCTATTGAGTGCACATGTACGCATGCATACAATATTTTTTTTATTAAATTAAACACAAGGTGGATGACTCTTAAGAAATGACACTTTCAGGTGTCCTCTAGCCCCTGTATGCACAGCCGTATCTGTAGTTTTATCCTTCCACACATACATGTACACAACGGAGAAACTCCATTTCTTGTCCCCCCTGTGGGCAAACAAGTCAGGTTATCATTCTCTTGTTATCTTGTGTTGTCAATGACTTGTGTATTAGTCAGAGTTCTCTGGAGGAACAGAACTTAAAGAATGAATCTCTCTGTGTTTACACACACACACACACACACACACACACAGGATTTATTAGAATGGCTTACAGGCTATGGTCCAGCTAGTCCAGCAATGGCTGTCTACCAACAGAAGGTCCAAGAGTCCAGTAGTTCTGTCCATGAGGCTGGATGTCTCGGCTTGGCTTCAGTATGTGCCAGAATTCCACAGAAGTAAAGCTCTAATGCCAGTGAGGGCATGGGTTTGCTAGTGAGAGCTTGCAGCAGGTAGAGCGAAGGCTTCCGTCTTTCATGTCCTTTATACAGACTGCCAGCAGAAGGTGAGGCCCAGATTCACGGTGGCTCTCCCTACTTCAGGTGATTTCATTGAGAAGAAGCTCCTCACTGATGTACCAGCCACCTAGGTTTCAGTTAATTTCAGATGTAGTCAAGTTGACAACCAAGAATAGCCACCACAAATTTCATATATGTATGTATACATGTATACGTGTATATATTTATGTATGTGTATTTTAATGCCAATTTTTGTGAGTCTTGGTAGAACATAGCTATACAACTCATACACAGCCAGTACACCTCAGAGGTTGAGGAAAGAGGATTGAATGAGACCAGCCTAGAATACAAATGCTCAATTTTTTGCTGCCAAACAAGAATATTAGGGAAAATGTCTGGCTGATATCTTCAAGTAGGGTGGTTACTTTTTTTATTTATTATTTTTATTGTATGTGTATATATGTATGTGCACCTGCTCTCTGTTTGTACAGTGTATTCATGTAGGTACTTGCGGTGGCCATGGCCATGAGAATCTGTCAGAGCCCCTGTAGCAGCGATTCTCAGCCTTCCTAATGCTATGACCCTTTAATTCAGTTCCTCATGTTGTGGTGACCCCCCCCCCCCACCATAAAAGTATGTTGTTGCTACTTCATAAACTGTAATTTTGCTACTGTTAATGATCGTTATGTAAATATGTGATATTCGAGACCCACAGGTTGAGAGCTGGCGCTGTGGAACAGTGAGTTCCCGGTGTGAGTGCCAGGGTTCTCCACAAGAGCATACCTTACCTGTGGGGCTGTCTCTCTAGCCCCAAGAGTGCCCTTCTTGATAGTGAATGAGAAAGTAACTGCATTTAAAGTTACTTTGTTTTCATTTTTGAGTTACACATTTGTGTCAGTGTATAGGCATGTGCATATGAATGCAGGTGCCCACAGGACCAGAAAGTGGCCTGGGGTCCTCTGGAGCTGGAGCTGCAGGCAGGTGGGAGCCGTCTGATATAGGTCAGGGAGCCCATCTCAGGGTCTCTGAAAGAACAGTGTGGTCTCTAAATCCCTGAGCCATTCCTCCAACTCTGAAAGTAACTGCTTTTTTTTTTTTCTTTAGAAAGGACAGACAAGCTGATTGATATCATGGGAGGCCTACTCTTTTCAGAGGAGAAGGGGACGAGGAGTGTATGGGTGGGGAGAGGTGAGGTGAGGGGGGTAGGAGGAGAAGAGAAAGGGAAAGCTGTGGTAGGGATATAAAGTAAATAAATGATTAATTTTTTAAAAAAGAAAGGACAGCCAAGGCTACGCAGAGAAACCCTGTCTCAACAAAACCAAAGGTAGGGAGTATCGACTGTCTTTCTATGTGTTTATTAACCATTAGTGTATGTTACTTGAAAAAATATCTCTTTAGTCTTTGTCCCTTTTTAGAAACACAGTTGTTTTTTTTTTTTTTAATTACTGGGTTCTTATGTGTTTTCAATATGTTCTCTTATTATGTATATGATTTGTAAGGAACTTTCCCACTGGTGAAGGTTTTCGTTGAAATTATTGCATGTTTGGATCTAGCAACAGAGTTGCTAAGGCAGACACTCACCTTTGTGTTTAGTTTGCTGAGGCCTGTGGGACTGTGTCCAGTCTGACACAACGTGCGCTGCCTAAGAGTGTCTGCGACTCCACATCTTTGTCAGTGGAACTGCCTGTATACCTTTCAGCTCTAGCCATCTTAGTGGGTATGAAGTAGTTTTGATTTGTGGTTTGATTTACAGACTGAGATGCATTGTGATTTTGTTCCATCTTTTAAAGAAATTCTCATCATTTTACACTTGAGGAACTTGTAAACAAGATTTTATAATCTGATAAAAATGTCTTGAATCTGTTTCCTTAATATAAAGTTTCTATGTGATGATCTAATGAAATAAAAGACCTGTGCATTAATTATCAGTAACAGTTAAAACCACTTATGGGACTTTAGAGTAAGGGGCCAGACTGACAATCTTAAGATAAATCACACCAGCTCTAAATTGGCACGACTGAATCCTTCTGTGCACAACGGGCTAGGAAGAGCATGGCATCGTTCATGAATATTCCTGTTTCCTCCTCCACAAATTAAATAAAGCTAAGTTTCGAGGTGTAACAGTTTGTAGAGTGTTACTAATTATGATATGAGAATACTATAGAGCAAAGTGAGCCCAAAGACTTCAGCTGTGTGTCAGGAGAAAAGGACAGGATCATCTACACACTTGAAAGATCAGATCCCAGCCAAGTGCACTGTGGAGACCTCATTTGTATTATACCATTGTAAAAAGGTATTTCTGAGGCTATTGAGAATAACTTTGGTAGCCTTCAAATATTAGATGATTTTTAAGTGATTTATTTTTTTACATATGATAATAGTATTGTTAAATTCTAAAAGATTATTTCTGTCTTAGAGATAAAAGCTGAAGTCTTAGGAATGAAGCAATATGTTTGGAAGTTGCTTTGAAATATTCAGTGTATCTGAAGGATTACAGATGAGCAAAGAACTGCTGTATGTTGGTAATCATTCAAACCGAGCAGTAGGTGTGAAAGGGTTGTCCTGTGTGCCTGCTCCTGGAGGCATGTGTGTGTGTGTGTGTGTGTATGTGTTTGTGTGTGTGTGTGTGTGTGTGTGTGTGTGCGCGCGCGGACAGCTGCAGAGGCTAGTCCTCAGCCTGGGCATTGTTCCTCAACTGTCTGACGCCTTTTGAAAATAATTTTTATTTTACATTTGCTTATTTTATGTGTGTACACTCATGTGCCATGGCATGTGGGTGGGGGCAAGAGGACACCTTGAGGGAGTTGGCTTTTTCTTCCACACGTGAGTCCTGAGAACCCAGCTCAGTCAGGCTTGGCAGCAGGCACTTTTACCTGGCGCGCCGGCTCATTGCTCCTCGCCTTGTTACCTTTGAAAGAGTTCATTTTATATTTGGGATTGCATGTGTATTTTATATTTGGGATCACATGCCCGTGTGTGTGTGTGTGTGTGTGTGTGTGTGTGTGTGTGTAGAGGGGGGATATGTACTTATGGAGTACAGTTACCAAAGGAGGCCAGAAGAGGACATTGGCTCCCCCTGGTCATTGTGAGCCAACTGATGTGGCCACTGCAAACTGAACTGGGATCGTCTGCAAGAGTAATATGTTGTCTTAACTGATGAGCCATTTCTACACACCCCCAACACACACACACATACACACACACACACACCTTGTTTTCTTTTTCTTTTTCTTTTTTTTTTTTTTTTTATGTTTTTTGAGACAGAATCTTTCACTGTAGTCCAGCCAGGGTGGCCAGTGAGCCCCAGGGATTTCTTGTCTCAGCCTTCCATTACTGAGATCATAGATGCACAGCCCCACCCACCCCTGCCTACCTTTTCAATGGTCTCTGGAAATCAAACTGAGGTCCTCATGCTTGCCTGGCAGGTACTGGCAGATGGTAGTCCAAATGAAGAGTTTTAATAGATTTCAAACACATTTGGTAACAAGTGACATCTTCTAACTAGTCGTTAAGAGTGAGTGCATCGGAGAAGATGGACATTTACTAGACCAATTTATTTTTGTGGTTCTGGAGTTCTGTTATTTTTTAGGGCAGGAAGGATATGAGATGAGGTTTAGGTATGTAGTCCAAACTGGACTTTCCCACCCCAGTCTCCTGAATGCTTAGATTGCATGTCTGAATCACCACACCCAAATGCAGGTGTCCGGAAGCCAATGTTTGGTGTCTTCTGCACTCTAAACCATTTTTTAATGGTCTTACACTAAACCTGGAGTTCACAGACTCAGCTAGGCTAACCAGCCAGTGAGCTGCAAGCATCTACCTGTCTCTGCCTTCTCAGTGCTGGAATTTCAGGCACACGACACTGATACTTTTACATGGGCACCAGGGATGCGGACTCAGTCCTTACACTTATATGTTCTGTAGCAAGCACTTTATTCACCGTGCCACTTCCTCAACTCTATATCCAGCTTTTTATTTAGATCAGAATGTTTCTGTTACTGGATGGTGGGAAAATACCACATCCTAGAGCATCTTCCCTTTGGAAGCATGTTTCCGTTGCCCATCATAACCAAGCGTTGTCTTGAAATCAGTCTTCTGCACTGCTTTGCCATGGAATACTAGAATGAACTTTAAAAAGATAGCAGTATAGTTTAGCAGTAGAGTGCTTGTATACCCCAGGTCTCGGGTTCAGTACCAACAAAGAAAGGAGAGAAAAAGGAAGGTGCATTTTCAACCAAAATGAAAAAGTTTTAAATTTCATAAGTCACTATTTTTATTTGTTGTTGTGAGTGTATTTGTATATGGAAGTGTGAAGAGGGGCACACATGCCACAGCACACATCGAACAACTTCGTGGAGTAGATGCCTTCCTGTACATGAGCTCTGGTCATCAAGCTTGCATAGCAAACACTCTACAGCCTGGAGGCCCACATGAAAAATATATTAATATTTTAAAAATTTTATGTGGATGGATATTTTGCCTGCATGTGTGCTTCTGTATCCCTTGCATGCCCACAGAGGCCAAAACAGGGTGTCAGATCCCCAGGGCATCAGATCCCCTGGAGCTGGCAATAATATTTGGAACTGATTTAGTGTGAAGGCATGATGATGCAATTGGGCACATGGACAAATATTACTAAGCAGGAAAAGTGTTAATAGTTCCAGGTTTGGGGACCAGTGGTGGTCCTTTAATCCCAGCAATTGAAAAGCAGAGGCAGGCGGAGCTCTGTTAGTTTGAGGTCTGCCTGGTCTACAGAGCAAATTCCAGGACCGCCAAGGTTTCACAGAGAAATTGTCTCAAAAAACAAAAACCAACCAAACAAAAATAGATCCAGGTTTAGGGCCTTGGAAGAAGATTATTGGAGAGTGGAGCTTCTGTGTAAAGGAAGAAATTGAAATCCAGCTGTTAGGAACTGTGTGTGTGGTTTCCAAACATAAACTAATTGGCTGGTGAATCAGTAGCAAGAACTGATACCTTTCCAGTAACTGTGGCTGGAGTGATGGAGCAGCCTCAGGGCTTCTGATGCTTGACGGACCACATCTTTCTACCTGGGAGCCTCTGTCCCTCTCCATCTTGTTTTATCTCTGGTGACGCACGTGTTTCTCCCACTTGGCACGGAGTGAGACAGTAGCTTAGTGCCTGTGCCTGTGCCTGTGCATGGCAGCCCTTCAATGTTCTCTCCTCTTGGCTGGGCCTTCTCCTCAGTTCACAGTGGTTCCCAGCTAGAGCATCTCTTTCCCAGGTCTGAGTGTTAGCTGGAGAGGCTCTCTTGAGTCAAGTCTGAAAGCCTCATTACAGAAGCAGCAGCAGCCAGAGAAGTTGTCTGTGGCCTGAGATTTTGCTTCTAGTCTGTGGGTTCAAGAAGATGCAATCCTTTTTGTCATGAGCACTCAGTGCTCCAGTGTTGCTGCTGGTAGTAGTTGTCACAAGTAAGTGACAAGGTTAGTGGGTTACTCAAAACAAAGGGAACACATGGTTTTGGCATTGTATTTTTACAAATTTTTGCATTTTAAAATTATATGCATGTTTAAGTAATTAATACTTATAATAAAATATGTAGAGAATTAGAGTAAAAGATAGTTCTCTCTTTCCCCCCAGCCTCCAGCTTCCCCTTTACAAAAGCATCTTTAGGAGTCTGGGGAGAAAGCTCCGTCAGCAAAGCCCTTACTAGGCCAGCATCAGGACCTCACCTCACTCCTAAATCCAGGTGGAAGAGGCAGGCAGGCATGGTGGCACTGGCAACCCTGGCACTAGGGAGACAGAGACAGGCGGGCCCACTGTCCTGAAGGTTACTGACCATCATTCATGCTTAGTTTTCAGAAATTATGCTTTGAGCGAGTTCTTGTGGGACAAGCAGTGGTTAGAGCAGCCAGGCAGCCGGTGCTGTGTGAACTGGGTGCTGGGAGGGCCTTTTGTATACAGGAGGGCTGTAAATTAACTTAATAAAATGGCAGCAAAATCAAGGTTTTTTTTAAAGGCTTTTTCAACTGCAGTTGTAAGCAGTAACTATAGAAATGGGAAAACTTTTATTCTTTTTCTGTACTTTGTCTTTCTTCACTCTTTTAAATAAATGTTAAAATTTCGCAGATAAAATCTTCCAACCCCCTCACTCACTGAACTGAACCTCCTAAGTTGTTTAAAATACGTTCATTTGTGTATACATTCAAGTCTGACAAGCACAGCCAGTACTTGCCCTGCTAGAGTGAACCACCTTCAGTCTCCAGAAGAGTTGAGCAATCTGCGATGGTAAGGAAGGAGTTAAACCTGCAGAAGCAGCCAAGCGGGTCCTGTCAGGCCAGTGCTTTTTGTTGGTTAGGTCTGAACTACCAACACACAGCCAAAACTTAGAAATGTTAGTGCAGTAGCTTTGATAGCGCTTTGTTGATCCATCACAGCTTGTCTCCCTGGGTCATGATGTCACTCAGCTTTGGGGGACAGTTTTAGTCATCTCAAAGAGTCAAGGTTATTGGATGGAAAAGCCCCACCATGATTACAGCAGTACAGTCGTAGGGTTTCTAAGACTGGGTAGAGAGAGAGGATGCTCAGCTTCTAGGGAACTTTGACCCCGAGGGTGGCTCTGTTTATGTAGAGTTCTGAATGTGGCACCCAGTGATTGTGCTGTGTGCATGAAGGATCACAGAAACTGCCTTTTTTACATTCCTGCTTTTAACAAAGGGAAATGTAAAGAAGTCCAGGGAGGGAAGAAGGAAAGGAATGGGGTAAATTAGTAAATTAATCGTCTGCATCCTGAACTGGCTCCTCTCTGTGGCGCTCTGTCCTGTATCTTCTCTGGTCTCCCCTCCTTTCCCTCAGGCTGTTTTTCTTTGACCACTCTGGGCTTCCCAAAGTCCATCCCTCATTTGTGTTTACCACACACATTCTTGGAAGGACAAGGGTATGTCTATGGCTTCATGTTTTTTGTGAATTACAGGGGGAAAAATTATCCTTAGATCAGATCTGGTTGATAAGCAACAACCTGTTGTTTTCCCCATTGAGGTGTTTCCCAGACATCTTCGTTGGTCTCAGAACCAACCTGTTTTTTAATCTCTGTCTTGATGAATGAAACAACCCAGCAGAGACACCAGAATTTAAATGTTGCTATCAATGTCGTCAGTCATGTGTTTGGCTCTCAGATTGGCCTGTACATCACCTGCACAATTTTTCTTGTGTGTCTCTTTTAGTTTTTGACTTTTACTTCTATAGTAAGAACACATAATATGAAGCTGCCCACCTATGTCTGTAAGAGTACCCTACGGTATTGCTGACTGCAGGGTTTATGCTCTATGATCAGTTTCAGTGAAGAAACTCTCAGAGAAGCAGTATTCACTGTCTATAGCACACTGCCTCATATAACTTTTCTAGCATAATACAGCATCAGACACCAGGACTGAAACGCGGAACTGTAAAGCAGATGTGGTGTTAAGATGGAATTATTTTTAATTATTTGGTGGGCCTGACTCATAAGAGACAGTACACACAGGTTTGTAAAGAAGGAAACAGTATTAGAGTTGTAGAAGTCTGAGCTCAGCATCGGTCCTGTGTTTGTTTCTTTTATGTTTTATTTATTTTATGCTTATGAGTATTTTACTTGCATAGATGTTTGTGTATCACATGTGTGCCTGGTTCCCACAGAGCTGGGAAGAGGGCACTGAATGCCTGGAACTGGAGTTATAGAAGATTACTGAGCTGCTATGTGGGTGCTGGGAACCAAAGAACTCAGGAAGAGCACCCAGCACTGAGCCATCTCTCAAGTACCCTGTGATTTTTTTTTCTGTCAGGTTATTTTATCAGATTGTTTGGTACTCCACATACTTGTGTGATAATCCTCACAACATATAGATTAAGTGTTGGTCTCAGAAGGAACTTTATGGTCTGCAGTTTTGTGATACATAATTCTCCTGAGGCATGGCTTGCATTGCTTGTGCACTGAGCTTGGCGGCAGCAGAACTGAGCTCACTTACAGTGAGCCTTGGTAGCTTCATTTAGCATTTAATTCTGCCTTTATTACTTGATTAGGTCAAAAAGAACTAGAACCTTCTGTATAAAAAATAATATTTAAAAAGATTTAATCTCTACCAGAAGAAAAAAATATTTGAAGGAAACTTGTGTTGTCAGACTAGATTTAAATCACAAATGCTGCCCAACAGTACTTGAAAATGTTAACTTTTTTAATTTAATGGTTTTATTTTTTTTATTTTGAGCTAGAACCTTGCTATAAAGTAGGCTGGCTTTAGACTTGAACTCTCCTGTCTTGGCCTTCTGAGAGCTAGGCTTACAGTCATGTGCCACCCAGGTTACTTCTCTGTTTGTTTCTTTTTTTGGTCTTTTGGATTTTGGGGTTTTTTTTGAGACAGGATTTCTCTGTATAGCCCTGGCTGTCCTGGAACTCACTCTGTAGACCAGGCTGGCCTCGAACTCAAAAATCTGCCTGCCTCTGCCTCCCAAGTGCTGGGATTACAGACGTGTGCCACCACCGCCTGGCCTGTCTTTGTTTCTTTCTTTTTATATTTGTTTATTTAATTTCATGTATATGATGATTTGTGTATTTTACTTTATATGTATGAGTACCATGTGTGTACCTGGAGCCAACAGAGGTCAGAAGAGGACCCCAGATCCTCTGGAACTGTAGTTACTGAGGTACCATGAAGGTGCTGGAAACCAAGCCCAGGTCCTTTACAAGAGCAGCCACTGCTCATACCTGCCAAGCCATCTCTGCAGATCCCTAGTTCGACTTTTATGGCTATCTTAATGTCAACATTTTGTTAGTTTCTTTTCTACGTATAGTAAATTGCTCTCTTGAGGATAGAGGTATGGATCTTGTGTTATAGTTTCTTTTAAAGCTTGTTTTTTTATTTGTTTGTTTTTATTTCAACTCCTATATGGCATTTATTAAGTATAAGTATACTCCAATAAACCACATTGACCCACACACATACACTCTGAGCACTGTAAGACAAGTGTGCTAGTATTCTTTCCTTTTTCTTAGTCAAGGTTTCTCACAGTAGCGGCCTAGATCTTTGCTGCCTCAGCCTCCGCGGTGCTAGGATTGTGGGTATGAGCCACTGCCCGGCTTGAACCAATTCTCCTAAAGGAAGCAGTATGACCTAACAAGCATGTGACTTCCTGGTCAACTCTTTTGAAAAGGATAATCCTAGAAAAATTTTAAAGTAGTATTTAAAACTACTGAAGATGATTTTAAAGTTGTTTGCCAGTGTTTTTTCAGTTAGTAACTTAGGAACACTGTTTTGGGGGTCGAGTCCCTGCTTCTCTGGCTCCGTTGCTGTGGACCTTTGGTGAAGTATAATGTGGCAGAAGAAGCTGCTTATCTCCTGGCAGCCAGGAAGCAGAGTGAGAGCTCACTTCCTGAGAGTGAGCCGCCCCAGTGGCCTTTCTTCTTGGGTTCCAGCTGGAGTCCTAGCTAACAGATGGCTCCAAACACCTCTGTGCTGAGTCTTTTCCCCTGGTTGCTACCGTGGCAGAGATCTTGGAAACCCTGTCATAGTCACACCCAAAAGTGTGCTTCACTAACTCCCACGAGTCTCAGTCTATTCAAAGTGATAATCAGGATAAACTGAACCTCTCTCAAATTGCACTGATCTCTTGGTTATATCCTTTGCAGCAAAAACAAAAACCAGAGAACTTCTTACCTCTTACTTGTATTTTAGGGACCATCCATTGTTGACTACTTGGTTGTCATATTTCTTAGGTTTCTTTCAAAGAAGAATAGTTTCTCAGACTTCTTTTTAGTAATTTGACATTTTTAAGAGGTTTATTTTGTGTGTACGAATGCTCTGCCTATATGTATGCCTAATACCCTCAAGAGGACAGAAGAGGGTGTCAGATCTGGAGCTGGGCAGCTGTGAGCCGCCACTGGGAAGTGCACCAAGCACTTACAACCACTGAGCCATCTTTCCAGCCTCTACCTTGACCCTTGCTTTGTTTTGTTTTGAATAGTTTCTCCTGATGTCCTGGCACTCACTCTATAGACCATGCTGGCCTCAACTCAGAGACCTGTGTGCCTCTGCCACCCAAGTGCTGGGCTTATAGGCATGTGCCACCGCCGACTTTCCCTTGTTTACTACCTTTTTCTTTTTAAATAGTCTATAGTTATTATACAGAATGTTCTTCATTCAGAGTTAGTTTGACATTTTATCACCAGGAGATTTGAGGCTTTATTTTATTTTTGCTTCTGTGTATGTGTGTGTTTGTGCATGTTTGAGTGCAGGTACTCACAGAACCCAGAGCGATTGTTAGATTTTCTGGAGCTGAAGTTAATGGGCAGTTAGTGAGAATCAAATTCAGGTCCTCTGCAAGAACAGTGCTTGCTTTCACCCACTGAGCCAGCTCTATCCCCTAGTGAGTAGATTTAGATTATATATTGTTGGCAGAATACCATAGACACTGTGTGCTTGTCACTGCATTATGTCAGGAGGCCCATGCCCATTTATGCCATTATACACATTAAAATTGGGTTCACTTTTATCACATGGTCAAGATGTTGTCTGACAAGCTTTTCAAAAGTTTAACTGAGAAATATTTTGTGCTTATTAATAGGTAAATAATACTTATTTTTTGGGAATGACACTTTGAGGTTATATAAAATTGTCTATTTCAAAATTTGACCAGCAAATGTTAGTCTCCATCCAGGGATTGTGACTGAATCCAGTATTGCTATGGTGGTAACCAGATGGCAAATTAAAAAACAAATTAATCATTCTTCATTCATTTGACATTTCCTACAAGGAAAAGCTTTCACTTTGTCTTTTAAATTTGTAAAATTACCCAACATGGTTTCCTATTTTATTTTATTCTTTTAAAACTTATTTTGATGATCAGGTTGCCCCAGATTTAGCCAGTGGTGACCTTTTCCAACATGTGTTTGTTTTTGTTTTTCATACGTTCATTATTTTTATTTATTTATTTTTGGCATAATATGATTTTTTCATTCTCATCCCAACTCAACCATTTCTTCAAGGAACTCCTCTAGTTCTTTTTTTAGAAAATATAGTTAGGCATCAAATCTGATACATGCTTCGTGCAATTGGGATGTGATCTCCCTTATTCCCTGAGCCCTGAACTACAGTTGTTGTTGTTGTTGTTGTTGTTGTTGTTGTTGTTGTTGTTGTAGAGACAGGGCTCATTTACTCTGTCACCTAGGTTGACTTAAATGTATAGTAATCTTCCTGCCTCAGCCTCCAGGTCTGAGAGTTACCATACCTGGCTATGAAATTGTTTTACTAAATTCCTGGAACCAAATTTACGGAGGTGGCTGAGTAACAGCCCAGCTCAGCACCATTAAAAGCTCGCTATTGCACAGTTTTCCAGAATCAGGATGCACACCCTGCTGCTGTGCAAGACTGCGTGGAAAATCACCAGCATGGCCATAAAGCACAGAACCAGAGACAGACATGAGTGCTGGGAAGATGTTTGGTCTGTGTGTATGGGGTGTTGTAATTTGATTTGTGCATGCCCTCAAAAACTAGGATGATAAGAACAGAAATAACTTTGCCTCTAATTTTGACATCTGCTTTCAAGGTGCCAACTGATTAATTACAGAATATTAAGATTATTATGAATAGATATTCATGTTGAAATATACATGTGCGTATAAATAAACACAAATACCTGAAAGCCATTTTCCATAAAATACCTCTAATTCCACTTTAACCCTATAGAATTGTTTTCCTGTTTCCTCTTTTTTGACTTTAACAGATATGTCTCTCATCCTTTCCACTGCACTGCCATAATCAGTCTCTGTCTGTGAAGACCATCCCATTGCCCTACCCACAAAATGCCCTTCACATTCCATAAGCTGTTCTTTACTTTGCATGGTTCCAAAATGCAAAATTCCTGTTACTGTTGCTTAATTAAATAGCATTGGTTTCCCCAGACTACTGAAATAAATGATTTGTAGTGGGTGGCAGTGCATCTCAGTTTATAGAGTGCTTGCCTATCACGTACAAAGCCCTAGGTTTAATTCCCAGGTGCACATAAAACCAGGTATATGGCACATTTCAGGAATGTCTGCACTGGAACTGAGGAATGGAGGCAGGAGAATCAGGAGTTCAGGGTCATTTCAACTACTTAGGGAATTTAAGGCCAGCCTGAGCTACATGAGACCCTGTCTCAAAACAAAAACAGAAGATAATTTGTGCTCAGAAACAACTCAAATTTTGAAAATTCATCTGACCTTAAAGTAGCTGGCTAATGTGTCTGGAACATTACTCAGTTGGAGCTGTTCTCATTTCTTTTAAGAAAACTATAGTCCACACTTTCCTCAGCTAAACTTTACATAGCTCTGCATTCATCCTGTCCGTTCTTGGGATTCGTGGTGGGTAGCAGAAAGCGAGATGTTCAGTTATGTACTTTTAGTTCTTAAAAGTAGTAGTAGTTCAAGGAAGTATATGAATCCTGCTTTAAGAAGACCTAGAATGAAAAAAGAAGGAAGGAAGGAAGGAAGGAAGGAAGGAAGGAAGGAAGGAAGGAAGGAAGGAAGGAAGGAAGGAAGGCTTAGTGGCTGTACTTATTTCATTAAAACTTAGAAATATACGTGAAGAACTTTGGGCATTCTGAAGAACTCTGTGTCAATGTACTTCTCTCTGTTGCTATGATAAAACCATACAAAAAGTAACTTAGGGAGGAAAGTTTACATTTGCAGACTAGAGTCCATCATCCAAGGAAGTCAGGTCCTCAAATAGGAATTTGGATGTGGAACCGATATAGAGACCATGGCGGAGGGCTTCCTCCGCCCGGTGACTTGCTCAGCCTGCTCTCTTACATAACCTAAGCCCATCTGCAAAAGAGTGGCACTGCCTGCAATGGGATCGGCCCTCCCCGGTCAATCACCAATCAAGAAAGTATCCCACATCATGTTCACAGGCCAATCTCAGGGCAGTAATCCCTCAGTTGAGCTTCATTCTTCTCAGGTGTCAGAGTTGACCAAACTAGTGAACATAAATCTTGGGGAATATTTTGGGTTTGGAGTTTGTCAAAGCAGAAGCACAGCTCTTGTTTTCAAGAGGAAAAAAAGAGAACACTCATTCTGGAACGCAGATTTAGGTTGCCCCAAATTCCGTGTTCCAACATGGAAGCAGATTCAAGTTTTTATAGTAACAGAACAAAGACTTCACATACATCAGTAGAAACATTGAGTGAGTGCATTACGGCACAGAGGAGATGCTCGTCCGTAAGCCTAGATGAAAGCTGTCTGAAAGCATCCTCAGCCCTTTGGTTGATAGAACTAGTACTTTATTAAAGTAATGCATTCTAAAGATTTGTTTGTTTGTTTGTTTTATCTGTTAGGATATTAGGTTTGACTTTATTTGTAATTTGTAACTTTATATGTTAGGTCTGACACAAAGGGGCACAAGGAATAGCTATTTTGTAAGTTAACAATAACCCAAGATAAATTGCAGTTAGACTTTCTGTCTGCAATCTTTCATTCTATCGCTGAATTTCTAATCAGTCAACCAACCTTTGCAAACACAGCTTCTATCTTAGCTTGCTTTCTATGGCTGTGATCAAGACCATGACCAAAAACAGCTTGGGAAGGAAAGGGCTTATGTGGCTTATAAGTCACAGTCCATCATGAAGGGGGGAAGTCAGGACAGAAACTCAAGACTGAAGGCAAGAACTGAGGCAGAGGCCGTGGAGGATCTACTTAGTAAAAGAGTCACTGATGCCATAGATGGACAAACAGCAGCATGTCAGGGGTTCTGGGGAGGAGTCGGGTTCAGATGGTAGGTTCTTTCTCATACAGTTCAGAGGAAATACCATGTGATGAATGGGTTGTCCATAGTCTATTCTTCCTGTCTTTGGTCCCTGACAGGCAGGTGGGAATGGAGTCTGTTAGTGTGGGGCCTGTGAGCAGAATCAATTCTTGAGAGTGGGGAGAGCAAGAATTTAGGGAAAACAAGTTAATGGAGAGCTCTACAAAAAAATGGCATGGACCTGGCTACATTCCAGACTTTTATTTCTGTTAGATAGGTGAAGGAGGCAGTAATTGTCACTCTTTTCTTTGCCTTCATGTCCCCTTTGAATGCCAAACCTGAAACCTACCAAGCATTTGAGATGCAGGAGCAGGAGGATCAGGAGTTCAAGGTCATCGTTAGGTATGTAGGAAGCTCTAGGCCGACCTAAAACCCTGTCTTAAAAAAACAAACAAACAAACAAAAAAACCAAGATGAATGCAGTATAGCTTATGTTAGGAAATTTTAGAGAGTATATTGAATATTTCATAACTTGGAAAAGGTTCCATTTTGATATTTCACAAAAGGCCCTTCTAGAACATATAAGGGTATGTGTGGATTTTCAGATGTTAGTAGCATGAAAGTATACAGGAAAGGTACTAAAAATGCCAACAAACATTTTCCTCATTTACATATGATTCATAAAGTTTGTATTAGTACGGCTTATATTGCTGTTCTTTCAAAGATTGAAACTAAAATCATAATTCCCACTCCCACTCCCAAAACTAATGTGGACTTTTCCACCAAGGACCACACAACTTGCTCAACCACTTTGCTTGGAACAGGACATTTGCTGGTGATTGTCATGTGCAATAGGCACATTAAACCAATTTGAATTTTTATAAATCAATCTTGTCTTCCCCTCCCCCCTCCTATCCCTTCCTTAATTGAGGGAAGCAAAAAGCTGGTTTCCAAGGATACGCATTCTCTTGTGCTGGTTTCAGATTGTTGTAGTCATGGAAACTAGGCTAGTAAACTCATTCTTGGCAGCTTCTGGCATTGGTCTGATCTTTTCTTTAAAACACATTACAATTATAATTTAAAATAATACATTTGGGGAAGGTTAGTGCCTTATGAGTCCATGTCATCCCAGAGGGGGAATAGGAATGTTGCTGAATTGGTTTAAGGAACTCAGTTAAGTAGTAACAAGTGGCTAAATGAAACCTCAGTAACTTAACTAAGGGTGGTTATATGTGATTTAAACAGAAAGACCTATGTGGAAGAAATTAACATTTAGGTTTTTTATTTATTGTGTTTTATTTGTATGAGTGCATGTGTGCACATGAGCTTTTTTCATGTGTGGTGGGGAGCATATGGTATATTTATGGTGTGCTGTGTGGTATATTTGTGGTGTGTGTGTGTGTGTGTGTGTGTGTGTGAGTGTGTGTAGGCTGGAGGTGTATAGGAGGCATTTCCTTGATTGCTCTTCACTTTATCAAAAGACAGGATCTCAGTCACACCCCGAGCTTGCAGATAAAGCCATTTTGTTTTCCCCTAGGTAGAAGTGGTTGCCTTGTCTATCTAGAGTTCTTGGAGGCATGTGACAGCAAAATGTCTGTTCCAGAAAGGCCTGGCTGCATTGCTTGAAGCTAGGGTAGTCGCTGCTGTTATTCAGTCCCATCTATGGGATGTTCAGCCTGGCTGATACTGGAGCAGGCTAGTCTCGGGCTGATAGAGCCGCAGCCAGAGCTGTGAAGGGGATTCAGTAGCTGCCAATTGGGGAGTAAGGCTGCCCTTCTCCTTAGCTTATTGATAGGAAAAGAAATATCAGGAGTGCTTACAATAAGAAGTTCAAGAACTTATCACTCACATTACTAGTGGTTTTAGCAGTGCTTAAGACTGCCCCTTGCTCTGGGGAGAGATGAGGTCCAGTGTCAGCCTCTCCCTTATGTAAAATCTTTTCATAAATTGTTGGTGGAACCTGTGAATATGATGGAATTTTACTCTAGGGACTATATTGCATTGCCTCACATTAAAGGAATTTACAAGTGTAATTAAGTTACTAGTCAGTTTGCTTTGAGATTGTCAAAGGGAGGAGTATCTGACCTGCCACATGAACCAAAAGTCAGAATCACAAACTCTAAGATAATCAAACATGAGAAGGATTTGATGAAGGAAGTTTTCATTCTTGGCTTTAAAGATGGAGGGTACATGTGAAGGATTTTAGACTTTAGGAACTGAGAATGGCTTCAGGCTGGCAAAAACAGAAATTAGGGACCTTTGTCCTACAGCTGCAAGGAGCTGAGTTTTGGTACAGCCTTGAGAACTTGGAAGAGTATCCAAAGACAGGGAAACTGAATGTCTGGCATACATACTGAGTTTTATCTTTGTGAGTGCCTACCCTAGAATCCGCCATGCTGCACCTGAATGTCTAACATCTAAGTGTATGGTTATTAGATAGTGTATAAAATTAATGTGCTATCAAGATGATAAAGGCTTTCTCTTATTTAATTAGATTTATTGATTTTTATTTGTATGAGTGTTTTGACTGCGTAGTGCCTAAGGTGGTAGAAGACGCCACCAGGTCCTCTAGAACTGGAGTTATCAATTATTGTGGGTTCTGAGAACCTAACCCAGGTTCTCTGCAAGAATAGCAAGTGTGGGGCTGGAGAGATGACTCAGCAGTTAAGAGCACTGACTGCTCTTCCAGGCGGTCCTGAGTTCAGTTCCCAGGAACCACATGGTAGCTCACAACCATCTGTAATGGGATCATCTCTTCTGGTGTGTCTGAAGACAGTGACAGTGTACTCATATACATTAAATAAATATTTTTAAAAAATAACAAGTGCTTTTAGCCCCTGAGATATCCTTCTAGCCCCTGTTCTGTTTGTCATAGCATTCTATCAAGTCCTCTGTCAGCTTTCCTCTACCAGAGTAGCATTGGCATTCTCTTGCATATTACACAAGCACTTATGTATTTATAAATGTATGAACACAAATCTGCTGGAAATCTAATTGGGATTGCACTTAATATATAGATCAGTTTGGAGTTACTGCCTTTGTAACAATTTTGAGGGTGTGTGTGTGTGTGTTATTTGAGATGAGATCTCTTGATTGAGCTCTGGGTAGCTTAGAACATAGAAATCCTCTTGCCTCAGCCCCCCAGAGTACTCGGATTGTAGCCTGAGCCACCATATGTGGCTTGAGTCTTTTGATCCATGGGGAGATTGGGTCACTGTTTACTTAAGTCTTTAGGTTCAACAGTGTTATAATTTTCTGCACGCAGGTTTGCCTCTTTTGTCAAAGTTATCCCTAAGTAGTTTTGTTCTCTGTTATACATGGTGGTTTTTCATTTTAACTTCTTTCTGTCAAATTTCTTTAATATTTTTAAGGTTGTCTTGAGGTGGTCCTATACGGTGTGGGTGTGTTTGGGTGTGGGTAGGTGTGACCAAAAGTTCATTTCAGGTGTCATTCCCATTGCTTTCCATCTTTTTGAGACACTTTCTGAGCCTGAGCCATTTCTGCTAGACTGGCTCACCAGCAGACCCTCAGAACCCACCCTTCTCTGCCCCACTGTGTCAGCGCTGGTTGCAGACCCGAGCCTTTGTGTTTGGGATCCAGGCTCAGGGCATCTCACGCTTGTAGAACAAGCACATTATTCACTGGGCCCTTTCTGCAGCCCCAATGTAATTCTTTCCCAATTTGAATGCTGTTTCTTCTTTCTTATAAGACAAGATTGATATAAGAGATGAGAACGTTTATCCTTGCCTTCTTACTCATTTTAAGGTAGAGGAGTATTACTATTACCTTTAAATATAATGTTAGCTTCAAGTTTTTCATAGATTTTTTTTCATGCCAACATACTGTCACATATGAATCCCAACTTTCTAAGAGGAATGTTTTGTTTTTTAGATTATTTGAACTGTAGGGAGGGAGAGGCCAAAGGAGCCTTGCACTGTGAACCCAGGTGTTTATAAGTTTGAATGCTCAGCTACTTTCCTGTGTAAGAACTTGCTTTATAGACCAGGCTGACTGGGAACTCAGCATCCCACCTGCCCTGCTTCCTGAGAGCTTGGATGAGAGAGACGTGTGCACCACGTCAGGGAGCAGCTTCTAGGTCCTGATTGACTTTTTGTTCAGCCAATTATGGTTGTCTCTATCTCTCTTGTGCTTTCCAAAGTATGTTAGTATTTATCCAGTATTTCCAGGTCTTAAAAGCCAAAAGAGTTTTAATTCATTTTCTAAACTGCTGTATTACTAGCTAGGGAAGGAAGGAAGGAAGGAAGGAAGGAAGGAAGGAAGGAAGGAAGGAAGGAAGGAAGGAAGGAAGGAAGGAAGGGAAAGAAAGAAAGAAAGAAAGAAAGAAAGAAAGAAAGAAAGAAAGAAAGAAAGAAAGAAAGAAAGAAAGAAAGAAAAGAAAGAAAGCTATGTGCATTAATGGTTACATTTCTTTATTAGTGTGCATGCCAGCTTTGTATTGCAAGTGCTTTTGCCCACAAAACCACCCTGCTGGCCCCTAACAGTTGAACTTAATATGTGGAAATACTGAGTGTCAGTCAAAATTTAAAACTACATTTTACAAAGTCTTATATTTCAAATTCTATTTTTAAAAAGCTCCTGTTCATCAAGTAAATACAGAACCAGGTTTTCCTGTCTACTTTCTGAGAAAGCAAAAATTGCAAAAAAAAAAAAAAATTGTTGAACAAAACCAGTGGCTGCTATAGTAAGCCAGGTACTTCCTGTCTGTGGTTCTGTCAACTGTTGCATGCCACTCCTAATTTGTTGCAGTTTTGTTTTCCATCTTTGGGAGCTGGAGGCTGAGGGCTGCAAACACATTGCTTCTTCCCATTGCTTTACTCAGATAACAATTCAAAGGCCTTACTAGGTGGGTGCTTTGTAACAGTGTAACGGTTGTGATATATCGGAAGAGAATGTTGATACTTTACATTCCTCTCCTTTCAGAGAAAGCCCTTTCATTAGTGACCTGCCTGGGCTTAGTCTCTCTGCAGCCCATGAGTGACAGCACTGGCTGTGGAGTTGGTTCAGTGGTTGAGTTTGGGTTTCTGGATCTGCCACCTGCTGGCTGTTTATAGACAGTTGTACTCTGCATCACAGTTTCTTCATCTGTAAGATCTACAAAAGAATAAGGCAATATGGTGTGTGTGTCATAGTTTGGCAGGATACATACTTAGTGATGGTCACTAAGATTATTCCTGATCCATTTACTTGATTCCTTTTGATGTGTTCTACTTATCTCTACATGGTAATCTCTAAGGGGTTTGGTTTGGTTTGGTTTGGTTTCATGTGGTGTGGTGTGGTATAGTTTGGTTTGATTTGGTTTGGTTTGGTTTGGTTTGGTTTGGTTTGGTTTGGTTTGGTTTGGTTTGGAAAGACAGAGTTTCTCCATATAGCCCTGGCTGTCCTGGAATTGAGTCTGTAGACCAGGCTGGCCTCAAACTCAGAGATCTGCCTACTCTGCCTCCCCAGCACTGGGGTGTGCCCAGTGTGTGCCCAGCTAGTAGATGCTTTTTTTGGTATTCTTAAGATTTAATCAAATATCAAAGTTCTAAGCAAAAGAAGCTATCAGGAAACAACAATTAAACAGTTATTAAAGCATTCACTAATAATGACCACAGTGTGCTTAATAAGGAATATGCTCCATTTCTGCCTCAGCCTTTATTTTGTATATTTTAAATTTTGCTGTTTCTCTAGGTAAGGTGTTTCATGTCTATAAGCTCAACAGTTTGGAAGCAGAAACAAGATAGTCTAGACCAGCCTAGGTCATTTAGTAAGACCCTGCCTCATAAAAATAATTGCTGTGTTTTCTCTCCCTTTAAGCCTTACTAACGAATTCAATAATAAGCTAAGATTTTTTTAAAAAAGTCTTTACAAAAAATGGGGTACAGAGTTAAACAAAGAATTCTCACCTGAAGAACTTCGGATGGCGGAGAAGCATCTTAAAAAATGCTCAACTTCATTAGTCATTAGGGAAATGCAAATCAAAACAACCCTAAGATTTCATCTTACACCAGTCAGAATGGCTAAGATTAAAAATTCAGGAGACAGCAGGTGTTGGAGAGGGTGTGGAGAAAGAGGAACACTCCTCCACTGCTGGTGGGGTTGCAAATTGGTACAACCACTCTGGAAAGCAGTCTGGCGGTTCCTCCGAAAACTGGGCACCTCACTTCCAGAAGATCCTGCTATACCACTCCTGGGCATATACCCAGAAGACTCCCCACCATGTAATAAGGATACATGTTCTACTATGTTCATAGCAGCCCTATTTATAATTGCCAGATGCTGGAAAGAACCCAGGTATCCCTCAACAGAAGAGTGGATGCAAAAAATGTGGTATATCTACACAATGGAGTACTATTCAGCCATTAGAAACAATGAATTCATGAAATTCTTAGGCAAATGGATGGAGCTAGAGAATATCATACTAAGTGAGGTAACCCAGACTCAAAAGGTGAATCATGGTATGCACTCACTATTAAGTGGATATTAGCCTAGAAAACTGGAATACCCAAAACATAATCTACACATCAAATGAGGTACAAGAAGAAAGGAGGAGTGGCCCCTGGTTCTGGAAAGACTCAGTGAAACAGTACTCAGCAAAACCAGAACGGGGAAGTGGGAAGGGGTGGGTGGGAGGACAGGGGAAGAGAAGGGGGCTTACGGGACTTTCGGGGAGTGGGGGGGCTAGAAAAGGGGAAGTCATTTGAAATGTAAATAAATTATATCGAATAAAAAAAATAAAAGAAAAAAATATTAAAACAAAAGTACATATCATGCAGTCATGAAGACCCAAGTTCATCTGCTGCTGGTGTTTACATAGAGGATAAAGAACTGTTTTACAGTATTTGTGCACTTATGGACGGTGGCCCATGAGTCCTATGTGTGCCTGTGGAGGTTAGAGGACCGCCCTTAGTGTTATTCCTTGGGCACATTCCACTTCTTGTTTGTAGCAGGGTCTGTCATTGGCCTGGAACACTGCCAAGTAGGCCAGGCTGGCAAGCTCCAGGGACCCATCCGCCAGCTCAGCCTCCCATCTCCCCACCACTGAAGAGTACAGCTGTGTACCACTAGGAAACCATTTTTTCATGTGGATTCTGGGGAGCAGTACTATACTGCGTGGGGTTGTTTAGCTCACAAGGGTGGAGAAGCATTGACTGGGTGTGACTTGAGAGCACGGGTGGGGGTGGGGGTGACAGGGAAGCTTGACCAACGGCTCCCCCTCCTGCCTTTTGCACTTTTTAGTGATTGAAAGAAAATCAAAATAAGATTAATGGTTTTTGGCATGAAGATTACATGAAATCAAACTTCAGTATTCACAAGTAGTTTTATTAGAATATAGCTGTGCTAAAATGTTATATATAGTTTGTGGCTGCTTTATACCATAATAACAAAGCAGAGTAACTGTGGCAGAGACTGTTTGTCTTACAAAACCAAACCTTTATAAATCACTGATAATTGCAGGCTTCTTGGAGAGATAGTGGTTGTAAATTTTTTAAATTAGCACACAAACCAATGGGCTTCATTGTGGCATGCATGTGACATGCGTGTGGCACTCGTGTGTGTGTGTGTGTGTGTGTGTGTGTGTGCATCATACTACCTTGTCTTGATCACCCCCCCCGTGTTCTCTCCAGCCCTTCCTCACACAGCTCCCCTCTTGCCATGCCATGCATAGTTCATTACCTTCTCTTTCCCTTCCTCCCTTAAGAGCTCTTTCTTCCCTCTTATGATCCTCTAATTAAATCAAACACACATGCGTGCACATGCGCACACAATCTAGGTACTGTCTGAGAGAAAATATATTTGTCTTTTATATCTGCCTTATTTCATTTAACAATGATTTCTAATTTCTTCAGTTTTCCTGAAAATTATGTGATTTCATTTTTCTTTATAGCTAAATAAAATTTCATGGTGTATAATGTTTTACATCAGTGCTTCTCAACCTGTGGGTCTCAACCCCTTTAGTGATTGAACAACCCTTTCACAGGTTAACCTAAGAGCATTGTAAAACAGATATTTACATTATGATTCATAACAGTAGCAAAATTACAGTTGTGAAGTAGCAGTGAAAATAATGGCTGGGGTCACCACAGCATGAGGTACTGTATTAAAGGGCTGCGGCATTCAGAAGGTTGAGAACCACTGTTGTGTGCTGTATTTATCTATTCATCTGTTAGAGGACTTCTAGGCTGGTTCCATTTCCTGGCCATTGTGAATAGCGCAACAATAAGCATGAATGTGCACACTCTCTGGCATGTTAGCTTAAGAGACCGTTTAATATACTGGAGTGGTGTGCCACATCATAGATGGTTCTATTTTTAGTCTTTTGTAAAATCTCCATACTGCTCTCCATACTCGCTGTATAAAGTCATCATTCTCACCAACACTATTAAGGATTCTCTTTGCCCAAATCCTTGCCAACATTATTGCCGTTTGTTTTCTTGGATAGCCATTTTAACTGAGGTAAAATAGAATCTGAAAGTAGTTTGGGTCTGCATTTCCCTGATGACTAAGGATGATGGGGTGGGGAGGATGGTGCACAGGGAAGGGAGAGGACCAAGAGGGAACCAGGAGCCAAGACAACCAAAAGAACACTTGGCTTAAATGCAGCATTATATGGAAATAGGAAGCCGAGGAAAGGGGCCCCAGGAGCTGAAGAAGTTTAGGGAAGGGGACAGGGTGAGAAAAGCCGAGGGAGACTGTAGTATGCTGATAGGCACCACAGTCGGCCATTTGTCCCCAGTTCCTTTTGGACCTGATACAGGTTGACATCTGTAGGCTCACTGATGCCAATGTCCTCTAGTGAGCTGCAAAGTACCTTCGAGCATTATGGAAGCTGGCCAGCGGGGAAGAAATACCAGCTTAGTTGTGCTTGATTTCTCTATATCTTGACAACCAGAGTATGTGGTGTCTTCAGTAATAAAGTTGTCCTATCTAGCCTTGCTGGGCCACTTATTGTTTGGTTTGGGCATTTTTACAGTTCTTTATATAGTCTAGCTATCAATCCCTTCTTCTGTGTAGTTGGTAATTTTTTTTCTATTTTGTTGCTGTTCAGGAGCTTTTATATTTAATTTGTGAATTATCGGGATTGTTTTCATGTGCCTCTTGAGAATTCTTTTTAGAAAGTCATCACCTGTAGCTATATTTGGACATGTTTTGTCTGTATTTCTTTCTAGCATTCTGAAAGTTCTTCACATTGCATTAAGGCTTTGATCCATTTTAAGTTGCTCTTTGTGAGAGGTGAGAAATATGGTTATAGTTTCACTGCATCTTCTCTTTCTCTTCCTCATCCCCCCACCCTCATGTATGAGGGTGTGTGTGTGTGTTGTTGTTGTTGTTGTTGATAATGATGATGATGGTGATGATGTTTGATTTGTTTTAAGGGCTTATGTGTCCCAGGCCTTAAACTCAAGTGACCTTGAACTTCTGGTTCTCCTGCCTCCATTTCCTCAGTAGTGGCATTATAGGCAAGTATCACCATACTTGGCTTTATGTGGTGCTGGGGAGTCAACCCAGGCTTTCATGTGTGCCATCCAAGCAGTCTACCAACAGAGCTGCATCTTCAACCACATTTCATTCTACATGTAGAGATATAGTAGTCCCAACACCATTTGTTAAACAGGCTCCCTTTTTCCAGTATATATTCTTGAAACCTTTGTTAAAAATTGGTTGGTTATGGGGGCTGGAGAGGTGGCTCAGCAGTTGAGAACTCTGGGTGTTCTTGGCTCAGTGGTTAAGAGAACTAACTTTTCTTCCAGAGGACCAGGGTTCAGTTCCTAACAACCACATGATGGCTCAACAACCATCTGTAACTCCAGTTCCTCGTGACTGAACTTCTTCTCCTGGCATCAGTGGTTACCAGGAGCAACTGGTACACAGACTTCAGGCAGAATGCTCATCTACATAAAGGTTATTTAAAAAAAAAAACAGGTAGTTATAGCTGTGTGGGTTTTTTTCCTATTCTAGTCCATTGCTTCTGTGTCTGTTTCCATTCCAATGTCATACTATTTTTCTTTCTATGGATTGTACTTTCTGCTAAGGATGTCCTTATGTATATTTGTATGTATTTTACATCCTGACTACAGTTTCCTCTCCCTCCTCTCCTTCCAGTCCTTCCCATTAATACAAGCTTTCTAAGGGGGGGGGGGGGGAGTTTACAGAGATGCATAGATTTAGCCTGAAAATAAGATTTCCTACTAGTGCATGGCTGAAAAGCCTTGACATCACATTTCCAGGCTGGAGAATTCGTTTTTCTAGAAGCCTGTCCTGTGATTTATAAGAGGTTTAGCTGCATCCCAGGCCTTGACCCCTGTGTGTCCATGACACAGTCCTCATGCCTTCATTTATAGTGATCAAAACCAACTTTACACATTGCCCAGTGTCTCTGGGAGTCTGTAATGGTATGTGAACAGCTCTGTAGCCACACAGTCCACGCTTTTACATAAGCAAGCAGTGCCAACAACCTACTTGGAAAAGCCTAATGTCTTGTGAATTCAATTCTCCTGAGCTACTTAGTGCTCAAAGTTTAAGATGGTACTGTGTTCTATAGTCCTGGCACTGTAAGCATACCTTTATGAGATAATTTATAAGGGTGCTGCCCTACCCCCAGGGCAGCACTGGTATTTAAATAAGGTTATTTTATGTCTCTCTTAGCCCCCTTTAGTGGCATTTGGCACAACTTGGGGGAAGGGGTTGGAACTAATACCTAAATGTGGGGGTACAAGTGTCTGTCCAATTAACTGTTCAGTCCTTTAATGTGTATGTCTAGAAATGGGATTGTGGATCATACAGAAGTTCTGTGATCCACTACTTTTTTTGAGGAACTACCCTACTGTTTTGCATAGTGTCTGAACTATTTTATATCTCCCTAGCAGCAATGTTGTTTTTTTTTAATTTATTTTTTTAATGTTTATGGATATTTGCATCATATACATGTAGTGTCCACAGAGGCCAGAAGTTGGCATTGGATCCCCCAGAACTGGAGTTACAGATGGTTGTGAGCCACCATGTGGGTGCTAGGAACTACCTTCAAGTCCTCTGGAAGAGCAGCCAGTGCTTTTAACCACTGAGCCATCTCTCCAGCACTGCAATGCTGTGTAATGGCCTCCACATTCTAGATAATATACATTTAGACTGCTGGGCTTTTGTGGTGGTCTTCTACTTCTTCTGTTTTTTTTTTTTAATCTTATTGAAAATAGATTTTAATGCAGTATATTCTGATTATGGTTTCTCCTCCCCCAGTTCCTCCAAGATCCTCCCTATCTCCCCAGTCCAATCCTCACTCTTTCTTTCTCTTGTTGGAAAGCAAACAGGTACCTAGTGGTGGCGCACGCCTTTAATCCCAGCACTTGGGAGGCAGAGGCAGGTGGATTTCTGAGTTCAAGGCTAGCCTGGTCTACAGAGTGAATTCCAGGACAGCCAGGGCTACACAGAGAAATCCTGTCTTGAAAAACAAAACAATGGGGCTGGAGAGATGGCTCAGTGAGTAAGAGCACTGACTGCTCTTCTGAAGGTCCTGAGTTCAATTCCCAGCAATCACATGGTGGCTCACAACCATCTGTAATGGGATCCAATGCCTTCTTCTGGAGTGTCTGAAGACAGCTACAGTGTACTCATATAAATAAAATAGATAAATAAATCTTAAAAAAAAAGAAAAACAAAACAACAAAAAAAGAAGAATAAAAACAAACAGAAGAAAAGGAGCCAAAGAAAAAGCATAAAAAGGCATATAAACACAGAGACACACATGTTTGCACACACGGGAATCTCATAAAAACATACAAAACCAGAAGCCATACTATATATATGTGCCAAGGATCTGTAAGGTTAGGGATGGGGAAAGCCCTGTCAAAACATTATGAGTCAAAGAAACTTAAAAGGGGCTGTTGAGTTCACTTTTTGTTTGTCACCTACTGATGGGCATGGAGCCTGCCCTTAAGAGTAGTTTGTATCCGCAGTGAGACTCCCACTGGAGAAAACTAAGTTTTCATTTGTGCATAGTCTCCATTTTGAGATAGTTTTGGGGTTAGGGATGGGGACTTGTGTCTAATTCTCGTCTCAGTGCTGGGACCCTGTCTGGTGCAGATCTGTGCATGTTGCCACAGTCTCTGTGAGTTTATATGGTATCAGTTCTGCTGTGTTTATAAAGCCTTGTTTGCTGTATAAAGCCTTGTGGCCTGTATCCCCTCTAGCTCTTACACTCTGTCTTCTTGTTCTTCCACAATGTTCCCTGTGCCCTTAGGAGAGAAATTTGATGGAGAGATCCCAGCGTTATCATGTTTCAAGGTTACTTGCTCTCTGCACATTGTGTGGCCTTGGGTTTCTGTATTTATCGGAGTAACACACAGATCTCTGAGTACCACAGAATGTCATCAGAAGCCATTTTATTGCTACATTCCTTTAGCATAGCAGTAGTATTTGGTCTTCCTCTAGTTCCCTGGCCTATCTGGTCTGAGGTTTTTGTCCAGAGCAGAATCCAGGATAAGCTCCATCTTATGGAGTAGGTCTTAAACCCAAGCAGATATTTTTTGATTACTATTGCAAGCTGTTGCACTAGCATACCTTACAGGCAGTTCACCTTTGTTGGTGTTCCCTTTCACCTTTGTTGGTGTTTCCCTTTCTTCTCTGGTAGTTTGCAGAGGACCTTCTAGTATCATGAGCATTAGTACATAAGGCTCTAGGTAGGCACAAGCTTAACTTCTCCATGTTCAGTGAGTTGTGTAGGTACGTTATCTTCATCAGTAGGGCCTTACTGTGGAGAGCGCCCTAGTAGCCTTGGCTACATCCTGGGTTGCTTGAGGGTTCCCATAGGGCCCTTTTGACCAACAACTCAGTAAGATGTAACCCATTCTCAGAACTAGATGCTTCATTTGGTGATGAGAGTCATCCAGTTGGGTCTGTGTTACCCCATTATTTGGCAGTTTCCTTTAGATCACCTTCATATATATTTATATTATAGGAAGCTACTACTGTATTAGGTTTAAGTAGAACCCCTCAAATGGCTGTTAGAGAGGCCATTGTATCTCTCCCCATAGTGTCTTTATCATACCCTCTTTCTTCCCTTTCTCCATTTGATCCTCTTGTTCATTCTCCCACCCTATCCATCTAGAACTGTCCCCTTCCTAAGAAGATCGATTCCACCCCCAGTTCCTTACTCTACATCTAACCTCTGTGGTTATACAGATTATAGCTTGCTTATCAAAGACTTAACAGCTTACACCACATATAAGTGAATACATACCGTATTTGTCTTTCTGGGTCTGGGTTACCTCACCCAGAATGAGTTTTTCTCCTAGAGCCATCCATTTATTTTACCTGTGAATTTAATGATTTCATTTTTAACAGCTGAGTAATATTTCATTGTGTAGATGTACCACATTTTCCCATATCCATCATCCATTACACACATGTAGGCTGTTTTCAGTGTCTGGCTATTATGAATAAAGCAGTGGTGAATGTGATCAAGCTAGTGTCTATAGTGGGACGAAGTGTCCTTTGGCCATATAGCCACGAGTTTTACAGTTGGATCTTGAGGTAGATTGCTTGCCATCTTCCTGAGGAGCCACTACCGTGATTTCTGTAGTGGCTGTACAAGTTTGCCCTCCCACCAGCGATGGGTGAGTGTTTCCCTTGCTCCACATCCTCACCAGCATGAGCTGTCATTTGGTTTATTGATCTTGGCCATTCTGACTGCTGTGAGATAAAATCTCAAAGTTTTTACTTCATTTTGATTAGCATTTCCTTTATGGCTACAGATATTCTGTAAGTGCTTCCTAGCCGTTTGCGTTTCCTCTTTTGAGAATTCTGTTTAGATCTGTACTCCATGTTTTAATTGGGTTTTTCCCCCTTGATGTACAGTTTTGTTTTGTTTTTTTACTTCTTTATATACTTTGGATATTAGCCCTCTATTGGGTATGTAGTTGGCAAAAATATTTTCCTGTTCTGTAGCCTATCACTTTGTCTGAATGCTGGTGTCCTTGCTGTTCAAACGCCTTTCAGTATCATGAGGTCCCATGAAAGAATGAATTGTTGTTCTTACTGCCTGTGTCTTCAGTGTTCTATTCAGAATGCCTTCTCCTGTACCAGCGAGTTCAAGAGTATTCCCCATTCCTCTTCTATCAGATTCAGTGCATCCTTGCCTTATTTTGAGATCTTTGATCGTTTGGAGTTAAGTTTTGTACAGAGTGAGAATATGAATCTGTTCGGAGTCTACATGCAGCCATACAGTTTTCAGCGTTATTTGTTAAAGATGGTGTCTTTTCTCCACTGTATACTTCTGACTTCTCCATCAAATTCTGGTATCCATAGGTGTGTAGACTTACATCTTCAATTCCACATGCCTTTTTATACCAATGTTATGCTGTTTTTATTACTGTAGCTCTGTAGTACAATTTCAGACTAGGGACAGCAATACTTCCAGCAGTTTGTTTATTATTCAGGATTTTTTAAAGCTATTCTGGTGTGTGTGTGTGTGTGTGTTTACAAAAAAAGGTGAAAATTGGCCTTTCAAGTTCTGTGAAGAATTGTGTTGAAATTTTGGTGGAGATTTCATTGACTCTATGGACTACTTTTGGTAGGATGGCCATTCTTTCCTGTGTTAACCCTACTGATCCATGATTATGGGAGAGCTTTCCATCTCTTGATATCTTTTTCAGTTTCTTTCTTCAATGCCTTAAAGTTTGTATCAGGCAAGTTTTTCATTTGCTTAATTAGAGTTACTCCCAAGATATTTTATATTATTTGAGGCTATTATGAAAAGTATTGTTTCCCTGGTCTCTTTCTCACTCCATTTTTATATAGGAAGGCTAGTGATTTGAGTGTTAATTTTGTATCCTGCTATTTTTCTGAAAATGTTTATCAGCTGTAGAAATTTCATATTGTAATTTTTAGGGTCACATATGTATACTATCATACTGACATATGAAATTAACCATCATAAACCCCACACCTTACCAACTTGGTACCAATTTACATCTTTTAAGACATGCTTAATCTCTAAATAAAGATAACAGGGATTTCATATTTCCGATTAATATGATAGAACTATGCTGCATATAGCCCCAAACTCACATCTCTCTCAGAAGAGGATCTTAAGAACTTGGGTGATGTTTATTTTCCTTATGTACTACCATTCAGGTGGGGGCTAAGGTCCATTTGCTCTTCCTGAGTAGGAATCTTAGATAGGTAGGGCTTCTAGCTCTGGTAGTCTCTTGCCTTTTATTACCAAGCCTAAGGACTAGATTAGCAGATCCAGAAGTTTATTAGGTCTGCATCTTGGGAGCTAGGGACCTAAGATCCAGATTTTAGAAACCAGAGACTTATAGCTCTGACTGCTCACACTGGTGGTTATTGCTGGCAGTTTACCCTCATTCCTTGTTTCTGGCAATAATAGAATCAAGCAGCAGTAGGTGGCTGCTAACTCTCGAGCTCTTGTATAGGCCTCAGGTATTGGGATCCTTAGGCCTTGCTTGGCAGTGGCTAATGTTAAACTCTCCAGCCTAAGGTGTCAGAGACTCTTGGCCCTGGAGTCCTTCCATAATCAAGGCCCAGTTTCTCATCTTCAGCTCTTCATGACCCTGTTTCTGCTTACACTGTTCTCCAGATCTCTTTGGTTCTCCTGTCAGTGCTGCTGCTGCTACTGGAGGTACAGCCAGCAGGACAGTCGCTGTTCTGCTTCCATAGCTACTCCCACCTTTTCTTTATGTTACTAGTTCAGTCCACTCTAGGATAAGGATGAAAGGTATACAAAAGATCCCTGGAGTGGAGCCTTTATTGGGCTTAATGTTGCAATACCAGGTGATATCTCAGAAGATCACAGCAGCCTGTTTTCCTGGCTGAGCTGAATATGCTGATTACAACAGTTTGGGTTTGGTTTGTTCAGTTGGTATGTTTTGTTTTTTGTTTTGTTTTGTTTTGATTTTTACCTTTGTTTATTTATGTATATTGGGTGACTGCTAAGTGCACACATTTCTTAGTATGCATGTGAAAGTCAGAGGACAACTTGCGGAGTTCAGTTCTCTACTCTGTGGGTACTAGGTTTCAAACTCAGGTAATCAGGCTTGGAGGCAAGTGCTTTTACCCACTGAGCCATCCTGTTGGCCCAGCCTGCTTTATATAGTCAGGAAAGTAGGTATAAGAAGGGTATCCTTTCCGTGCTACCCAGGGACAGGTCCATACGGCGTTGTTCTTGATTCCCATCGTAACTTAAAGGGAAACTTACACAATGTCCGGAGCCCTCGACGTCTTGCAGATGAAGGAGGAGGATGTCCTCAAATTCCTTGCTGCAGGAACCCACTTAGGTGGCACAAACCTCGACTTTCAGATGGAGTAGTACATCTACAAAAGGAAAAGTGACGGTATCTACATTATAAATCTAAAGAGGACCTGGGAGAAGCTGTTGCTGGCAGCTCGAGCTATTGTTGCCATTGAGAACCCTGCTGACGTCAGCGTCATCTCCTCCAGGAACACTGGCCAGCGAGCTGTGTTGAAGTTTGCTGCTGCCACAGGAGCTACTCCAATTGCTGGCCGCTTCACACCCAGGACCTTCACTAACCAGATCCAAGCTGCCCTCAGGGAGCCACGGCTTCTAGTGGTGACTGATCCCAGGGCTGACCACCAGCCGCTCACAGAGGCCTCTTAAGTCAACCTGCCCACCATTGCTTTGTGTAACACAGATTCTCCCCTGCGCTATGTGGACATTGCCATCCCATGCAACAATAAGGGAGCTCCCTCGGTGGGGTTGATGTGGTGGATGCTGGCCCGGGAAGTACTCCGCATGCGAGGTACTATCTCGCGTGAGCACCCATGGGAGGCTATGCCTGATCTTTACTTCTACCAAGACCCAGAGGACACTGAGGAGGAGGAGCAGGCTGCTGCCGGGAAGGCTGTGACCAGGGAGGAATTCCAGGGAGAATGGACCGCACCAGCTCCCGAGTTCCTGCTGCCCAGCCTGAGGTGGCCGATTGGTCTGAGGGTGTGCAGGTGCCCTCTGTGCCCATCCAGCAGTTCCCCACGGAAGACTGGAGTGCCAGCCAGCCACTGAGGCCTGGTCAGCAGCTCCCACAGTGCAGGCCACCAAGTGGGTCGGAGCCACCACTGAGTGGTCCTGAGCTGCTCTGCACACAGCCAAGCAAAGGGAAAATAGATGGAAGGAAAATAAAGTTTCTAAAAGCTAAAAAAAAAAAAAAAAAAAAAAAAAGAAGGGTATCTGCCCCAATCCCAACAGAACTTCATTCACTGTTATCACAGTCCTTACACAAACGAGGGGCTGTACGCGAATCAGTAATCTGTGTTTGTACCAGTCACAAGTGGCCTACTAAAATCAATAGGGGAAGTACTCCTTCTAGCCTGAGTGTATCATCTAGAGTCCACCGGAACATATGGTGGAAAAATTCTACCACAAGCTATTTAAACAATTGCGTTTCAGAACAACTGTCTTGATCAGTCAGGTTGTGCTTCAGCAGCAGATGCCTTGTAGCTTCCTCAAGTCATCTGTTGAGTGTCCAGAATAGCCAAAGCTGACACGAGGGCGTCAGGCCTTCAGTCCAGGTAGTTAGGGCACTAGGGAAGACTCTACTAGCTGTCAGTTATGGGTTGAACAGTAAGTATCAAAATGGCTGCTTAGAATAAAGGCCTATTGTTGACTTACACAGCATTTAACAGTATACTAGCAACTTTTTCTGTCATTAAAGAGAAGATGAGGTAAGAGGTTTCCATGTTGTTGTTGTTGTTGTTGTTATTTACTTGAAAGAAAGAATATGGGATTTGAAGAGAGAATTCAGCTGTTAAGTACATTTGCTGTGCCTTCAGAAGACCCAGGTGTGGTTCCAGGCACCCACAAGGAGGACCACAGCCATCTTAACACTAGTTCCAAGATAGCCAACACCCTCTTCATGGATCTATGGGTACTGCATGCACATGGTACATACATGCTATAAGCAAACACTCATGCACAGAAAAAAAAATCTTAAAAAAAATAATAGCTTGATACAGGGTCTCACTCCTTTTATATCAGCATGCAGAAGATTGGGGCAGGAGGATCCATGGACTACTCTGAGGCCAGCCTAGACTACTCTGTCAAAAAACCTAGCTAGAAATTAGAAATTAAAAATTACTAATTAGAAATTAAACAATAGAAGAAAGAGGAAATGAATCAAAATGAAGAAAAGCTGTCATTTTCCTCTCTTGGATGAAAGAATTTTATTGACTGACTGAAATATTTTGGGCAGCAGAGGAAGTGAGGAAATGCAGGACATGTGAGCGCCTCACATCGCTTTTTCTGGATTCTCAGTCCTCCAAGAGAACATTAGAATTTGATCGAACAAATGAGTAAGGGAGTGTTTCCCTGTGTGGAAATAACGGACTGTCAATAATTTTACAAGTCAAGTTTAACCATCCATTTACTCAGTATGCCTTCCAGGAAGAAATTAAGAGAGTATTTTCCTTTGAGATATTACTAGCCCAAAACTAGTCACTAGTCTGATTAGCTACAGAATTTAGATTTCTCAGAGCTTGCTGCCAAACCCAATGACCTGAGTCCAATCCTAAACCCAATAGAACGAGAGAACTGAGTCCCACAAGTTGTCCTCTGACCTACACTTGGCATGCACACACACACACACATACACACACACACACACACACACACAATCAGTGTAAAAACTTGTTTTTCCTTTCTCAGAGCCCACTTTACACTGAAATAAAGAGCCTGTTCAGGGCCTTGTTTAGTATTTTCTGACTTCTGTGATATGACAGGGAATGATGGGAAATAGTGGAGTTATACTTCCTATGTCTTAATTTCTCAGTTATTATATAAGGTTTTCTTTTTCTAGAAAGAAACTAATCTGGAATGAGAATGGATTCTCATCAATAAAAGCAGAGCTTTAAGTAGGTCATCTGACTTTGCTTTTGTACTCCACATTCACATGGCTATGAAAGGGCCTTTCATGAGTTTTCTAGGCTTTCATTGCTGTCAGACTCTCCACCAGCATTGTAAAAGAATTAAACTCACCACCCCTCCCCCTGCTGGTCGCATGGACTCTTTCAGGGGCTATTTACAGACTGCGTTTAGCTCAGCAGGAACTGCTAACACTGAATCAGTGAACAGCTCTTCTAGATAAGTGTCATAACCACCAAAGTTAATGTCTGCTGGTGTCTGATGGGATGACCAAAAGTTTACCAAATTGTTAAGCTGTGGTTTAAGAAGTGTTTATATTAAAATTACTTATATATAAAAGTTGTCGATAGAGAATTTCTGTTATCATTTGGATAAGAAGTTTATGAAAGCTTTCTATAACCTAGACATACACTCAGAACTTTTAAAGAGAAGATCATCTGCTGGTGAGATGGTGCACATCTATGATCTCAGTACTGAGGAGACAGGATCCGGGAACAAGACTGTCCTGGGCTATATAGTGAGCCCTTGTTGAAAACAAAACAGAAGAGGAGTGAGTCGTAGCTTCTGCTCAGCACTGGGAATAGTTGTTATTTCAGGATTTTATTGGAAGAGTAGTGATGCCAGGGAGAGTATGGAGTTTAGTAAGGCACTTGGGACATAACTGAGTAGTAAAGTAGTTGTAAAACTTTGACATGTGGGGGCTGAGAGGTGGCTCTTGAGAGAGCCCAAGTTTGATTCTCAGCACCAATATTAGGCAGCTCACAACCACCTGCAACTCCAGCTCTAGAAGATCCAGCACCTTTTTCAGGCCTCCATGAGTATTCCACTCATGTGCACAAACTCAACCACATGACACATGTACACATAGCTTTAAAACATAAAATATTTAGTTGGGTGGGTGGGTGGTTGATTGGTTGGTTGGTTAGTTTGAGAGAGGGTCTCTATGTTACTTAGTTACTTTTTTTTGAGAGGTCTTTGTATGTAGCCCTGACTGTTCTATTCTAGAATTCACTATATAGACCAGGCTAGCCTCAAACTCAGAATACCCTGAAGAAAAGCTATTTAAGAGTTAACAGACTATCATTGTAAGGCAGTCTAGGTAGGAACTTCAAATAGCTGCTCATATCACCAGCAGTCAGGAACAGAAATGAGCACACACATGCTCGCTTCCTACTTTGTTCTCCACTCATTTCTCTACTTTTTAGCTGATCAAGATCCAGTGCCTAGGGAATGGTGCTACCCACAGTGGGCTGGGTCTCCCCATATAAGTTAACTTATAAGGCAGTCCCTAACAGATATGCCCACTGACCAACCTCATGTAGATAGTTTCTAACTGATACTTTTTTCCTAGCTTATTCTAAATGTATTAGGTTGATACATTTAGAATAATGTATGTACATATTAGTTAGCTTTCTATTGTTGTGATAAAATACCATAACCAAAAGCAACTTGGGGGAGGAAATGGCTTATTTTGCTTAATATCCCATCATTGAAGGAGGTCAGAGCAGGAACCTGGAGGCAGGAACTAACTGAGAGGTGATAGAGGAGTGTTGCTTACTGGCTTGCTCCCCGTGGCTTGCTCAGTCTGCTTTCTTATAGCACCCAGGACCACCAGTCCAGGGTGGTATCACCCAGGGAAAACTGGGCCCTCCCACATCAGTCATCAAAAAATGGACCATAGTCTTACCCACAGGCTAATATCATAGGGGCATTTTCTCCCAAAATGACTCTAGCTTGTATCAAGTTGACATAAAACTAGCTAGCACAATTGATAATTAGCCATGTATTTATAGATGTTAGATTAAAATATCCTATTAAAACATCCTTAGGTATTTTGGATAAATTCAAATTGATCATGATTAACTTTTTTGTATGTCACATTTAAGTTTTCAAATATTTGCCTTAAAATTGTTGATAATACTAGTTGTTCCATATACTGTGTCTAGATGCTTCTACTTGGCATTCATATTAATTTTTGCCTTCTCTGTTTTTAATTGTGGGTGTTTGTTGTTTCATTTTAATGGGCATATGCTGGTATGTTGCATTTCTTAGACGATTAGTGGTTCTCACGGTTTTTTTCATGTGCTTGTTTTCCAAATACATTTGTTTTTTGTCATTTTACAGTGTTGAGTCTAACCCCAGGATCTTTTTGAGGGGTGATGGGGTACAAGACTGGGTTTCTCTGTGTATCCCTGGCTGTCCTGGATCTCACTCTGTAAACCAGACTAGCCTCAAACTCAGAGATCTGCCTCCCAAGTGCTGGGATTAAAGATGTTCACCACACAGCTTGGCTTAACCCAGGATTTTTTTTTTAATTTTTAATTTTTTACTTATTCATTTTACATCCCATTCACTGCTCCCCCCTACTCATCCCCTTCCATAATCCTTCCCTCATCCTCCCCCCCCTTCTCCTCTGACCATGACCATGGCAACTCTTACAATTTAATTAGAGTTGGCTTACAAGGTAGGGGTCTTCCTGAGGACCCCTGACACCCTGGCACTTCATGTCTTTGTGAGGCTAGGCACTTCCTCTCCCACTCAGGCCAGACAAAGCAGCCCACCTAGTAGAACATATCCCACATATAGGCAACAACTTTAGGGATAGACCCCCCCCTCCAGGTTTTTGGGACTCACATGAAGACCAAGCTGCACATCTGCTACATATGAGCAGGGAGGCCTATGCCCAGCCTGGACATGTTCTTTGGTTGGTGATTCAGTCTCTGAGAGCCCCGAGGTTCTAGGTCAGTTGATTCTGTTGGTCTTCCTGTGGAGTTCCTATCCCCTTTGGAGCCTACAGTCCTTCTTCCTATTCTTCCATAAGAGTCCCAGGCTCCATCCACTGTTTGGCTGTGGGTGTCTGAATCTGTCTGAATCAGCTGCTGGGTGGAACCTTCCAGAGGACAACATGTTTCTGTCTGCAAGCATAACAGTATCAGTAGTGTTAGGGATTGGTACTTGCTTATGGAAGGGGTCTCAATTTGGTCTGGATATTGCCTGGCCATTCCTCTAGTTTCTGTTCCATTCCCCATGCCTTCATTACTTGTAGACAGGATAAATTTTGGGTTGAAAGTTTTGTGGGTGGGTTGGTTAACCCAAGATGTTGATGAATGCTAAGACAAGTGTTATGTTACTATGCCCTTCCACGAATTTTTATTAAAGTATCTGTATCTGAAAAGCAATTGTTTACTAGCTAGAAACTCTTAAGATTCTACCTGTTTGTGACTTGTCTTAATTTTTCTGTCTACTGTTTTTTTTTTTTAATGTTGTTTTATACCAGGTATGATGGTTCAGGTGAAGCTCTGTAAATTCAGGGATAGCCTGGTTTACATAGTCAGTTCCAGGTCAGCCAGGGCTATGTAGAGAGATCCTATGTCTTAGGGTTTTACTGCTGTGAAGAGACACCATAACCAAGGCAACTCTTACAATTTAATTGGAGTTGGCTTACAGGTTCAGTCCATTATCATCAAGGCAGGGACATGGCACTATCCAGGCAGGCATGGTGCAGAAGAATCTGAGAATTATATGTCTTCATCCAAAGGCTGCTAGCAGAATACTTGCTTACAGGCAGCTAGAATGAGGGTCTTAAAGTCCACCCCCACAGTGACATACTTACTCCAACACCTTCTAATAGTGCCACTCCCTGGGCTGAGCATATACAAACCACTATATCCTGTCTCAAAAAACAAAATAAAACAGAACAAAACAAAAACAAAAAAGTAAAAATACAATGAAAAAACAAATAAATCAACAAATAAATAGATGAATAAAATATTCTTTGTACGTAAGTCACATTGCTGTGCAGCTATCACTATATCTATGTTTAAAACTCTTTCATCTTCAGCTGGACCTGTACCCGTCTAAGACTGTCCTTTCTTCTTTCTACCACCTATAGCAACCACACTGCATGTTTGTTCTGATTCTGAATTTTACTACTCTCAGAATTTCAGAGTATTTGACCTTTCATGCCTGACTTCCTTTTTATTTAGTTGCATGTGTATTGGGAAGGATGTATCAGTGTTGGATACATCTTCCTTAATCAGTTTTCCCCATAGATTTTGGTTGAACCAGTGTTCCACACTGAACCTGGAGCTAGCTCCCTGATTCAGTTAAAGTGGCTGGAAATAGACCTGGCTTCAATCCCCTGGACTGAGAAATTATAAATATGTAAATAGAAATTCAGGCACATACCCTGAGTTTTACCTAAGTTAAAAAAAAAAAAAAGCCAGATACAAGAGGTCAAATATGATAGGACCCCAAAGAATGGTAAAACTCAGAATCAGAAAGTACAATGGTGGTTACCAAGGCCTGGAGGAAAAAGAGGGGGGCATAGTGCCTGTGTAAGGGACCGCCCTCCAGAGCTCCAGCCAACTCTCATTCATTCCTTCCCTTGCTGGTCTCTCCTTGCTCCCTGCCCACCCTCTCAGGCAGGTGTCAGCTCTCCGCTCAGCATCTACCTACTGCTTCTTTCCGTGTCTTCTGTCTGACATGCTCATTACTGCATTTGTCACCAACCAGCTGCCAATGTCCCTCCCTTGGCTCTTTGCCTGACTTTCATGGCAGAGGCTCTGTCATTGCCTATGTGGTGCGCTGCCCTTTCTCCCATCTCCCTGGGCAGACACAGTGTGTTCTATAGAACTATACAGTCTGCACATTCACAAGTAAACTCATCAATCACCTCCCCTGTGTGCCCCAAAGCCTGATCACCCTCTGCCATGACATTGTGATACACTTAGATCCAACACATAGTCCTTGCACACCCCAGCATCTTAGTGAGTTGAACTCTACACTGGTGTACTCTCTGGAGTCTATCTTAGGAGCTAGTCTTCCCCTCCTCTAGTTCCTCTTGCTTTAATGGCTGTATTCCTTTTGAAGGAATTCCTTTGGTCAGTGACTCCCCTCACCTCACTGTCAGCCAGTTCAGCCTCTATTCTGTTAACTGTTCCAAACTCCAGATTATTTGGTCAGCTTCCTTACACTCTAATCATTGGTCTTTCCCAGTTGTGCTCACCAGTAAATCAGAACTTTTTATTATGGGGAAATTTTAAAAATCTTTTTATCGCGGGCAACTGCCCTTTGTTAATGTACTGGCCGCTTCATCTTGTCTCACGTGCATTATATCCCTTTTGCTTCACCCTCTCACACACTCGTCTGTTGTTTGCAGGTTTGTACTGAGGTCCTGCTTGTGCCTGTGTTGGAACTATGTCCTCTGAGCATGACACAGCCATTGCCATCTTGAAATCTCAGCAGCTATTGTTACCACATGAAGCATTGACCTGAAATATCTGTCACCACTCCCCACTGTCCCCAACTGCCCAGTCTCGGGGGACTTAAGAGAAGGGAAGAGGAGAGATTGAGATCTCCTGATTCATCACCAGTGCCAGGGGTAGGGCTTATTCTCTGGTACAATGGTCTAGTAGTCCCTGTTGCTGCCAGTAACTCCTAATCCATGAGCTATCCTTTCTGTGTCCGTCAGGTGTCCTCTGTAATCAGCAGGTGTGCCTAGGCCTCTTCCCAGCTTGTGGTCATTGATGGTACAAGACAAGCTGTTTCAAGCTTTGAAGACCTCTTTGTTTAATGACAGCCTGGTCATTCTCTTAGCTAACTTTATTCTCCCAAAATGATGCTTTACATCATCCTCACTGAAAATTGTCTCTGTAGTTTGCACTCGCCCCACCCCATTTCAGTGCCCTTTGGCTACCATTTTATGACTGGTAATAATTCAGGATTTGAATAGTTTGTGCCTCACTGCAGGTAAATGAAGCCCTTGCTAGCAGTATCTATATCTAATCTCTGTATCCTCCAATATCTGGTGAATTAAAAGGAGAAAAATGGGCTGTAGAGGTGGAAAAGCCCACGTTTAAATACCAGTAAACATTTATTAGCTATGTAGCCTTGAACAAATTTCTTAATCTCTAGAAAAATAGTATCTAACTCATAATATCATAGGAATTTAATAGGATGCCAGGCAGTAGGGGTACACGCCTTTAATCCCAGCACTTGGGAGGCGGGCGGATTTCTGAGTTCGAGGCCAGCCTGGTCTACAGAGTGAGTTCCAGGACACCCAGGGCTATACAGAGAAACCCTGTCTCGAAAAACTGAGAGAGAGAGAGAGAGAGAGAGAGAGAATGAGAATGAGAATATTTAATAGGATAAAGTGCATAAATGCCTATTTCAAAGTCACAAAGCAAGCAATCAAGGATTATAGCTATGTATTGTTTCCGGTAAGAAATATTGCTGAACAAGTGAATAGTTGCCTGAAGTGGCTGGTGCCTCCTAGTCACCTAGTCACCTGAGCAGCCCCAGGAGATGGCCCAGAGCAGTTTGAAATGACTCCCAGCTGCCATTTGGAAGGCATGTTCAGTAAGGCTGGGATCTGAAAGCATTTTTTTCCCACTACAAACTCCATCTCCACCAGAGAGGTGAGTTTATTTAAAATCAAGACCAGAACCAAATGTTAAATGTTTGAACATCAGCCCTTGGGTAATCTGATCATATTTTCAAGGCCCACCACTCCATCAATGGAAAAAAAAAGTCTGTAAAATAGAAATAGGATCATTAATTAGTTAGGATTTTTGAGAGATGTATGTTTCTTCGTTAGGTACATGAGGAAAAGCCAGGTAATCTTAATCTGAATTCTGCCTACTGAGAACTTTTCTAATTTCCTTATTGGCAAAATGGGAGTAAAAAGAGTAGTAAAACAAGAGGCCAAGCATGGTACTGCACACCTTTGATTTCCAGCACTCAGAGGCAGAGGTCGGAGGATCTCTGAGTTTGAGGCCAGCCTGGACTCCATGTGGAGTTCTAGGACAGCCAAGGCTGCATAGAGAAACCCTGTCTCAATAAATAAATAAAAGACTTTAACAGAAATAAAATGTTTCCAGTGGTAGTACATACCTATCTTTTGACCATATTTTATTGGGAATATGTTAAATATAGAACACTTAACTCCGGATATAATTTTTTTCTTTTGTTGGTAGTAACAGTTTAAGCAATAATCTCATGATTTGTGCTAGGCAAATGTTCTATAACTCAACTATATCCCCTGCTCTTTTTATTTTTATTTTATTTTTTTTAAGATTTACTTACTTAATACAGCATTCTGCCTGCATGTATGTCTGCAGGCGAGAAGAGGGCACCAGATCTCATTATAGATGGTTGTGAGCCACCATGTGGTTGCTGGGATTGAGCTCAAGACCTCTGAAAAAGCAGTCAATGTTCTTAACCTCTGAGCCATCTCTCTCCAGCCCCTTTATTTTTATTTATTTTGAGATAAGGTCTTTCTGTATAACCAGGCTGGTCTCACACTTGTGATCCTCCTGCCTCAGACCTCTATGCAGCTTGGCCTACAGGGGTACACTCCTCCACATGACTAGAAAGACTTCCTGGAACGTATTAGAACCCAGTCTAAACTCTGAGAAATGCACAGCTGAGCTCTCCTTCATGGTAAGGACTTCATAATACTGTTACCCTGAGATAGAGCCTCATGCTAGCCCCAGGCTGGCCTTGAACTCTAGATCTTCCTTCCTCAGCCTCCTGGTTGCTGGGAATGTAGGTGCATCCCGTAACACCTGCATAATGTTGAGTGTGTTTAATCCTTTTTGTTAGTAAATATATGCAGAGCTCCTTCGTTCATCAATAGTCATAATGTGAGTTGTTCTTACTCTTTATGAGTTGTACCCGAGGTTGATGCATCTGTCTGAAATATTTTATGTGTATCAGTGATTTGCCTGCATTTATATGTGTATGTATGAATGATCTGCCTGCATT
Source organism: Apodemus sylvaticus (assembly GCF_947179515.1). NCBI lineage: Eukaryota > Metazoa > Chordata > Mammalia > Rodentia > Muridae > Apodemus > Apodemus sylvaticus. Next base: position 113,276,372 of record NC_067476.1, read on the forward strand.
TATACATGTGTGTCGTGTGTCTGATGTCCTCAGAGGCCAGAGGGCATTAGATCCCCTAAAACTGGAGTCACAGGCTATTGTGAGCTACCATGTTAGTGGTGGAAGCTAAACTGAGATCCTCTGCAAGAGCAGCAAGTGCTCTTAACGTGCAACCCATCTCTCCAGCACCCGAGAAAGGTTTTTAAATCACCTTCCTAGAGACCTCACAACACAATTTAGTGCATTAGCCCTTTGGCTCTGATGTTCTCAATTGTCCGCAGCTGTCTAAATAATGGGCACGTTCTCTTGCACCTAAGTTTGCTTTCTTCCTCTCTTTGCACTCACATGAGAGGTCATGGCTGAAATCAAGACAACAGTTAGGAATTTTTTTCTTCAAATTTTTCTTAGTCTTTTATCATATTGCTTTCATGCATATTAGTGGCATTTGAATGTTTTTTATAGTTTATAGGTTGAACTTTGATAATTGATCAGCCTAATGTATATATAATGGAAACTTTTTTTTTTCCCAAGACAGGTTTCTCTGTATAGCCCTGGCTGTCCTGGAACTCTGTAGACCAGGCTGGCCTCAAACTCAGAAATCCACCTGCCTCTGCCTCCCAAGTGCTGGGATTACAGGCGTGCACCACCGTGGCCCAGTGGAAACATTTTAAAGTAATAATGTTTTTTAATAAGTAAGGATTATACATTGGCTCTTTGAACATGGAGGAGCAAGGGAAAGACCACAGTGTATGCTGCTGTGTTTGATATATTAAATAAGGGCTGGAGAGATGGCTCAGCGGTTAAGAGACCTACTGCTCTTCCAAAGGTCCTAAGTTCAAATCCCAGCAACCACATTGTGGCTCACAACCATCCATAACAAGATCTGACACCCTCTTCTGGAGTGTCTGAAGACAGCTACAGTGTATTTACATATAATAATAAATCTTTAAAAAAAGAAATAAGCAGATTCATGACTCAAAGTATTCTTGCTTTGTTGTTACACACTCATTTTACCAAAGGTTTGTGATTTGTAAGTTTTGTGTTTGTTTTTATTTTTAAATAAATAATTGAGCAGCTTGGGAGATAGCTCAAAAGATAAAGCTTTGCAAATGTGAGGACCAGAGTTCTGATTCCCAGAGCCCACCTAGGAAATGAGACTGACTGTGGTGAAGGGTCTTTGTTTTGCTTTATACTCCTGTTTTGTTTGCATTTGTTCTTACAAGTGCACTTTACTTTTGTAAAGTAGTTTATAATACAAGTAAGAGCCGGGCGGTGGTAGCGCACGCCTTTAGTCCCAGCACTTGGAAGGCAGAGGCAGGCAGATTTCTGAGTTCAAGGCCAGCCTGGTCTACAGAGTGAGTTCCAGGACAGCCAGGGCTACACAGAGAAACCCTGTCTCGAAAAAAACAAAAAAACAAAAAATAAATAATAATAATAATACAAGTAAGAGATTGTCTGAAATCTTCCTGTTTCCAAGGTTTTTGTTTTGGGTTTTTTGTTTTGTTTTGGGGGGTATTTTTTGGTTAGTTGGTTGGTTGGTTGGTTGGTTTGGTTAGTTTTTGTTTTGTTTTCAAACAGGGTTTCTCTGTATAGCCTTAGCTGTCCTAGATATTGCTTTGTAGACCAGGTTGGCCTTAGACTCGAAGATCCACATGCCTATTCCTCCTGAGCTCTGGAATTAAAGGTGTGTACACCACAACACTTTGTTGTTTTCAAGTTTTATTTTATGTGTGAGTGTCAGAGGACAGGTCTTAAAGGTTCTTATTCTACCGTGTCAGTCCCAAGGATGGATTTCAGTTTGTCAAGATTGCCAACAGGATCCTTAACCTGCTGAGCTATCTGCCTCCACCCAACCTCCCAGCCCCAAGCTTTTCTTACCTAACAGAAACAGTAAGTAGCACCACATGATTCTATTCACAGTTGTTTGAAAAAAGTAGTATTAGATGCTATGTCCTGGGTTTCTAAGATCTAGTCCTGTGGTCATTTCTTGATAAGTCATCTATTACAAAAATTTTGAATATATAGAAAAATTGAAGGAAGTTCTTTGTTGCTTTTCTGAGACAGGATCTCACAGTATATCCACACACACACACACCCCTTAGCCTCAGGCTCACAACAGTCCTCCTGCCTCAGCTTTCTGAGTACTGAAGTTATAGGTATGAGCCATCACCCCCAACTGAGAGAATTGTGTATGTGGAGATGTGTGAGGGGTGCCATGCTTGAATTTGTCCTGAGCTCTGGAATTAAAGGTGTGTACACCGCACCCTGTTTTGTTGGAATAGGGTGACAAGCTTGAATGTTCCTCATGATGTTCTAATGTTCTGAATTAGACTAGACTGGACTAGTGAGGGACCTGCCCATCTCTACATCTCCAGTACTGGCACTGTAAGCGTGTCCCACCACACTCAGCTTTTTCTCATGACTGCTGAAGTGGCAGTCCTCTCGTGTCCTCATGCTTGCGAGACAAGCACTTTGTTGACTTAGACATTCAAGATTACATTTTCCTATAGTCTAAAGAGAGAGACAGGGACTGAGACAGGGTTTCTCTGTGTAGCCCTGGCTGCCTTTTAACTTTCTCTGTAGACCAGGCTGGCCTCTAACTCAGAAATCCGCCCGCCTCTGCCTCCCAGAGTGCTGGGATTACAGGCATGTGCCACCACCACCCAGCTAAAACAGTTTTTTTTTTAATTTTTTTATTCGATATAATTTATTTACATTTCAAATGATTTCCCCTTTTCTAGCCCCCCCCACTCCCCGAAAGTCCCGTAAGCCCCCTTCTCTTCCCCTGTCCTCCCTCCCACCCCTTCCCAGTTCCCAGTTCTGGTTTTGCTGAATACTGTTTCACTGAGTCTTTCCAGAACCAGGGACCGCTCCTCCTTTCTTCTTGTACCTCATTTGATGTGTGGATTATGTTTTGGGTATTCCAGTTTTCTAGGTTAATAACCACTTATTAGTGAGTGCATACCATGATTCACCTTTTGAGTCTGGGTTACCTCACTTAGTATGATGTTCTCTAGCTCCATCCATTTGCCTAAGAATTTCATGAATTCATTGTTTCTAATGGCTGAATAGTATTCCATTGTGTAGATATACCACATTTTTTGCATCCACTCTTCTGTTGAGGGATACCTGGGTTCTTTCCAGCATCTGGCGATTATAAATAGGGCTGCTATGAACATAGTAGAGCATGTATCCTTATTACATGGTGGGGAATCCTCTGGGTATATGCCCAGGAGTGGTATAGCAGGATCTTCTGGAAGTGAAGTGCCCAGTGCTAAAACAGTTTTTAAGTGCAACAAAGTTTGAGAATTATAATTTAAAAGATACGTTATTTAAATTCACTTTTATTTCTATGAAGATAATTAATAGCTGAACTTCTGGGGAAACTGCCTCTCAGGCTGTCAGAAGACCCAGTGTACACATTGTAATAACTAAGACAGATGCTACCCAAATTAGCCTTTTGTATTTTGAGTCATTTGGACATAATTATAATAATATAAGACTTCATCTTGTGTGTCTGTTTTCTAGGTCAGCATGGATTCCTGGTTCATTCTTGTCCTGTTTGGCAGTGGTCTAATACACGTTAGTGCCAACAATGCTACTACAGGTAAAAGTTGTCATGCAAGAGAGAAATCAGTATTTAAGTTATAATAAATTATCATTAAATGTGACTGTGAAGCTCCTGAAAGTTTGAATTATATTGGCAGCTTTGTTCTGTGTGCTAAAATAACTGGAGAGACTGTTCTTTCCTAAAAATTATAAGAAATGTTAATGTTTACGTCCCTACATTGTGGCTCTGAAGAAATAAGTGAAAAGCCCTTTTTCTTCATGCCATGAAACAGCAGTTCTTTGAGGGAAGCAGGGAGGGTCCAGCATTAGGAGCATGTGGGATGTATGTGTCTGTCTAGTCTCTGCATGGTGTCCGATATGTGAGATATTGTTAATGCTTGCTACTTTGTGTCTTAACTTTTGAGCCTCACACTCTTTTTTTTTTGTTTGTTTGTTTTGTTTTTGGTGTTTGTAGTTTCACCTTCTTTAGGAACTACAAGATTAATGAAAACAACAACAGAATCGGCTAAGGAAGAGAATAAAACTTCAAATTCAACCTCTTCAGTAATTTCTCTTTCTGTGGCACCAACATTCATCCCAAATATAACTCTGGAACCCACCTATCTAACTACTGTTAATTCTTCACACTCTGACAATGGGACCAAAAGAGCAGCCAGCACGGAATCTGGAGGCACTACCATCTCACCAAACGGAACATGGCTTATTGATAACCAGTTCACAGATGCCAGAACAGAACCCTGGGAAGGGAATTCCAGTACTGCGGCGACAACTCCAGAAACCTTCTCCCCTACAGGTACCAGAGATGCTTTCTGCTTGCTCATCTTGCTACGGGCTGGGTTACTGTCTTTGTATATATTTTATAATCATAAAATTCTTAAAATATATTTTTGTCCAAGAAAAGAAATGAAACCTAGAAACAATTTTTTTAAATTTGTTTTCATGTGTGTGTGTGTGTGCCTGTGTCTGTGTCTGTATGTTTGCATGAGTTTATATGTAATACATGTGTAGTGGTGCCCTTGGAGGCAAGAAGAGGTGTTGGATCCATGGTCTTAGAGCTTCAGGGGGTTATGAACCACTTGATGAGGACACTGGGAACCAAACCCCAGTTGTCTGAAAAGAGAGCAAGTGCTCTTAGCCACAGAGCCATCTCTCCAGCCCCGTCATGTTAGCAGTTCTTAATACCTGGTTAGCATAGCACTTTCTAGAGGATATTTCCTGATGATGATGATGATGATCATGATTAGATTGGGGAAGTACAAGTGTATTTAAAGGTATTTAAATGTATTAGAATATTTGATTATCAGCTAGCTGGGAAGATAATGTCCCATGACATAATGAAACAGCAGAAGAATGTCTGCAGGAACAGTGTGGCTCCGGGAGGCTTATACATGGAGAGCCGCCCCTTCAGCCCTCGGCTCTGGGAGGCTTATACGGGGAAAGCCGTCTGCTCAGCCCTCGCCCCTGTCTCCTTGAACCTCAGTCACTAGAGTGAAGCAACAGTGGTCTGGAGGATAGGATTGGAACTCTGGGCCTGAGACCAGCCTGGCTAGGACAAATTTCTGACTTATTCAACCAGATTCCTAGTCTAGACAAGATGATTAGAGGGTCCCTCAAAGAGCGTCTGCATGGAGTAAAGTCATTGCTCCAAATGCCACATATATGAAGCTTCGTTTCTAGTAAAATTGCTGTGTGATCTGTGATCACACCCTTGGGCTCAGATTTCTTGTCTGTCTCAGATTCTCTTAGCCATGTCTGGCTCTTGGTAGAATTCCAAAAGTACTTTTGAAATTTAATTCTAGTTGATACTAAAGATGACATCTTTCAACTAGACTTTATAGTACAGACCTGGTACCTGTCTGCTTTAGGGTCATTGTTTCAACAGTACAAGCAAAACAGCATTTAGCTGGGCCTGGTGGTGCACGCCTGTAATCCCAGTACTAGGGAGGCAGAGGCAGGTGGATTTCTGAGTTTGAGGCCAGCCTGGTCTACAGAGTGAGTTCCAGGACAGCTATACAGAGAAACCCTGTCTCAAAAAACCAAAAACAAAAAAAAAAACAAAAACAAAAACAAAACAGCATTGGCAGTTACAGTCGAGAGCAGTTTGTAAGACAGCATTGACAGTTACAGTCGAGAGCATAGTTTGTATGATAGCATTGACAGTTACAGTCAAGAGCACAGTTTGTACGCTAGCATTGACAGTTACAGTTGAGAGCACAGTTTGTACGGTAGCATTGACAGTTACAGTCAAGAACATAGTTTGCAGACCCAACTTGTTTGGTCCCAACTCTGCCATAAGCTGCACTGTGAGCATTGGCAAATTTCCTTGATATTATCTATACCTCGGGTTTTTCATATATAAAATTGAATGAATGATGGTAATGATTCATACCCATAGAGAAGTTGTTTGATGAGTTGATCGAAGCCGGGTATAGTGATGCCCGCCTTTAATCCCAGTACCTTGCCTGGTAGAGACTGGCAGATCTCTTTAAGTTCAAGACCAACCTGGTCTACAGAGTGAGTTTCAGGACAGTTAGAGCTACATAGTGAGACCCTGTCTCAAAAATAAATAAATAAATAAATAAATAAATAAATAAATAAATAAATAGAGGTAGATTACTTATTATGGTTCTGTGCATGATGATAACTTTTTTTAAGGGTCAGCTCTTATAATTGTTACAACTTATGCTCTGAGAGGTTTCCATAAATGACATGGCCAGGCAAAGTGGTATATAGCTGTAATTCCAGCACACAGGAAGCTGAGGCAGGAGGAGTTATAGTTCCAGATCAGCCTAGGCTATATGATCAGACCCTATCTCATATTAGCTGGGCCTGATATACTCAGTGGAGGCCCTTGTCTACAGAACTGCACCAAGCCTTGGATTCAGTTACTGTAAAAATAAACAAATATAGAGATGCATGCGGCTGCCGCTATTCTTAATTAGGCTGAGAACTGCAAATAATTTTACTTTATATTTTAATGTTAAAGTACAATTTATGCCCCATTCATGAAATTTGTTTAATGGGCTACAACCATTAGTGTTTATTTTGTCATGTCTATTCTTGTTGAATGTATAATGTTTTGAAGCTATGCACATCTCACATTGTATACTAAATAACAACATAAAAAGTGTTCTTCTGTGAGTTATAGCATTGCTTAGGGGAGAAAGCCAGTAACTTATGCAGGCTGAAGGAATAGGTGCAGAAGGTAGGGCTGTAAAGTAAGCACGGTTGACTTCATAGCCTGTGCAAGCTCATTCTCTGCTGCTTTCCACTCGGCAGTTCTGCGAGACGACCATGGTGATTATCTCCTGTTAATGTGTGCTGAATTTAACACTAATACCATATTAGACTTGAAATAGTTTCACTTTTGTAGTCTTTCCACATTAACATTACTATACACATACACTCTAAAATGCAATTTTTAAAAAATATCCTCTTAAAAGTAAAATGAGGGCTGTAAACAGTTGACTGGATAAAGTGTTTGCCACACAAGTGTGAGGACCTGAGTTCCAGTCCCCTGAATCCGCATACCCTCGAGCATGGTGATTCCCACCCTTTACCTCAGTGCTCCTATGACAGGAGGGATGTAGAGACCGGAGAACTCCAGAGGCTCACAGAAGTTAGCCTGCTGTACACAGTGCAATGGCAAACACCGAAGAGATCCTGTCTCAAATGCGATGGCAGGTGAGGACCCGGGCAGGCTAATGTTATGCCAGCCTGGCCCTGCTCACTGTGCGTTTACCACCCCCGGGCTGGTGATCCTGACATCTTCTATAAACAGGCTGAGCAAACCTTGAAAAGCAAGCCAGGACGCAGCACTCCTTCATGGCTTCCATATCAGTTCCTGCCTCTGGATCCTTACACTGGCTTCCCTGGATAAAATACAAGCTATAAAATGAAATAAATCCTTTCCTCCCCACATTGACTTTGATTATGGTGTTTTACCACAGCAATAGCTAAGACACGGCTGGTGTCCAGGGTTGTCCTTTGGCCTCCACACATGCATCAGGTACTCATAGGCCCTAACTCACAAATGTGAACATGCAAACAAACAAAACTCCCATCTATGTATCGAATTACTCATATCACTTTCATGTGTGTATATAATACATTTCATCTTCACCCCGACTCCCGGGACACCCTGTCCTGTCACTGTGCCAATCCTCCCCTTCCTAGCCAGTCCCCGTCAACTTCCATGGCTTTTTCTTAAAGGTTGTGACATATGCGAGTGTTTTGCCTGTATGTGTGTATGTAGTATGTATGTATGCATGTATGTATGTAGTGTGTATGTTTGTATTCATGTGTACTGTGTACATGCATTCTGTCTATGAAGGCCAGATTCGGGCATCAGATCCTGGAACTGGGGTTGCAGGTGATTGTGAGCCTCCACGCAGATGCTGGGAATTGAGCTCAGCCTCTGTGAGAGCAACCAGCACACTTCATTACCGAGCCGTCTCTGGGTCCATCCTTTTTTCTTTTTAATTTATTTATTTTCTGTATGAGTACACTGTAGCTGTCTGCCTTCCGACACACCAGAAGAGGGCATTGGATCCCATTACACATGGTTGTGAGCCACCATATAGTTGCTGAATATTGAACTCAGGACCTCAGGAAGAGCAGTCCTTTTTAAGAGATTTTTTTTAATGGCTCGAGAAGTGTCATTAATATTGCTTACAAAGCATGTGTGAGGAGTTGTTATTTACTTAGGATATTTTCATTGAAGTTTACAAGTGTTTTGTTGTTGTTTTCTTTGTGAATTTGGTCTGTTTTTACTTTGCAAATGTGATATTATTGGTGTATCAGTTGCTAGTGTTTAATTTTCATTAAAAGAACATGAAAGTTTAAAGATGAAGTAAAAGAAAAAAGAATTTGAAAGTTTGCATAGAAAGCTATGAATTTTAGTCATATTTTCTATTCAAGTGAATTTAAGGAAAGTCATCCCATGATCATTTAATTTCCTGTATAGCTATGAATATCTCTCACTTTGCATATTTTGACCCCCTTTTTTCCTTGGGATATACTATCTCATAGTTCATTACTTCTTTCCTCCCAAAGAACCCACTATTCTTTGTTGACTCTAATTGTTATCTTTCTTGCCTTTTTAAAGGTTTATTTTATGATACATATTCAGTTTTTTAAATTAAAGCTGAATTTTTATTTTTCAGACTTATTAATATTTGGTGGTGTGATTTTTATACAACATAGGTTACAGCATGCTGCATAGGTATTCCTGTAGGTAGCTGTTAGCTAGGATGCTGTCTGAGCTGCTCTGATAAAGACTAACGATTGCCTTCTCTATGGGTATGGCCAGAGGGATTCCCTCCCATCAGGAACCATGTCACTGCTACATAGCCTGCCATCAAATGCCAGCCTTCTTATCTGCATGGACCTATTCTCCAAATGTCATAACTACACCTAACCATTTCAGTGTTTCCTCAGATCCCATTAGCCACCCCTAGTCTCAGATTATAGTGTTTAACTGGACCACTTTGTACTTGGCTAAAAAAAACACAAAGAGGTGTTTTCATCATGTATTTTTATTTTAGTTTTCAAATTTTGACTGTGTTAGTTAATTTCCACTTTGATTGTATAGTGATGAAAGAATATCACACTGTGTGTCTTGGGGGTCTGTTTAGGCTGAAGATACTCCAAGGTGCACCTTGGTGTTCACTGGTGGTGGTTGTGAGCAGCCACAGTGCAGGTGTGATGGGACCTGTTTTCTCCTTCCACTATGTAGATTTTGAGGATTGCTCTCAGGTCATCAGGCTTTGTGGCCAAGCGCCTTTGCCTGCTTAGTGTCTCTCCTGTTCACCATAGGTTTCTGAAAACAAGCTTTTCTCTATTAGTATATGGACTTCGGTACATAGCAGTTAGATTGGATTGTTTGTTTTTCATTGGTGGTTGTTTGCATCTCATTGTATAGATCTTTTATTATTGTTAATGTTGTAATTTTCCATATCAGAAGTCCAAAAGAGGTAATGTTTTCTATTTGCTTATATTTGTGGTTTTCCTTGAATTCCTGTATTTTTAGTGAATATTGAATAGGCATACTCAGGAACAAGGAAGGAGACAACTGACCAAAGTGTAGTAACCCTGGATAATTCCCCATTTATTGCAGTGTCCTGAACATGGAGAAAATTACCTATATTCCTGGAGCTTTTCTTTTTGTTTCCCTTAAATTGAATAGTAGTACTTTCCTTTAACCTGAGTAAATGTTTCTGTTTTTTACTTGCTACACAGGTAATTCTGACTCAAAAGACAGGAGAGGTGAGCCCATCACCTTTATCTGTTGTCCTTTAAGGGTATCCACTGTCCATCATGTATCTGATGTGCTGTCCACTGTCCACCATGTCTCTTCTGCCTACTGTCCACCATGTCTCCTCTGTCCACTGTCCACCATATCTCCTCTGCCCACTGTCCACCATGTCTCCTCTGTCCACTGTCCACCATGTCTCCTCTGCCCACTGTCCACCATGTCTCCTCTGTCCACTGTCCACCATGTCTCCTCTATCCACTGTCCACCATGTCTCCTCTGTCCACTGTCTACCATGTCTCCTCTGTCCACTGTCTACCATGTCTCCTCCGCCCACTGTCCACCATGTCTCCTCTGTCCACTGTCCACCATGTCTCCTCTGTCCACTGTCCACCATGTCTCCTCTGTCCACTGTCCACCATGTCTCCTCTGCCCACTGTCCACCATGTCTCCTCTGTTCACTGTCCACCATGTCTCCTCCGCCCACTGTCCACCATGTCTCCTCCGTCCACTGTCCACCATGTCTCCTCTGTCCACTGTCCACCATGTCTCCTCTGCCCACTGTCCACCATGTCTCCTCTGTCCACTGTCCACCATGTCTCCTCTGCCCACCGTCCACCATGTCTCCTCTGTCCACCGTCCACCATATCTCCTCTGTCCACCGTCCACCATGTCTCTTCTGCCCACTGTCCACCATGTCTCCTCTGTCCACTGTCTACCATGTCTCCTCTGTCCACTGTCCACCATGTTTCCTCTGCCCACTGTCCACCATGTCTCCTCTGTCCACTGTCCACCATGTCTCTTCTGTCCACTGTCTACCATGTCTCCTCTGTCCACTGTCCACCATGTCTCCTCTGTCCACTGTCTACCATGTCTCCTCTGTCCACTGTCCACCATGTCTCCTCTGTCCACTGTCTACCATGTCTCCTCCGCCCACTGTCCACCATGTCTCCTCTGTCCACTGTCCACCATGTCTCCTCCGTCCACTGTCCACCATGTCTCCTCTGTCCACTGTCTACCATGTCTCCTCTGCCCACTGTCCACCATGTCTCCTCTGTCCACTGTCCACCATGTCTCCTCTGCCCACTGTCCACCATGTCTCCTCTGTCCACTGTCCACCATGTCTCCTCCGCCCACTGTCCACCATGTCTCCTCTGTCCACTGTCCACCATGTCTCCTCCGCCCACTGTCCACCATGTCTCCTCCGTCCACTGTCCACCATGTCTCCTCTGTCCACTGTCCACCATGTCTCCTCTGCCCACTGTCCACCATGTCTCCTCTGTCCACTGTCCACCATGTCTCCTCTGCCCACCGTCCACCATGTCTCCTCTGTCCACCGTCCACCATATCTCCTCTGTCCACCGTCCACCATGTCTCTTCTGCCCACTGTCCACCATGTCTCCTCTGTCCACTGTCTACCATGTCTCCTCTGTCCACTGTCCACCATGTTTCCTCTGCCCACTGTCCACCATGTCTCCTCTGTCCACTGTCCACCATGTCTCTTCTGTCCACTGTCTACCATGTCTCCTCTGTCCACTGTCCACCATGTCTCCTCTGTCCACTGTCTACCATGTCTCCTCTGTCCACTGTCCACCATGTCTCCTCTGTCCACTGTCTACCATGTCTCCTCCGCCCACTGTCCACCATGTCTCCTCTGTCCACTGTCCACCATGTCTCCTCCGTCCACTGTCCACCATGTCTCCTCTGTCCACTGTCTACCATGTCTCCTCTGCCCACTGTCCACCATGTCTCCTCTGTCCACTGTCCACCATGTCTCCTCTGCCCACTGTCCACCATGTCTCCTCTGTCCACTGTCCACCATGTCTCCTCCGCCCACTGTCCACCATGTCTCCTCTGTCCACTGTCCACCATGTCTCCTCTGTCCACTGTCCACCATGTCTCCTCTGCCCACTGTCCACCATGTCTCCTCTGTCCACTGTCTACCATGTCTCCTCTGTCCACTGTCCACCATGTCTCCTCTGTCCACTGTCCACCATATCTCTTCTGCCCACTGTCCACCATATCTCCTCTGTCCACTGTCTACCATGTCTCCTCTGTCCACTGTCCACCATGTTTCCTCTGCCCACTGTCCACCATGTCTCCTCTGTCCACTGTCCACCATATCTCCTCTGTCCACTGTCCACCATATCTCCTCTGCCCACTGTCCACCATATCTCCTCTGTCCACTGTCTACCATGTCTCCTCTGTCCACTGTCCACCATGTTTCCTCTGCCCACTGTCCACCATGTCTCCTCTGTCCACTGTCCACCATATCTCCTCTGCCCACTGTCCACCATATCTCCTCTGCCCACTGTCCACCATGTCTCTTCTGCCCACCGTCCGCCATGGCTCTTCTGCCCAGTGTCCGCCATGTCTCTTCTGCCCAGTGTCCACCATGTCTCCTCTGTCCATTGTCTGTCATGTCTTTACTGTCCACTGTCTGTCATGCCTCTTCTGTCCACTGTGTGTCATGCCTCATCTGTCCACTGTGTGTCATGCCTCTTCTGTCCACTGTGTGTCATGCCTCTTCTGTCCACTGTCCACCATGTCTCCTCTGTCCACTATCCACCATGTCTCTTCTGTCCACTGTCCGCCATATCTCTTCTGCCCACTGTCCGCCATGCCTCTTCTGTCTACTGTATGTCATGCCTCTTCTGTCCATTGTGTGTCATGCCTCTTCTGCCCACTGTCCACCATGTCTCCTCTGCCCACTGTCCACCATGCCTCCACTGTCCACCGTGTCTCTTTTGTCCACTGTCTGTCATGTCTCTTCTGTCCACTGTGTGTCATGTCTCTGCTGTCCACTGTCTTGTCATGTCTCTTCTGTCCACTATCTTCCATGTCTCTTCTGCCCACTCTCCGCCATGTCTCTTTTGTCCACTGTGTGTCATGTCTCTTCTCTCCACTCTCCTGACTTTTCTGTCCACTCTCTGTCAGGTCTCTTCTGTTGTTTGTTTACTGTCCCTTAAATGTTCTCAGGTTTACCTTAGAAAAGAGTAAAAGAAATGGCATTTGGTTATATGTACATTACATATTCCAACAGATTCCGTGTTTTTTATGTTTTTAAATTTTAGCTTTGTGTATGAGTGTTTTGGCTACATGCATGTCTGTGCACCACATATGTATGCCTGTTGCTTACAGAGGCTGTAAAAGTGCATCAGCTCCCCTGGGAATGGAGTCACAGTGGTTCTGAGTCCTCATTTGGGTGCTAGGAATGGATTCAGGGTCCTCACAGCCAGGGCTCTTAGCTACTGAACTATTTCTCCAGCCCCTTGATGTATTTTAATCAATAATAAAATAACTGTACATTTATCATGTCCCCATGCTAGTATTTTACCCTTTGGTCATACAATAAGGCATAATTTTTTGTTTTCAAATTGTATTTATTTTGTATGAATGTTTTGCCTGCATATATGTCTGTGAACCATATGTGCCCTGGAACTTGGAGTTCAGTTGTGAACCACTGTCTAGGTGCTGAGAATTGAATCTGGATCTTCTGGAAGAGCAACAAATGCTCATACCCACTGAGCCATCTCTTCAGTCCCTAGGGTATAATTCTTATGAATTAGTTAATTTCTGGCTTTTAGTCTACTATTACCTTTATTCATATTTGCTTCCTGTAGTTTTCTCCTTAATTCATAAAGTGTTGTCACTCCATGGCTTTTAGGGACTCTTGCCACCCTAGTGGAAAACTCTCACAACCCCAGAAGATGTATTACTTTTTTTTGCTGTCAATGACCAAGACAACTTAAAAAGCTGAGTGTAGCCTATGGCTCCAGAGGAATAAAGTCTGTAATAGTGAGCGAGGCAGGTGTCAGAAACAAGAGACTATGAGATTACATCTTAACCACACACAGGAAGCAGAGCACAAGAACAGGAAGTAAGACAACACTGTAAACCTAGAGGCCTCACCAGTGATGTACTTCACCCAGCAAAACTGTACCTCCTAAAGGTTCTTTAACACCCCAAACAGTGCACCAACTGGAGTCCCACATTTCAAGTAGATGATTCTGTGGGGGACATTTCTTGTTCAAATCAACACAGATGCAATTTCTGTGATCTAAGCTAGACTGAATTTCTGGGGTATGAGTATTTATGTACAGATTTCAAATTTTATATTGGATAACAATAATATGACTGTTAAGAGAGACTGAGTTGGAGACAGAGGCAGAGACGAAAAGATAAGTCATCCATTCTAAGAAGTGACTGTTACATTTGAATTTGGAAAATGAACACCTATTGAGGAGGTTTTTCATGACTTTTGTGTTTTGGGGTGTTATGTAGTCCTGATGTTTTTTGTCTCTGTCTCCCAAGTGCTGAGATTATATACCTGCACCACCATGCCTAGTTTTGTGTGTGTGTGCGCGCGCGCGCGTGTGTGTGTGTGTGTGTGTATGTGTGTGTGTGTGTGTGAACTTAAAGTATCTTCTGTTACTTTCCACCTTATTTTTCTGAGACATTAATCCTAGAGCTTGCCATTTCAGTCAGACTGGCCAGTCAGCGAGGCCCAGGACATCTGTCTCAGGGTTTTACTGCTGTGAACAGACACAACAACCAAGGCAACTCTTATAAAGACAACATTTAATTGGGTCTGGCTTATAGGTTCAGAGATTCAGTCTATTATCATTAAGGCAGGAACATGGCAGCATCCAGGCAGGCATGGTGCAGGAGAATCTGAGAATTATACATCTTCATCTGAAGGCTGCTAGCAGAATACTTGCTTCCAGGCAGCTAGGATGGTCTTAAAGCCCACCCCCACAGTGACACACTTACTCCAACAGGGCCACACCTTTTAATAGTGCCACTCCCTGGGCTGAGCATATACAAACCATCACAGGATCCTTGACTCTAGCCTGCAGCTCAGGTTTTCAGGCTTGTACTTCCATATCTGGGAATTTGTTTACAGTGTTCTGGATATCCAGACTCAGGTCTTGCACACTTAGCCATTTACCCACTGATTAACTTCCCAGCCCCTTAATTTTCAATTTTATCAAATCAAAAATTTTCAGAATCCTTGTTATAATTCTATTATTTACCCATATTCAGTTTTCAATGTATAATTTGAAAGCTTATGAAGACTAAGAAAGAAGGAAGGATTTGCATCAGCAAAATGGACACTCTGAGCCCTCACCCAATGGCCATCTGTCATTATGTCTGTACTGTGTGCAAGGTTTCCTTGCCTTTACAGCTCTCACTTTCCTAAACTCAGCAACCAAAAGCTGAGTGAGTAGAATGACATCACTGCTCAGGCTTGCCCATTAACGACAGAGCTTATCCGTTTTATAATGCAGCATCTACTTATATCCGTTTCCTACACTGTTCTCTTAACCATTCACAACAAGTGATGTCAGAATGATTAGTCTCAAGGTTAAAGCCAAAAGCTTTTTGAAGAAATGAGTCAACTATTTAGAAATAATTTATATTATAACCTATGTAAATGAATTAAGGGTTTTAAGTTTTTGTGCCTAGGTCTTTAGAGTGCTTTAAACAAAAATGACTGGTAGATTAGTTTATTTAACTTTGAGACAGGATCTCACTCTTTGGCCTTCCTGGTCTGAAACTATGTAGACCAGGCTAGCCTCGAATTCCCAGAGATTGGCCTGCTTCTACTTCCCAAATGTTGGGATTAAAGGCCTGTGCAGCAGTTCCCTGCATAGCTAGGGACAGGATTCCTGGCATTTCAGGAATCAGCCATCAGATGAGGCTTTTGAGAACTTTCTTTTTAGATAGTATATTTCTTGTATGTGTATGAATATTTTACCAGCATCTGTGTATTCCACATGCATGCCTGGTGCCCACAGAAATCAGAAGAGGGTCTCAGGTCACCTGGAACTAGACTACAGATGATTGTGAGCCACCATGTCGGTTCTGGCAATCCAACCCTGGTCTTCTGGAACGCTGAGCTGTCTCTTCAGTGCAGAATTAACTAAAGTATTGGGGAGGGCATGGGCAATGAGGGACACACATGTGCCACAGTACACAGATGGTGCTCAGAGGACAACTCTCAGGAGCCAGTTCTCTCCTTCCGCAAGAGGGTTTCAGATATCAAAACTTAAGCTGTCGGGTTTGCTTAGCAAGTACCTTTGCCTACTAAGGCATCTTGCCAGGTCCTGGAGCATTTCAAATTGAAACTTTATTAAGCCAGAATATTCCTTTTCATCCTTTCTTTTTTCTTAATAACTATTTTCCTTTCTGTCTCTATGAACTACTAGTTAGTGGTTACTCTTATTCCTATCCTGTCTGTATTTATCAGTGTTACTATTAATTATGAGAAGCACAGTTTTCCTGATAACTTGACTATTTAACTCATTTGTTCAGACCCTTTCCTGACCTCTATATCTTTTGGTTTTTCGAGACAGGGTTTCTCTGTGTGGTCCTGACTGTCCTGGAACTCACTCTGTAGACCAGGCTGGCCTCGAACTCAGAAATCCTCCTGCCTCTGCCTCCCAAGTGCTGGGATTACAGGCGTGTGCCACCACGCCCGGCCCCTGACCTCTATATCTTAACTGTAGCCCTCCCCCCAACCCACTTTCCACTCTTCATTGCTCGTGTTCTTCACTAAAGACATTTCATAACTAGGCAAAGGGGTTTGTTGTCACTGCTGAATACTCCAGATTTGTAGAGTATTAGATAAAATAATTCATGTGTGTTATTGGATGATATCTGTTGGCTTTGTTTATCATGATCTTGGGGCCCTGCACATGCAACACAGGTGCTGCTCAAAACCCATTGAGTATATCTATCAGCTATGTACCAGTTAGACTTCTACGGGGTACCAGCTTTAACCAGACCAGAAAAGGCATTTGAGAGTCAGTCAGAGTAAGGTAATCAGTATCTGAATCTTATACTGTAGTGAAGAATTTGTGTTGCTCTTTTAAAGGAATAATAGTGGGCTGGAGAGATGGCTCAGAGGTAAAGAGCACTGGATGCTCTTCCAGAGGTCCTGAGTTCAATTCCCAGCAACCACATGGTGGCTCACAACCATCTGTAATGGGATCTGATGTCTTCTTCTGCTGTGTCTGAAGACAGTTACAGTGTACTCATATGCATAAAATAAGTAAATAAATCTTTAAAGGAATAATAGTAATTGGTTATATTAAGAATTGTTACTGGGCTAGAAGGATGGCTCAGTGGTTAAGAGGACTGTTTGTTCTTTCAGAGGACCCAGGTTCAATTTCCAACACCCACATGGCAGTTCACAGCCGTCTGTAACTCCAGTTTCAGAGACTCCAACACCCTCACACAGGCAAAATTCCAATGCACATGAAATAAAAATAAGTCATTAAAAAATAAATATTTCCAGGCAGTGGTGGCACATGCCTTTAATCCCAGTACTCTGAGTTCAAGGCTAGCCTGGTCTACAGAACTAGTCCCAGGACAGTCAATGCTACACAGAGAAAACATATCAAAACAATCAAACAAACAACAACAAAAAAATAATAAAAGCAAACACACACACACAAAATGGAGGTAATTAGTTATCCAAAACTGAGTGGTCATCCCCTAGAAACTTATATGCAGGCATAACTTTGAACAGACTTAGCAGGTTTTATTTCTATGTTTATATGTACCTAGGTCTTTAGAGTACTTTAAACAAAAATGACTGGTGGATTAGTTTATTTAAATTTGAAACAGAATCTCACTATTTGGCCTGCCTGGTCAGAAACTATGTAGACCAGGCTAGCCTCGAACTCCCAGAGATTGGCCTGCAATCTTGGTATGCAACAAGTTTTCTTTCCAGCTACTGTTCCTTTTGTGTGCGTTTATACATGGTGTAAATTCCTCACTGAGTGGCTGCGCCTCTCTCCCTCTTCCTAGCCTTCTTTCATCCCACTTAGGCCTTCTTCTCACCATGCCCCACAGTACCCACTCCAAGAACCTGCCAGTGACTGTCATCTGGTCAGAGTGCAGTTTCCTTCCTGTTTGCATCTTACTTAACCTGCCATCAGGATTTGAGTTCATTTCTCTTTCTTTGGAAGACTGCTCTTGGTTTTTTGCTAAGATGACTTCCTGCTATTTATAAGTTAGTTTAGCAGAACTTTTAAACAAAGGCAGATTCTGTTGTGCCATTTCTGTGTCCGTTTCCCAGTAATACTGTTTGTCCTCATATTCAGAATTAAAACACACTCCCTTCCATGGCCTATAAATAAATAAGTCTCTCGGCTCCAACCCATCTCTCCCATTGCAGCTTGCATAGTGCTGGCTCTGTGGTGTTTCTTGACCTGCCAAACTCCTGAACCATTCGAGTTGCCTTTCCTTACGTGTCTAGAGAGTTAGTGCTTTGTCCAGATCTCTTCACAGTTCACTTTGTTAGCGCTCTGCTGAGGTGCAAGCTGCAGTGGACCCGCTCCACTGCATGACCCGCTCCACTGCATGACCCGCTCCACTGCATGACCTGCTCCACTGCATGACCCGCTCCACCAACAGATCTCGGGAGTGCTCCTCAGACGCCCTGCTGCCTCCCTACTGCTTTGCCTTGTTTTCTCCAAATCCCTTGTCCTGGCTTAAATGGCATGTCTGGGACCCATGTAAATGTTCTGTCCTTTGTCTGCCTGGGTACTTTTCTCAGTGTCCCAACAACCCAGCAACAGTTGCTGCTCTGTGAACATATTTTAAATGAATTCTGGTAAGAGGGTGAATCCCATGAAAATGGGACTGTTTCTGTTAGATTTGGTAATTGCCAGTTTTTGGTGTCCTTGCTGAGCAATTTCAGAGGAACAGTAAGTAGGAGTTAATGTTGATGGATCAAGAGATCTTGTGGTGTCCTTAACCCCTCCTGCTCCCTCAATTCTGTCCCCCAACCTTCCACAAGACCCCCCAGCTCCACCTGATGTTTGGCTGTGGGTCTCTGCTTCTGTTTACATCCACTTCTGGATTGAGCCTCTCAGAGAACAGTTATGCTAGGCTCCTGTCTACAAGCATAACAGAGTATCATTGATACTCTCGGGGATTGGCTTTCTTACATGGGAAATAATGGGATGGGGAGCATAAATAAATTTTAAAATAGATCAGGAGAACCTGGAGGAGGGGATATTGAGAAAAGTCAAGCAACAGTTGTAAGCGTTAGCTGAGACAGGATAATGGAGTCAAAACGATAAAATGTTTGAGATGGCATCAATGACCATAGTCCAGAGACCATAAGGCAGGACCAGCCTTCACAAGCACAAAGGTGCATGTTGTCACAATACAGAGAAACTCCAGTGGCTTGTTGGGTTTCTAATGTAGAGTAGACATGGAGTCCTGACCTGACCTGGTCCACTGCATGAGAAATGTAGCTAGGTACTGAGCTAGGAGCTAGGAAAGGAGGGAAGGCTTAACCATCTATCTACTCAAGCCAGACTTGTCAGCTTGGGATCCTAGCTGAGGGAGCGGGGTGTCAGAAGTGGGCGAGGGGATGAGGACACCTAGCAGCTGGAAGCCTGGCATAGCTCCTGTTTAATCCTATTTCCTGTGCCAGGACGACCCTGGGGTTTATGAAAGAGCAATCTTTTCCCTTCCCTCCTCGGATTTGCTCTAGGCAGAACTCATTGAGACTGGGAAGGAATATAAATATTGGTCCTAAATTGCTGGCCTGCCAGGATTTGTACCTCCAAATCTTTGAGTCCTTTTAGTTTTTTGGTTGTTTGCTGTTTTATTTGTTTGTCTGTCGTGCTCAAATGATATATCAATAAAAGAGTCTCTGACTTAAAAGATAAATTTTATCCCGACACAGGAAGTCATACAGTAAATAAGTGTATGATATATCAGAGATGGGCCCCATTTTCTACCCGTGGCCCTAAGGTGGCCCAAGGGAGTCTTCCTCACGCACGCTAGCATGTGTGCTTGCTCCCTGCTCTTCTGTGTGCATTTCTGTACCTCCCACTTCTGTGTTCTTGGGGTGTGTGTGTGTGTGTGTGTGTGTGTGTGTGTGAGAGAGAGAGAGAGAGAGAGAGAGAGAGAGAGAGAGAGAGAGAGAGACAGACATCCTACCATATGTATAACTTTGTGCTCTTGGTGTGTGTGTGTGTGTGTCACATCCTATCATCTGCTGAAAAGTTTAGTTGGTGGCGCCCCCTACCCTGCATCAGCATCAGTGTGTCTTCCTGAGCTCCCAACTTGAGCCCTTCATTGCACAAAAGTTATGACCTGTGCTTTTCTCTTGGTTTCAGATGAAACACCAATTATTGCAGTGATGGTGGCCCTGTCCTCTCTGCTAGTAATCGTGTTTATTATCATAGTTCTGTACATGTTAAGGTAAGTAATATAATATTACTGCATTTTCTTAGACTATGCTGATACCCCTGTGTCTCAGTAAGCCTACACATACACAGTTCAGAAGACAGGAGCCTAAGGACATAGGGACATTGAGGGACAGTGACTTAATAGTGCTTAGATTAAATTCTTCTTAGAAATGGTTTCTAGAAATACAGTCTTGCTTAAGACCTCCTCTCTCTTCCTTGCTTTATTTGTCTAAACCAAGTCTCCAAGTTCTAGTTTAGCCAAACTCTAGAGAAGAGTAGTGGTTTGGAGATGGGAAACTTCCATACTATCTTATGAGAGACAGGCGTTTCAAGATCTTCAGGTCTGTCCGTTTGAAACAACACCGGAAAAGGCCCCTGGTAACATTATATACACCACAAAAGCTTACTTTGTTTCTACTTGAGGATTTGTTGCCAAACCTCTCTAGGGCCCCTGTCCTTTGTCTGCTAGGCTGATCTTACAGGTTAAAGTATTCCTCTGGAAGACCTTTCAGAAACTTCTAGATGATGAACAAAACAAGGAGGGAAACCTCAGAGGAGGAAAGCATGGTTCACTTGTTCTCTTCCTACTGAAGCTCCTGCCTTGACTACCTTCTCTTGGACCCGACCTTCGCAGTACTTCCTTTGTTCTTCAGGAATTAAGAGGGGCCAGTGTGCCCCCAAGAATTTGGCATCTGTGTGTCTCCATTAAGCCTGTGCCCGCTCATTCTGGAGCTCTGGGCTTCTCCCCATGACTCCTAAGTGCACTGAGGAAGCACCAAGATTTTTGTCTTATGAC
Organism: Apodemus sylvaticus; assembly: GCF_947179515.1. Taxonomy (NCBI): domain Eukaryota; kingdom Metazoa; phylum Chordata; class Mammalia; order Rodentia; family Muridae; genus Apodemus; species Apodemus sylvaticus. The sequence goes on from NC_067476.1 coordinate 113,297,190, forward strand.
GTCTTTAGCTGTTTCACCAGTCCGCCCGTTCTATCACCCCTTTCCTCCTCACCCCACTGTGTACACCTGCCCATATCCCACCTGTTATGGTGTGCATGCAAGTGTGTTATGGAGCTGAAGCTACACAGAGGAACCATGCAGGCCGGAATATACTATTGCATACAGTGGACTTCAGGGTGCCAGGTACAAAGAAGACCATCCCAAGATACCCAGTCACCACAGAATGGAGCCACCTCAGAGGTCCCTGATCTATGTCTCTTTTTTTAAAAGTTTGATTGACAGAAGAAGTTTAGAAAGATAGAGTCATTAGCAGGAATAAAGGACAGTGCTTTACCTCTGTATCTAGTTTTCATTACAAATATGTTCTCATTAGGTTTAAGAAATACAAGCAAGCTGGGAGTCATTCCAATTCTTTCCGCCTGTCAAATGGCCGCACGGAGGATGTGGGTAAGACATGGGGAGCATCTGGAGAAGAAAACCAGGAAGTGAACATTCCCCCCATCCTTTTACATATGTCTCTCCATCACTTATCTCATTTGTGTGCACACACATGTGTCAGGGCATGCTTATGGAGGTCAGAGGCTAACTTGCAAGATCGGTTCTCTCCTTCTCTCATGTGGATTCTGGGAATCCAGCTGAGGCTGCCACGCTTGGTGACAAACATCTTTCATTGACAGTCATATCTCTGCCTCATTTCCCCATCTTTTCAAAAGAACGAGACCACTAGTCTTCGCAAAAGGGACTGCATCCATCTTCATGGCACCTGACTGACTTTCCCTTTTGTACACTACAGAGCCCCAGAGTGTACCACTTCTGGCCAGGTCCCCAAGCACCAACAGGAAGTACCCACCACTGCCTGTGGACAAGCTGGAAGAGGAGATTAACCGGAGAATGGCTGATGACAATAAGCTCTTCAGAGAGGAATTCAACGTGAGTTCTTTGTTGTTAGCAGAGGAAGGGAGACCTAAGGTCCTGCCTTCTGAGTCATGGAATATAAAATAGGTTTCTAATGATAATTGGTGGGGAATGTTTCAGAGTTCATCTTGCTCCTTTCCTGTGTAATCATAGAAAGAAAGTTTTAAAAAAGGAAATTGCTTTACCTTCCTCATCTTCCTATCCATTCATTACTGACTAGCTCATTCATCGTCGTGTCTAGTGACTCATCTGTTCAGTACTTACAGCCACTTTATAGGTACCGAGTGCCGTATTCTAGGTGCCAAGGATATGATACCGAGCAGAAACAAATTCCACTCCCAACCTCAAATAACTTTCTACCCACTTGGGAAACTCTACTTACAAGAACAAAACTACCTAGAAAGCCAGTCAGCAATGTAAGATGTTGTCTATAGCAGGGATCTGGAATGTGTATAGTAACTAATAGGAATAGTTTGGTGTAAAAAGTAGAGGCTCCAACAGAAGGCTGAATATTAAGATTTGTGTTTTTCATGTCTCTCAAGGGAGCAGGATGAGTATAACCAGCACCTGCTAATCCTAGGTCAAAAACTTCCTTGCTGTCATGTAGCTCAGTAACAGCTTACTTACCTAGAGTGTCACAGGTTCCTGGGTTTGTTCCCCAGTACTACAGAAAAGGATGGGAGAGACTTTAGCCAAATCTAGTTTGCATCCATGTCAGTCCAACTAGAGAGGCTGAGGCAAGAGGATCACAAGTTCAAGGCCAACCTGAGCAACTTTATAAGCTGCTGTCTCAATGGACTGTGTAGCTAGAATTTGAGGACAATTTCCTTAAAGAAGTGGGAGAGTGAGTAGTAAGACCCTAGAAATAGAAAAGGCAAGTGTCAGGCATAAGCAACAGGCATATTTAGATGGTTTTAAAGGGACTACATGGCCCATGAACAGTGCTGTCTATCGGTTTCCTGCTAATTGAACTGTTCCTTCAGAGGAAAGAAGAAAAGATCATTTAAGACTCAGGAAGCCCTGAGGCCTGCACTCTTGTAGGGAGCTCCAGTGAGGCATCTAAGTGATTGTTTCTGCTTGTTGGGCTTCAGGGCTCCAGCTGCCCTCGAGACATCCTGTTCCTACCCAGTAGACTTAGCAATGCGCTCTGCCCAACTTAGATGGAATCGTTTCTTTAGTCTGTCTTTGGTGCCCTGTCTGGCATGAGTAGACGTTTAATTATATCTCCCAAAGAGAAATCCTGTAACAAGGAGTAGTAGGGGATGATTCTATTTGCTATATGGAGAACAGCCTGTGGGAACCAGATGGGGATCAAGGAATATAGCTAGTCTGTATCGGTTGCTAAGACCAATTCTAACTTTTATAATTATCTAATATGGTCATTAGATAATTAGCAGACAGGACAGAGGAGGGCAGTTCCAAGGCTATTGGTGTCCCTTGCCTTTTGCATTGTGTCATGTGACATCTTTGTCTTTTAGGTAGGTTCCTCTCATAACGACAAAATGGCTACCCCAGTTCTAGAAATAATAATAGAGATCCAGTCAAGTCCACTGGAAAAGGGATGACTGCTTTAAGTTTCTGGAGGCTTCTTTTGCTATGTGTTCCTTCTTAAAGTTATTCTAGGTAGGGGAGAAAGCACCTGCATCTTAGTAAGGCCAGTGCAGATTATCTCTGGTCTAGGCAGATAATCCTATAGGGAAAATTTTAAATCCAAAAGGAAAGGAGGCTGGCCATCTGGCCCAGTCAATACAGGCCTGAGGACCTGCGTTTAGATCCCAAGCACCCATGTGAAAAATTGGTCACTTTGATGTACTCCCTTAACTCCAGAGCTAGGAAGGCAAAGACTCTGTGTTGCTTCCTGACTGGCAGGCCTAGCCAGATTGGTGAGCTCCAGGTTCAGTAAGAGATGCTATTTCAGAAACAGTAAATACATTGGAAAATGACTGAAGAGATCCTCACTGTCCACCTGTGGCTTCCACGTGTACACATGCACACTCAGATATCACATACTCAGGACAGTAAAAGGGAAAATGGTTATTGAGTGGTCTTATCACCCACTCACAACTGCTCTATCACTGAAGGGTTTGTATTCAAAGTCACATCTTTAGAAAAATCACTGGCTTCAGTGTGAAGAGTTGGTAGGGAGGAGGAAAGCCTTGGAGCCTACACTCATTTACCAGGTAAGAGTTGACAGAAGAGTTTAGACCTTTTGCCTTAAACTGTTGGAAAAAGAGCACCATTTAATACTTATTATTGATTGAGAACATGTAGCACATCCCACCAGACGGCCTCACAGATGGGACTGCGGTAGACATTGTACTGTTCTGTAATCTGTGACACCAGCTGCTTCTGGGTGATGGGTATGTGACCCTGTTGACATACTTTTTTTTTTTTTGTAAAATTAATTCTTTTGGGGAAATAATATCCCCTGAGATAACATAGTAAAGCATTCTGGTAAATCCTTGGAGAGAAGAAGTCCTAGAAGCCTGGCACGGGGTTGGGAGGGTGCGGGGGACAGACAGAATAACCCTCAGCTAGCATGCTCATGAGCTCATCAGGCTAGTCCTGAGGTAGCAAGGAAGAAGGGAGCTGTGAGCGCTTCCTGCTGAGTGCTCACTGAGCATAAATAGTTCTTTGTTCCCATTTAGAGCCTGTCTCTTGTGAGAAGCGTGACAACATACTTAAAGTTCTCCTCACTGAGAGGATGTCTCCTTATGGTCATTAGAGCTGACGGGGAAGCATAATCTCTGCCACAGTCTACTTCTGTCCAGCTTGGGTCGGCATCAGAGTCATGTACTGCAGCTCAGAGTGGTCCCCTCAGTCAGCTGCTGACAGCGACAGGGAGTCATCACTGTGTTTTAAGAGAAGGACCTGTAGCATGTGTCAGGTCTTCTGTGCTCACTGCTTCTAACTAAGGTGTATGTCTGCCAGGCACATCCACATTGTTATTCACAGATCACAAAACTAACTTAGGACGCCAAGCTCCTTTGTGTCAAGTAAACAGTTCCCACTCAGAGCTGGGTTCTAAGCTAGGAGAATGATCTTGTAGACAGGCCATGTGCTTTCTCTCTCCCCTTTGTGAGGTCTAGAGCCCACAAACCTGCTAGGCTGTTTGGCTCGGCCAAGGTCAGCTCTTTTCTGAGCATTCAGTGAGTAGATAGAAGGACACCCGGCATGTGTCACGCCCTTTCTCCAGGATTCAAAATAACCAGGCAAGTATGGCTCCTTTTACTGGGGGAGGATGGTGGGGCAGAAGTGGGAGTTCCTCCTTTAGGTCAGAGGGAGGAGCTTGGCAGGCCTACAACTGTGACCTCAGAAAACAAGGCTCAAGTCACAAGACAACCCTGGGGTTTGCTCTGTTCTGTTCTCCTTTTGTGTCCAGCTTGCATATCTGAGATACATAACCTCCTGCTCTTGAAGTCCTATTAGCTTGGCATCATTAGCCTGATGTTCAGGTTAATGTCCTATGAACCTATGAGACAAAACACTGGCAAACTTGGCTACCGCTGGATAGATCAGGGTTATTTATCACTGAGGTAGTTTTTGGGGTTTTGTTTGTTTGTTTTTGTTTTTTTTTCATGAAAATGGGAAACAACAGTCTGGTATAGCTGTCCCCTGAGAGGCCCTGCCAGCACCAGACTAATCCAGACACAGATACTCACAGCCAACCATTGGACTGAGCCTGGGTACCCCAATGGAAGAGTTATAGAAGCAATGTGACAAGAGTTACGGAAGGACTGAAGGAGCTGAACGTGTTTGCAGCCCCATAGGAAGAACAACATTATCTAACTGGACCCCCAGAGCCCTCGGACTAAACCACCAACAAAGGGTAGACAGGGATCCATGGCTCCAATTACATATGTAGCAGAGGATGGCCTTATCTGGCATCAATGGAAGGGGAAGGAAGCCCTTGGTCCTGTGGAAGCTTGATGCCCCAGCATAGGGGGATGGTAGAGGGGTAAGGCGGGAGTGGGAGGGTGGGTGGGTGGAGGAGCACCCTCATAGAGGCAAAGGGGGGATGGGATGGAAGGTTTGCAGAGGGGAAACTGGGAAGGGGGACATTTGAAATATAAATAAGTAAGATAACCAATAAAAATAAAGAAAATAGGAAACAGCTTTAAATAATGTGTGCAACTTTAAAAAAAGCATATTCTTGTCCCATTAAACCTAGATTCGGGTATTAGTGGTTGATTCTACATTAAGGAAAAAAACGTTGCTGGGAAAGCCAGTTGTTAAATCTGCAGCTCTAGCTGATTGCTGACTCGGTTTATCAAAAGCCAGTATCGATTTGACTTACTGTATAGCCCAGGTTGTCCTGAAGTTTACTGTGTAGCCCAGACATGCCAGGAACTGCAGGTCTTCCTGCCTCAGCTTCCAAGACCATGTGTCCTCTGTGTTAGCCTATTTGGTTCTGTCTCTTTATCCCTTCATTTCCCCTTCCCTCCAAGGTAGTGTTTCCCAGACTGGCCTCAGACCCTTGAGTTTCACAACATTCTTCTATCTTAGATGCTGGGACTATAGCATGTACCTGTAAAATACGAGTTTTTTCTCTCAGCCCTAAGCTCTATAGATTATGACCCTGAGATGCAAATTGTACTTACAAATACCTAGGCCTTAAGTTTTGGCCATTCCCCAACCATCTCATGAATTAATATCCCATTTATTCTAATCTAAGTTCTGCTATGAGGCAGGTTACCTCCGCTCAGGTTCCATGCCTGTCCTCCTGCTCATCCATTATCCCAGAATCTTTTCTTCCTATCGGATGTCCCACCTTCTATTCCTGTCTCGGCTACAGGCCAGTCAGCTTTAATTGATGGGTGTTGCATCCATACTGTACACAGAAATTTCCTCTGAATGTCACTGTAGCTGGATGTCCTTCAAGCTTTTACGTTCTCTGTACCACTTAAGATCTCTGCTTTATGTGAAGGCGGAGCCTATGGTAGGTCAGTGCTCCCGGAACATACATTTGCTTTTCTGTAACAGTCTTTATCGAGTAGGTAGGGAGTTTGTATACCTATGGATAGTCTGCTGTCATAGGTATCCCCTAATATATCCCAGTTCAGGCCAGAACTCCTTCCTTCACCTGGCCTTTAAGTGCTCCATTGAAAGTAATATGTCATAGTGATATTCTAGACTCCTAGAAATTGGTTATTTCAAGGCTAGAGACCAGTAAATCCTTTTTTTTTTCCTTTGCCAATGTGAGTTACCACAGGAAATATGCAAATTCTTAAGACAGAGAAATAGGGTGAATGAATATGAATGTGGCCGTGCTTGGTCAGGGTTAGTCAGAAACAGGTGCCTGGCCTCACTCTAATTAAAGAGATGACCCAAGCTTAACTGTCAGCTGAGAAGAGGCACTTTCTCTAACAGGTTAGTCTCGTAGGTCCCCTGAAGTAACTGAGCTAGCCGCCTCCCATTTCCCATATCTTTCAGAGGCTCCAGTGTTTTCTTCACCAGTGCGTATTACATAGCGAGGACTATGCTAGGACATACAGCAAGATCCCACTAGAGACTTGGTGAAGACATCGTAATCTTCCTGGATTGAAAAGTAGGAAGTCAGGCTTGGGAGAAGGCTTAGTCAGTAAAATGTTTGAGGACCTAAGTTCCAGACCCAGAACCAATATTAAAAGGCCTAGGACACCAAAATCACCATCCCAAGGAAGTAGAGATGGGTGGACCTTATGGGCTTTCTGACCAGCTAGTCTTATTAAAGAACACGCTCCTGGGGGCTGGAGAGGTCGCTCAGTGGTTAAGAGCACTGACTGCTCTTCCAGAGGTCCTGAGTTCAATTCCCAGCACTATGTGGTAGCTCACAACTGATGCCCTCTTCCAGTGTGTCTGAAGACAGCTACAGTGCACTAAAAAAAAAGAACAAACTCCTGAAGAAGGACATGACATCAAACTGTCCTTTGACACTAACATACACACATACACACACACACACACACACACACACACACACACACACACGCACATGAACACGCATGCACATGACAGCTCTGGCAGAACAGACCCTGCCTTGGTGATAGGAAGGACCAATGGGAACAGCTTTCTGCTGTGTCACTGGACTTCCTTAATAAGCTTTTTTTTTTTTTCCTAGTTTGGGTTTTTGAGACAGGGTTTCCTCTGTGTAGCCCTGGCTATCTTGGAACTCACTCTGTAGACTAGGCTGGCCTCAAATTCACAGAGATCCACTTGCCTCCCTAGCGCTGGGATTAAATGCTTACACCACTACCATCTGGCTTCAGATTCTTTTCCTTTTTTTTTTTTTTTTTTTTTTTTGTTAAGTAGGTAGTGATGATGTTTTAATCTGAAGAGTGAAGCTGATGGACTGTAGGACATGTTGGTGGGTGCATTGCATTTGGGATGAAGGAGTTGCCTTTGAATTCTGGCCAGCACATGTCTGGTCAGGTCACTGAGGAAGGTATATGATTTCCAGATATGTTGTTCTGGAAAGAAACGGTGGCATAGAACTTGACAGCTGTCTGTCAAGCTGAAGAAAGAATGTGCAGCATTTCTGTGACTTCCTACTGACTAGAAGTTTGAGGCTGTATCTCTTTCATCTTAATTATAAACTGGAGCTTTCTTATTCACCAGCATTTGTCTACGCTTTAGTTTCCTAAAATGCTCAAGGTTTAAAGAAGAAAAGAAAAAAAGAAAAAGAAAAGATTTAGTTCCCAAGAGAGAAGAGAGGAAAGAGGTAAAGCCAGTGAGGTCCTGCATGTGGCCTTCCTCTGGCAGGTTTATTTTTAGGATGCCAGGTAAAGAAGACACGTATGCCATGTAACGGAACTAGACGGACATTTGAGTTACCTTGATGAGCTAAGACCCCAGGGAAATTAGCAAGAATCATGACAAGGGCTTCAGGTATTCACCATGTCTGTGCTTCAGCACCAGCCGATCTGGTTTACGTTACTCAGTGTGTCTGGTTGTTGTGTTCTTTTACATAGAACTGCTGGAGGGGAGAGTGCTTGAAGGATACTTGACAGTATCAGGGACCTGAGAGCCAGCAAGTTCTGGTAATCCTGACAGAACAGGGAAGCAAGACTAGAAAGGATTGTAAAGTCAACGATAAAATAAGAAGTTATTTCTACAACTATTTCTTCAGAAAAATTTAGTCTCAGGAGATAAGTTTATCAGATAGAAAAGCAGCATAAAATCTAATTTTTGTATGTAGGCCATTAAAACTACTTTTAAAATATATCTTTTATATTATATCCAAGCTGTAAAGTACTTTAAAATAGATTTAACAAAATATCTGCAAAATCTTTAGAGAAAATTATTAAAAAAAAATATTTGCATACATTAAAGGAAAATAGCTTAAACTAGTGAAGAAATAAAATCCTGGATTAGGAAATTCACTATGTGAAGATGCCAACTCTCCTCAGACTGAAACCCAGATTCAATGCAATTCCAATAAAAATCCCAACAGGTTTTTTGTGGAACTTGACAAGCTGATTCTAAAATTTTTATGGAAGAGAAAAGAGTCAAGACTAGCCAAGACAGTTCCGAAGAAGAAAAACAAGGTGAGGAGAGCTGCCTTAGCAGACGGATGAGTCCTCATGACACCAGTGTGATGTTGTCAGCGGGGTAGACAGACGACCTAGTACAGCAAAATACCAAGAGCAGACAGACCTGAGTATAAATGGAAACAGTGATTCGTCATAGAAACACTGTTGCCTTTTGGTTGGGGAAAGAATGACTTTACAGTATCTAGTACTGGCACACTGGGCAGCCCTATGAGAGTAAGTGAAGTGCGCCATCTGTCTCTTATAAAACGCAAGTACCAGTTCCGCTTGACATACATACTGAAGTTTAAAGGACAAGTTTGGAAAGCATAACAATATTATAGGAAAACACACCTGTGGCATCACAGCAGGAAAGGGTTTCTTCTTCCCGACCCCCATCCCAACAGGGTTTCTCTGTTGTAGCCCTGGCTGTCCTTGAACTCACTCTGTAGAACAGGCTGGCCTAGAACTCAGACCCACCTGCCACTGCCTCCCAAGGGCTTGGACAAAGGCGTGCACCACCACTGTCCAGCATGAAAGGATTTCTTACACCTGAAAATGTTGGTAAAGTGAAAGAATTTGAGTACATGTAACACAAAAATGTTGATAAGTATAGACCATAAAAGAAAATGAAGGAGTACAGGTAACTGATCAGTTAGTATCCGCAATATATACAGAAATAATGGAAAAAGTAAAACAGTGGAGAAAATGCTTAATGAGGTACTGCATAGAGGAGGAAACCCTTTGAACCAGCAAACTGGAAAGATGATGACCTTTTCGGTGACATAGAAATGTCAGTTACAACGATATCTAATATATTTAAAGCATGACAGTAGCAAGTGTGGATGAAGGTTCCAGTGGAACCAATTTCTGTCACACTGGTAGTGTAAACAGTCACAGTTACACTGAAAATCAGTTCTGACTCAGCAATTAAGAAATCATAATGTGGACTGGAGAGATGGCTCAGCGTTTAACAGCACTGCCTGCTCCTGCAGAAGATCTGGGTTCCTTTTCTAGCACTAAATCAGAAGCTCACAACCTCCTCTAACTCCAGTTGCCTGGGACCTGGTGCCATCCATCTTCTGGCCTCTTTGGGGGCACACAAACACTGCACACTTACACAAACATACCTGTATGTAAACAAAACACAAGGAAATGTTCAAAAAGACCAAAACAAAACTGTATCTCTCATTTGTTAAAAAGGACAAATTCTAGTTACAAGCAACAGTTTGAATGACTTCAGAACATGTCTTAGGGTTGCTTTTTTTTTTTTTAAGTTTTATTTATTTATTTATTTATTTATTTATTTATTTATTTATTTAATGTAAGTACACTGTAGCTGTCTTCAGACACACCAGAAGAGGGTGTCAGATCTCATTACAGGTGGTTGTGAGCCACCATGTGGTTGCTGGGATTTGAACTCAGGACCTTAGGAAGAGCAGTCAGTGCTCTTAACTGCTGAGCCATCTCTCCAGCCCCCATGTCTTAGGGTTTCTATTGCTGAGATAAAATACTATGATCAAACCAACTTGGGGGAGAAAGGGTTTATTTCAGTTTATACTTCCCATTGACAGTTCATCATTGAGGGAAGTCAGGACAGAAACTCAAAACAGGGCAGGATCTTGAAGGCAGGAGCTGATGCAGAGGCATGGAGGGGTGCTGCTTACTGGCTTGCTTAGCCTGCTTTCTTATAGAACTCAGGCTCATCTGCCCAGGGGTGGCACCACACACAATGGACTGGGCCTGCCCCATCAATCACAAATTAAGAAAATGCCATATAGGCTTGCCTACAGAGCACTCTTGAGGCATTTTCTCACTTCATGTCCCCCCACTCTTAGACAACTTATGTCAAGTTGACATAAACAAAACTGCAGCACATGAGTATAATGTTGATCCAAACAGAAAGCACCTTAGCACTTTATTATGCTTCCATTCTCATCACAAAATCCACTGAGCAATAATAAGGCCGCAGTATATGAGATGTATATCATAACAGATATATAAGTTCCAAGCTTACCTGTGAAAGGAGAGAGAGGAAATCAAGAGTAAAAGAATCCAGAATGATATTTTCCAGTTCCATCCATTTGCCTAAAAAATTCATGAATTCATTGTCTTTAATTGCTGAATAGTACTCCATTGTGTATATATACCACATTTTCTGTATCCATTCTTCCATTGAGGGATACCTGGATTCTTTCCAGCTTCTGGCTATTATAAATAAGGCTGCTACGAACATAGTGGAGCATGTGTCCTTATTGCATGCTGGGGAATCCTCTGGGTATATGCCCAGGAGAGGTATAGCAGGGTCCTCCGGAAGTATCATGTCCGGTTTTCTTAGGGACCGCCAGACTGATTTCCAGAGTGGTTGTACCATCTTACAATCCCAGCAGCAGTGAAGGAGTGTTCCTCTTTCTCCACATCCTCACCAACACCTGCTGTCTCCTGAGTTTTTAACCTTAGCCTTTCTGACTGGTGTGAGGTGAAATCTCAGGGTTGTTTTAATTTGCATTTGCCTAATGGCTAATGATGTTGAGCATTTCTTAAGGTGCTTCTCAGCCATCTGAATTTCTTCAGGCAAAAATTCTTTGTTTAGGTCTGTACCCCATTTTTAATAGGGTTATTTGGTTCCCTGGGGTCTAACTTCTTGAGTTCTTTGTATATATTAGATATTAGCCCTCTATCGGATGTAGGGTTGGTGAAGATTTTTTCCCAATTTGTTGGTTGCCGTTTTGTCCTTTTGACGGTGTCCTTTGCCTTACAGAAACTGTGTAATTTTATGAGATTCCATTTGTCAATTCTTGATCTTAGAGCATAAGTTATTGGTGTTCTGTTCAGGAACTTTTCCCCTGTGCCTGTGTCCTCAAGGGTTTTCCCCAGTTTCTTTTCTATTAGTTTCAGTGTGTCTGGTTTTATGTGGAAGTCTTTGATCCACCTGGAGTTGAGCTTAGTACAAGGAGATAAGAATGGATCAATTCGCATTCTCCTGCATTCTGATCTCCAGTTGAGCCAGCACCATTTGTTGAAAAGGCTATCTTTTTTCCACTGGATGTTTTCCGCTCCTTTGTCGAAGATCAAGTGACCATAGATGTGTGGATTCATTTCTGGGTCTTCAATTCTATTCCATTGGTCCACTTGCCTGTCCCTGTGCCAATACCATGCAGTTTTTAACACTATTGCTCTGTAGTATTGCTTGAGGTCTGGGATACTAATACCCCCAGAAGTTCTTTTACTGTTGAGAATAGTTTTAGCTATCCTGGGTTTTTTGTTATTCCAGATAAATTTGAGAATTGCTTTTTCTAACTCTGTGAAGAACTGAGTTGGGATTTTGATGGGGATTGCATTTAATCTGTATATTGCTTTTGGCAAGATGGCCATTTTAACTATATTAATCCTGCCAATCCACGAGCATGGCAGATTTTTCCATTTTCTGAGGTCATCATCCTAAGCGAGATAATGCAATCACAAAAGAATACACATGGAATGCAATCATTGATAAGTGGATATTAATTAGCCCTGAAGCTCTGAATACTGAATATACAATTAGCATATCAAATGATTCCCATGAAGAAGGAAGAAGAGGGCCCTAATCCTGGAAAGGCTTGATCCAGCATTGTAGGGGAGTACCTGGACAGAGAAAAGGGAGGGGGGAAAGATAGGAGAATGGATGGAGAGAAGAGGACTTATGGAACATATGGGGGGGGGGGAACTGGGAAAAGGGAAAGCTTTTAGAATGTAAACAAAGAATATAGAAGAAAAAAAAAGAATCCAGAATGAACCTGTAAGTTAAAGTGGATGGCAGGTGTACCTTTTTAAAAAAATGTTGAAGCACATAACCCTGGTTCAGTTAAAGTTTGACTAAGAAATGAAATGATCTTTGATGCTACCTAGAGTTTTCTAGAGAAGTTGATGTCTTCTGATCACTCAGTTCTAAAGCTTCTTCCAGGAGTTAGGCAAGCTGTTTCTCAGAGCAAAAATGAAAGTGGTGTAAGGCCCCCTTTGTTATGTCCCTGACATAGGCAGAACAAGCTCTATCTTTCTTCCCATCTCTCCCCAGGTGGTCCTGATAGCACTGTGGGGGCACCAGTCTCTCATTCCTTACCCTTCCATAGTACAGATTGTGTTCTGGGGGGGTTAGGCATATAGCCCAGTTGGGATTACTTGCTTTGCATACAGAGCCATGGGTTTGATCCCTGACACCACATAAAATGGAGCTTGGTGACACCTTTCTTTAATCTCAGCGTTCTGGAAGTGGAGGCAGAAGGATCATAAAGTCAAGGTCATTTTCAGTTATAAGTTCAAGGCCAGCCATGGCTAGTTCAGTAATCTCACCTTCCCTTTCTCTGTTCTACATCATTTTTAAAAAGAAATTGTAGGACTCTTAGGAAAGGGTTAGTCTGGGAATTGAAAGAGCAGGCATTTCACCTGTCCTGTGCCAGCATGGAAACCCAGCCTAGACCAAAGATGATGCAGTGTAAGTGGATTGGGGAATTCCAGGATTAGATAAGTTCTCAGTTCTGTATGCAAGAGTTGGCACAAAGAAAAGAAAAGCAAGAAACTTTCCTTTCCGCATATGTTGACAGCACAGAGTGGAGAACTGGTCATCTTAGTGGAACTGAACTCTCTTGAGTCAGGAGGGAATGACAGGTTGAGACTGATGCCCTCACCTTTAGATTTACAGTGTAATTCATACCTCATCATGCAAGGTCTGGGAAATAGGCTTATTTCTCCTTAGAGCAGTTTCATCAGACAAAAGCAGTTTCCCCAAAGCTGGCATCTCCATCCTTTAATCATTCTTATTCCCAAAATCGGAAGCCCGGGAGTTCTCCTTCATTCCCTTTGCTCCCCTCAGACTGCTTCACTTGCATCCATCTCCAAATGCAGCAACTGTTAACTCCGGAATATAGCTCAGGTGCACTTGCTCGTATTGTCATCTGTCTTAGTCACAGTTCTGCTGCTGTGAAGAGACAGCATGACCAAGGCAACTATTATGAAAGAACCCATTTAATGGGGGCTTGCTTACAGTTTCAGAGGTTCAGTCCATTGCCATGGTAGTTGGGCATGGGGGCACACAGGCAGGCACTAGAGCACGGCCCTCCTGACCCTAACCCTGAGAGAGCCTGGACCTGACTAGGGCTTCTGGGACCTCAGAGCCCCACAGAGACACTTTCTCCAACAAGCTCACACCTCTAATCCTTTTCAAGTAACTCCACTTCTTGATGACTAGGATTGCAGTGCGTACGCCTCTGGAGGCCTTTCTTACTCACACCACATATCTTAACCTGCGTCTCCCAGGCTTTGATTCTTGCCTCTCTGCAGTCTTATTTTTCACAAAGCAACCAGAGGTATTTATCGTGTAACTAGTTTCATTCTTAAAACCCTCAATGAGTTTACTCATGTATTTAAGATCTAAACTCCTGTCTTAAGGATACCTGTGAAAACAAGTCTCACCTTGTCAGACTCCTCCTGCGTCCTGCCATCTCCACCCGCCTCCTGTGTGTTAACTTACCGACTTCTCAGTCTTTGTACAGAGCTCTGGATCTTCACCGGTTCTGTTACTTGTTACTGGAGTAGTATCTCCTGCCTCATCCTTCCACATGGGCATCTACTTTTGATCTAAATTTTGCCCTTTCTGATAAATTTTTAATAGCATTCTGCTTTTCATGGCATATATGTATGTGTATATATATATATATTTTTTTTTACTTGTTTTACTAGTTTAATGTCACCTAATGATTTCCTGAATACTGCTTTGTACCATACATGACCCTGTATCATTCACTCCTCGTGTTGAAGATGAGGTAATACAGGCTGAGAGCGTTAACTGATTTACAGGCTCTCATGTCAGGACACTTTGTTTACCTGCATCCTTCCTGTGCCAGCCACACTATAGTTGCTCCAGAATAGATAACCATTCTCTGTCACTTCATCCATCTCCACTGCTTCCCACCTGCCACACCCCTGTGAGGGTGCTGCCCACCCGTCCTCGCCATACAGTGCTAGAGGTTGGGTGCCTTGTCTCTGAAAGACCCCCTAAAGAAGCATGGGCTAACCAGTCACTCAAGAGTAGTTCACATTTGAGTTTCATCTTGTCTTTGCATGATGGGTAAAATACATATATACATACATATATAGACAAGTGACCTATTTTTCCCTTTATAATCCCCACTCCCAGTTTACAGGTGTAGTCTGTTTTGGTCACACATTGTAATAGTCCTCTAACTAACAAATAATCATATAGAAAGCATGCATGGATTATTTTATATAGATAAATCATATAAAAAGAAAGCATGGATTCTTGGTAGTGAATCCTTAAGGCTTGAAGCGATATAGGAGAAAGGTGAATTTTCTGTGTTAGGCTGCTAATATTCACCTGGGTCTGTGTTCCCCTCGCACCCCCCAAATAGGACTTACTGACCGATCAAGTGTGGTCAAGCAGAATGTCTGCTTGGTATTTATCCTTCTTAATAACTCCTTTAATTTCTCTTAACCTTTCAGGCTCTCCCTGCTTGTCCTATCCAGGCCACCTGTGAGGCTGCCTCCAAGGAAGAAAACAAGGAAAAAAATCGTTATGTAAACATCCTGCCTTGTGAGTGTAGGGTGTCTTGAAGTGTGATCTGAAACTATACCTCTAGATAGATTCTTTGAGGATGGAAAGAATCTTGAAGTAGGTAGCAGGAGGGCAAAGAGAAGAATGTGCTTGGGCTGGTGAGATGACTCAATGGTTAAGAACACTGACTGTTCTTCATGAGTTCAAGTCCCAGTAACCACATGGTGACTCACAACCATCTGTAATGAGAAAGAAATAGAAAAATTTATGGGGCAGAGCAAACAGGGGCCTGGAGCGAGCGAGCAAGGCCGGAGCAAGAGGAAGAAGAGAAGGAGGGGGAAGAAGAATAAGAATGTGCTTGGTCCTTAGGGCTGAAAGAGCATGTGCATTGTCCATATTCATTGTCCCCATAGTCAGATGGGACAGTGGAACACAGTTTGAATTGCAGGCCTGTTACTAGAAACCAGGTGGGGCAGCTTCATGGAACCAGGCAGAAAGTAGGTCATATGGTTGGTTGGTTGGTTGGTTGGTTGGTTGGTTGGTTGGTTGGTGGGTTGGTGGGTGTGTTGGTTGGTTGGTGGGTTGGTTGGTTGGTTGGTTGGTGGGTTGGTGGGTGGGTGGGAGGGTTGGTTGGTTGGTTGGTGGGTTGGTGGGTTGGTGGGTGGGTTGATTGGTTGGTTGGTGGGTTGATTTGATATACACACTGTTCACTCAAACTATTATACGAAGTTCTCTCTTTAGCTGTAAGCAAGGATTAGTGAACAAAACCACTCCATTGCTAGGAAGAAAGGTATATTGGGAAATCTAACTTGAGAGGCTGTCTCTCAGGTGAGAGAGAACAGTAAAAGCAGGGAGAAGCCTTGCCAGCGTTAAGGGGAGCAGGTAGTGACATGGAAGGTGCATGTGAATCAGAACAGCCGAGGAGCCAGCATCGGGCGCTGACCTGTTACAGCCCACTGCCAGAGGTGGTTGTAAGGCTCAGGGAAGGAAAGTCATGGCTTTCCTGACAAACAGAACTTACTTCACAAGATTCCTGGAGATGCTGAGTTTAGGCAGCCCAGCTGTCACTTAGGACATTGTCAATAGCAGTACCATTTTGGAGACCCGCTTTGAGCCTAAGCATAACTTCTTCCCAGAGGTAGCCACTGATAATCAGTTGGTGTTGTCTAACATATTTTTTAAGTCCCTGCTAAGGAGTTTGCTTTACCTATTAGGGTATAAGACAAAGATGTTTGACCTTCTTTGTATTTATATATTGGCTTTTTTTAAATTTCTCATTTGGGGGCTAGAGAGATGGCTCATCTGTTAAGAGCAGTTTCTGCTCTTGCGGAGGACTAGGTTCAGTTCAGTACCCACACGGAGGCTCACAACCTTCTGAAACTCTAGCTTCAGGGGGTCTGACTCATGCAATAATAAATCTTGTCTAAAAAAAAGTATCTTTTTAAATTCTTTTTTAACTTTACTTGCATTTTGTGTGTGTGTGTAGCTACACATACGCCATGGCACACATGCAGCAGTTGGAAGACAGTGTGCAGGAGCTGGGTCTCTCCTTCCTCGTAGCTCCTTGGGTTGCCAGGCTTGGCAGTAAGGGCTTTTACCCTTTCAACCATTTCACAGGTCCTCATACTTTTAAAATGTTTGCTTTCTAGATAGTATTTGTACATAATTTAGCAATAATTGAACAAATATTGAAAATACCTACTCAGGTGTTATTGGTAAAACCTGCAATCTATTTGTATCCTTGTGTGTGGTATATATGTACACAACATTTTTACATATACTAGGTATAGTGTACAGTATACACCCCTCTGACTTTAATATATATATATTGTCAGTTCATCTGTCAAAAAACACTTTTTATCAACTGTCTAATATTCTATATTATAGATACAATAAAATAACCCTAATGTGGTAGAACTGTTTACATATTTAGGGCACTAAAAACAGCAGTGAGAGCTACCTCAGTAAGTAAGCCTGAGACCCTGATGCAATCCTTGGAATCTGTATAAATGTGGAAAGAGCAAACCAACTTTACAGCATTCTCCTCTGACCTTCACATGTGTGGGGTAGCACATGTACCCTCACATGCATCTCACACACATACAATAATAATAGTTATTATTATCATCATCATCATCATCATTATTAGAAGTTAAATAATGTTGAGGGCTGGTGAGATGGCTTAGCAGGTAAAGATTCCTGACACCCTGAGTTCGACCAAAAATAGAGGGAGTAAACCAACTCATGAAAGTTATTCTCTGACCTTCACACACACACACACACACACACACACACACTAATATTAAACAAAAAAATTTTGAGTCACGGTTTCTCTATGTAGCTCTGGCTGTCCAAAAATAAGCCAGGCTGTCCTCAAACTCACAGAGCTCTGCCTACCCCTGCCTCCTGGGTGCTAAGACTAAACAGCAGTTTTCAAGGGCAAGTGTGGAAAGCAGCAAGGGGGCTCAGGGTAAAGGCTGCTTCCAGGCCTAGTGACCTGCGTTCATGGAGGGGGAAACTTGATTCTCTTAAGTTGTCTGCTGAGCTACACAAGCACAAGCAGGCAGATGCACACAAAATAAATATTTTGTAAAATGTTTCCTACAATCTACATGCAAGGTACAGTGGCTTCTGTGAACCTAGCACATGGGAGGCTCAAGCAGGAGGATTGTCGTGAGTTCAAGTCAGTGTGGGTTACAATGGGAGTCCTGGGTTAGCCTGATCTACAAAGTAAGACTATATAAAAAAGAACACTGGAATACCATGTCTCAGTCACAGAGACACAAGATGTCTGAGCTAATCTGCTTCAGGGACATTAACAAGATTGGATCTATTGAAGTGTTAATTTCTTTGTTTTTTTCCAGATGACCACTCTAGAGTGCACCTGACACCTGTTGAGGGGGTTCCAGATTCTGATTACATCAATGCTTCATTCATTAATGTAAGGAGCCTGAACTCTTCTTGTTTATGCCATGAGGCACTATTAGCTGCTATCTCTTGATTTCTTCCTTGCTGTGTTTTGAGAGGTTGCCACCACAAGCTTTTCCTAACAAATCTGAATTTTTAAGTGGCTAATTTCCTTTTTAAATAGTGATTAATTTAAAATATATTTCTGTTTATCTTTTCATCATTCACTACAGTTTCCAGTACAGAAAACTGAATCTAGATGTGTATTTCTGTAAACCCTTTTTTGAGCATTTTCAAATGCTACAAACAAAAGCAGATCTTACCCTCAATAGTAAAAATAAGGGAGACCAAGACAAGAAAAGCAACGACCAAGTAAGTCTGGTCAGTCCGTCCACTTTGAATCAGGCCTGAGAGAAGGAAAGTGGCCCTAGATACCCTGGAGTGGTGCAGACAACAGGAGACTACTATATTCTGGGCAACACAAAGGTCACCTCACCTGCTAATGATCACAGGACTTGATGAAGCACCACCCTGGACACATTGACAGGAGACTCTGGTCTAGACCTTCATTACCTTTGGATACCTGAGGCATATAGCAAGTCTTTCAAAGTGTTTCCACTGGAAGGAATGTCAATTCTACCTACACCACCAGCTGGGGCTCAGTTTTCAGAAAGCACAGACACAAGGAAGCAGCTAAGTAGCCACATTCATCCACCCCTTAGTATAGTAGTCTTTCCTTCTGTTCTGCTTGTAATTAGGTGATGTTACTGTATCACAGAGGGCTCTCAGCTGAGGAGTTAACTGACCCACTCCACTAGGAAACACTCTGGTGCTGGCTTCCACATCTATATGTTTGTTTTGTTGATTTTTTAAAAGTTTTTTTATGTTCCATTGAGACTTCAACAGTGGCTTTTCATGAAGCCAGAGTGTGGCATGCATAGAGTGTTTCTTAAGAGCGCATCACTTTAATTACACATTTAGAACTGGGGCAGAATTGAGTATCCTGAATTATGGCTGTCTCAGTTTTCACATTGTAATGATTTAAAACATTTCTGAAAACTAAATTCCTGTTCAAAAGAAAGTTGTAAGAAGCCTACTATTTTCTTCTCTGCTATGAACCAGTTCTATCCTGCCCTTGTTTGAACTAGAACAGAAAATGACTTCTCAGGTTTATATCTGTTCTTTGATTTTACCACTACCTTGGTGTGGCCTGGTGTCCTAGCAAGACTGCTTCCTATTGCCCACCTTACTGCCAACTGCAGTAGGGAGAAAAAAGACCCTGTCTGGTGCAGTCTTGTCAGAGACTCCTTATCTCTTTGAGTGGCGTCCCTGTCGCCTTTGTTTCTTGTCTCCCACTGACTAATGGAGCCACTCACTGTCAAACCAGGCTGTTTCTGAAGAGTTTGTTTACACCTGAGAAACATCTTCAAGAACAAATGCTTTTTTTCTCCCCAGTTTCAGCCCAGCTTCACCAGGAGCCACCTTTTATGCTCTGTCTTGGAAGGCCTCACCCCACGAACACTAAAACCCACATTGTTGGCTACTAGTAAAGTTCAGAAACATGTAGCCCAGGGGTCAGCCTCTGGATGTTCTCCCCCAGTATTCCTAACAACTCACCTTGAGAAGACGACCTGCACTATCTGAGCCTCACGGTCTCTGGTTCTCCTCCCCAACACCAGCCCTCCTGGGCTTTCTGTAATGGAAATTCTTATGAATTGCCTAGACAGGGGAGGCTTTGTGAACTGAGAGGCTGACAGGAAAGTCATTCCTGCCAACTTCTGCTTTTCACTTTTCTTTCTCATCCCTTTCCACCAGGGCTACCAGGAAAAGAACAAATTCATTGCTGCACAAGGTGATGACAACTTTTTATTCTTGGGCTAAACCATGATTCCCATACTGAGTTGAGGGTGGGGGATTTTGCCCAAAGACTAAATGAAGTAATGAAAATACAGTAACTTTTCTCCAGTTGCTATCACCTAAAAGATATGTGGGGGCTGGGGAAATGGCTCATTTGGTAAAGTGGTTGCTACACAAACATAAAAACCTGAATTTAGATCCCTAGCAACCTCGTTAAAAGGCATGACAGCACGTACTAGATTCCACTGTAGGAGAGGCAGAGACGGAAAGGTCCTAGGGACTCACGGGCTAGACAGCCTATCTAGTTAACAAGCTCCAGGTTAGTGAGAGTGTCTTCAAAAAAATAAGGTTGAGAGTAATTGAGGAAACCCTAGTCTTTGACTTCTTACCCCATAGCCAAGCAATGTGCCTCTACAGTAATATGCAAATGCACGCAAACACACATGAACATGTGCATACGTACTCTCACACACAAGAAAGAAGGAAATATAATACATCTTACAGGTTTGCACCTAATGACATGCATCATGATGACTAAGTTTTGAAAGGTCCTTTTTTAAAAAGTCCCTTGGAACTTGAGAGATGGCTCAGTGGTTAAAAGCACCACTGTTTGTATAAGCTGACAATATAGCTGCTGTTTGAAATGGTTAAGGGGAAGGTTTATTGTAGATGTGAGAGAGAAAACATTCCAGGAGAATCTGGAAGAGTCCAGAACAGAGAGCAAGAGGAGGAGACTGAACACAGTCATGGGATAGCAAGAGCAGAACAGAGAGAGAAAGAAATGAATAAAGGAGGGAGAAGAAGAAAGAGAAAGAGGGAGGGAGACAGAGAGCCCAGAGCATAGCCAGAGTAGCAGGAGAGACAGAGGAGGGGGAGCTGGGGAGAGAGGCCCGTGAGCAGGATGGGGAGGGAGGGGGGGTCTGGGAGGCTAGAGATGTGCAGCAGACATGTGTGATGCTGAGGGAGGCTGCAGGCCAGCATGCGCTCTGGTACAAATAGGAACCACATGTGGCCATTTGTCCCTTCTGCCAATGATGCGGGAGATGGCCAGCCAGAGATACATAGTGAGACCCCATCTTAAAAAACAACAACAGCAGAAAGGGAAAGATTAGCATAGGGAAGAAGGAAAGCTATAGATATGCCAGAAAGGTTTGCAGGGCTCTAAGGAAGTGTGCTCTGCTCTGCAGGCCATGCTCAGTCTGGGCTTTGTCTCTGCTCTGGACTCTTCAGGCACCTCTGGTGGTCTCTCTCTCTTATCGACAATAAGCCCCCCAATCATGGATCTTTACTGTGCCCCTTGTATATAGGCCTCAGTTTCCCTGTGACGAGTTACAGATGATTGAGAGCCACCATGCAGGTGCTAGGAATTGACCCCAGGTCCTCTGGAAGAGCAGTGTTACATCCAAGGAGATTCCAGTTCCTCAAATTCCAAAGGGCCATCCAAATATCAAAAATAGGGTTCAACCTGGGCTGTAGGGGGATTTCTGGCTGTCAGATAAAGGCAGCATTCCTCGGGGAGTCATCTCCCTCACCACTGGCAGAAGGGACAATGGCCACCTTGTGGTACCTGTTAGTGTAACAAAGCATGCTGGCCCACAGGCTCCCTCAGCATCACATGTACCTGCTGCACAATTCAAAGTCCAGGCTAGCATCCCAGCCCTTCTCTCCTCTGCCCCCACCTCAACTCCTCCAGCTCATAGGCCTCCCTCCCCAGCTACTCCCTCTCCCTCTCAGCATTTCTCCTCCCTCTCCCTGTCCCTCTCCCTATCCTTCTCCTTCTCCCTCTCCCTCTCCCCCCCCCCCCCCCCACCTCATTCATAGTACAGAGCCTGGCTTTCTTTAGGAACTTCTTACAGCTTTCTGAGAAGAGCTGTAAGTAAATTTAAACTCCAGGCTGAACAGTTCTCTCAACCTCTCTGGGGTTGATAACCTTTACTCCAGAGTGTAATAGGACAGAGTAAATGTCAGAGTTAGCCGCTGGCTTATTGTCTGGACTGTGGTCAGTAATCAGTCATGACTTCTAAACCTTTACCCTTAAAGAACCATTGTGTTCTTTCCTACTCAGAAGCCTCCTGTCCACAGTCCTAATGAAGTGTCTGGTACACATGTGGTAGAGGCATGGGAAACATTCAGTTGGCAGGTGGATGGATGGATAATAAGGTGGATATTCCCCTCAAGATATGTAGGCACAAAACTTCAAAAATCGGGACTAAGTAGTCTCAGATTCCTAGAATTATTCCCCTTTTCAATCCTCACTTCGGCTGCTTTAGGACCAAAAGAAGAAACAGTGAATGATTTCTGGAGAATGATATGGGAACAAAACACAGCTACCATTGTCATGGTGACCAACCTGAAGGAGAGAAAGGAGGTAAGCTGAAAATTTAGAAGCAAATCCCAATGTGGGTGGGTCTGGTAGATGGACGGTCTGCTCTGCTGGAGCTCGACGCCTGAGCCTAGCTGCCTTCTTTCTTTGGTTACTGTACTATTAGATTATCCAGGCAAGCTAATGTGTCTCTTCCTGTGCCTGGAAACTTCAGCCGAATCTCAGGACAAGGACTAGAGGTGTCCATGGCACGCTGTCATGTCTGGAAGTAAAATAACTCATTTTCATTCCAAAGTAACCGAGAAGGGAGAAGTGGGACATTAGCTAGAAAGACAGAGGCTTTCCCCTTAGCATCTCTGGTCCCTCCTGAGTTTCCTGCAGCACCTCCTAAAGCTTTTGGTATACCTTCAGGTCCTATGGGCAGCTTCTGTGTGTGTGTGTGTGTGTGTGTGTGTGTGTGTGTGTGTGTGTATGTGAATTTCATATCATGCTTGTTGCTTGAGTTCTACATGGGCAACTTCTGTGTGTGTGTGTGTGTGTGTGTGTGTGTGTGAATTTCATATGCTTGTTGCTTGAGTTCTACATGGGCAACTTCTGTGTGTGTGTGTGTGTGTGTGTGTGTGTGAATTTCATATCATGCTTGTTGCTTGAGTTCTACATCTGGATTTGCAGCAGCAAGAAGAGAGAAATGATGGGCCAGGCTAGGGCTTTTGAAACCTCAAAGCCCACCCCTAGTGGCACATTTCCACCACCAAGACCACAGCTGCCCCAGCAATGCCATATCTCATCCTTCTCAAATAATTCCACTCCTGGTGACTAAGCATTCAAATCCATGAGCCTGTGGGAGCCATTCTCATTCAGACCACTGCACTGAGTCATAGATCAGCCCCCTGACATGGATTCTCATTCAGACCACTGCACTGAGTCATAGACCAGCCCCCTGACATGGATCCTCATTCAGACCACTGCACTGAGTCATAGACCAGCCCCCTGACATGGATTCTCATTTATGGCTTTCTCAAGGATGGCCCTCTGTCACCGCGATCCAGCGATCCTTCGTGAATTGTTGAGTGTGTTGCTCAGCAGCTCCACAGTGCTTAGGAGGGAGTTGGGCTGGGCTTATGGTAGAGTGGTGCTCTAAGCTGACCAGGCAGGCCTGTTGAGTCACCAGGAAGAGCTTGGGTTGACAACAAGCCAGCAGTCTGTATGGGCACACTGCAGTAGCTCTGTCACAGTTTACAGCCAGCCCCTCCTCCACACAGGCTTGTGTCTACAGCCTGACCTGGGAGATTGGGTGGTGCAGATTTTGCTGGTAAAACAGTTTCCTGTTTGCCTTGAGCTGAGGGGTAGGAGTGGAAAAGATGGAGAGGTTTGTGAGTGAGGCTGGGTACAGCTGAAGAGAAAGCAAGTTACAGGAACTAAACCTTTAGCTGACAGAAGTGACAGGAGAGACGGGCTTTGTGGTTATTTCTCTCAGTCCCTTTACATCTGCAGTCTTGAGTGAGAGACATATGTCTGTTTTCATTGTAGTGTAAATGTGCCCAGTACTGGCCAGACCAAGGCTGCTGGACCTATGGGAATGTCCGTGTGTCTGTCGAGGATGTGACTGTTCTGGTGGACTACACAGTACGCAAATTCTGCATTCAGCAGGTACAGTCTTCTGTCTCCTATCCAGGCGTTTGTGTAGTATCTGCCGACCATTGAGAGTGGGAAGGTCTGGGTTGTCTCCTTCTTACTCAGGATGCCAGGAATTGTATAGTCTGTGTGAGTTCTGAAACCTGGAATCTGACCTCTGAGAACTTCTCTGTCAAAGCTAAATAAGCATTGTTTTTTATAGCTGAGAGGAAAAGGACCTGTTCAGGCAAAGTTTGATTGCCTTGAATATGCCAAGGCTGGTTTTCAGGAGGTAGGGCAGTCTTCTGGATGCAGTGTTCATCTCGTGAAAGATTTCTCACACCAAGGATATGCCAGGACTATTGTAAGCCTTCCAGAGTGATCATGGAGGCCTGAGCTGGAGTTGGGGATCGGCGTGCTATGGAAAGAGGATTTATCAAGGATCCGGAGCCCTGCTAGCTGTGGTGGTGCACACCTTTGATCCCAGCACTGGGAGGCATAGGCAGGAGGTTATCTAACTAGGAGACCAGCCTGTTGTACAGAGTGAGATCCTGTGCCCTGCATGTGTCTCCGATCCTGCTGTTTACCCTAAGAGTTCTTGGGCTCAGACCACTTAAGTTCTCTGAGTTTTGCCTGCATTTGTAGGCCAGGCATGGTAGCAGCTGCACAGTCTCCTCGTTGTTCTGATCACCTGACCTCTGTCACACATGTCTGTCCGACTGCTGCCTTCCTTGTTACCAGAACAAACACTTAACTCCTCACTTGACAGGTGGGCGACGTGACCAACAGGAAACCACAGCGCCTCATCACTCAGTTCCATTTCACCAGCTGGCCAGACTTTGGGGTGCCTTTCACCCCAATTGGCATGCTCAAGTTCCTCAAGAAGGTGAAAGCCTGTAACCCTCAGTATGCAGGGGCTATCGTGGTCCACTGCAGGTCAGTGTGGCCTGACCCTTGCCCACTTTCTGCCCTCTTAGCCAGGGCAAGGGATCAGCTCAGGGACCCTGACCAAGAAGGCTGGCACAGAAGAAATGCATAACTGGGACCCCAGGCAGTGACCAGGACTCCTCCAGCTCTAGTATGGGGTGGAGAACATGACCGGGGAAAGACGGGGAGTTAGGCCACTTACGCTGGCTCTAAAATAACTGTGAAGGAAGACTCGAGCCAAAGGCTATGTCTTACCTCTACAAGCAGTATTTGCAGTTATAGAATGTTTTCCCTGGCTCCCATTATTTTCAGTATATACCCCTGACAATGTATGGGGTAAAATCATCTGCTTTTGCTGTTATATTTATTGGAGTTAATGTACCTTTCTTCTTAGGAGGGTAGCCCTCCTAGGTTTGGAGTAGAGAGACCACACTTTGAAGCCAATTGACTGACTCAGTTCCCTTGCCATCTTGAGACCCTTAGATGTCAGGGTACCCAGGTCCTGATAACTAGAGACCATGAGCTCCTACCACAGTAGGATTGTTGATGCTAGCTTAGTGTCTTGTCCCACTGGAAATTCTATTTGTCTGCTGGAGATGCCTGAGCTGTGCACCCTCCCCTGCCTGCTCCTGCACACACTAACCCCATGCTCTCTGGCTACAGTGCAGGTGTAGGGCGCACTGGCACCTTTGTTGTCATCGATGCCATGCTGGACATGATGCATTCGGAGCGCAAAGTGGATGTATATGGGTTTGTGAGCCGGATCCGGGCCCAGCGCTGCCAGATGGTACAGACAGACGTGAGTGATCTGTGGGTGAGGCAAGGGAAGGGCTTTCTTTCTAATGCCAGGACATCTGCCTGCTCTGATGACTCCAGGTCATTGTGCATGGGCATCATGTAGTGTGTATACACATGCATGGAACACATGTGTTGGTCAGAGGACACATTACAAGTTAGTTCTCTCCTTCTACCATATATGTAAAGAAACTAAGCATGGGGGTTGGAGAGGTGGGTCAGTGGCTAAGAGCACTAGCTTTTCTTCCAGAATACCCAGGTTTAACTCCCAATATCCACATGGAAGCTAATAAATATCTGTAACTCCAATTCCAGGAGATTCAACACCCTCCTGTGGGCTGTGTAGGCACTATGCATGCACATAGTATTTAAACATACATGAGGCAAAGCACTCATACATGTAAAATAAATAAAAATCTTTTTAAAAAGGATTTTAAATAGCACATATAAGAGGTTTTAGCTCCATGGCTGGGGAAATAGAAAGACAGCTGTGGTTTCCATTGGACCTTGAGGGTAAGGGAATAGTGGTTACTGAATGCAAGCAAGACAGGGCCTGCAGTCAAGTCCACGGGCAATAGTGAGACTCTGGGCACATCACAGATGGGAGGTGGGGGTGGGGGGAGCTCCAGGCTGAAGTCTGCCTTGCAGACCTTGCAGGCTTTCACAGCCTTTGTGTATGTCTAGTATCCCACATACCCTCCAGACTGTGGAATCTGCCAGGCTAGGACAATTATCTCCCAACCCAACCTCCCCCAGGGGACCTCATGCATTTTAAGTCTTGCTTCACTGTACTGGGATAGTATGAACGACAAGTTTATCCCTGCTAAAATCAGAGGAAAAGTACCCTGAGGGACGCTGGCGCTGGCAGTGACCTGGTGCCGGACCATCAGTGACGGAGACCTCTGTGTGATGCACATTGCAGATGCAGTACGTCTTCATCTACCAGGCGCTCCTGGAGCATTACCTGTACGGGGACACAGAGCTGGAAGTGACTGCTCTAGAAACCCACCTGCAAAAAATTTATAACAAGATCCCAGGGACCAGCAACAACGGGCTAGAAGAGGAGTTCAAGGTGAGTCGAAGCTGGACAGTCTCCAAACAGAAGGGACCACACAGTCTGGAACAAAACAGACCTAGGAAAAATGCTAATTCTATGTGTGCCATGGCTGGTGGTAGCTGAGTGTGTCCTGCATGGTAAAGTCACTTGAATTGTCTATAAGGAAAATGAATAGAAAACAGTATTTCCTTAAGCCTCTCAGCACCCCTAGATTATTATAATGTACAGCAGTGTAAAGGCCAGATAAAAAGTCTTTTCTTTGCAGGCCATGCAGTATTCCAACTACTTAATACTGCCATTGTAACACAAAGGCACCCAGAAACAACTGAACAAATGACTTAGGCTGTTATTTCCAGGTAATAGGCAATGTTTGGCCCATGAACCCTAGGCTGCCGACCACTACTGATGCTTTTAGACAGTGACGTAGCACTTAGGGCCTGTGACTAGGGTTTAACTGAGTGGTGGAATGGATGCACGGCATGTGGTGGTGGAGTCAATCCCCAGCAGCCCTCCGCCCCGAAAGAGTAAGTAAATAAAAGCCATGTCACTCTCTCATCGAGAAGTCCTCCTGGCACCAAGCATGGTAGTTCACTCCTTTAATCCCAGCATAGACAGGAGGATCTCTGAATTTGAGGCCAGCAAGCTCCACAGCAGCCACAACTACATAGAGAGACCCTGTCTCAAAACAACCAACCAAACAAGGAGAAATGAAGTTCTCAAGCCAAAGCTGGCCCAGGGCTGCAGGCCAACAATTACAGCTATGTGGGGGTCAGGCAAGGGGGTCGCAAGATTACCTCAAAATCTAAGGAAAGGAATCAAGCCGTGTGTGCTGGCACACACCTTTATCCCAGCACTTGGGAGGCAGAGGCAGGCAGATTACTATGAATCTAAGGCCAGCCTGGTCTACACAGTGAGTTCCAGAACAGGGTGGGCTATGCAGAGAGACCCTGTCTAAAACGACAAGGCTGTGTGGTGAGTGTGGTAGTAAATGGGTTGCAGAGAGCCAGTCACCTTAAAGCCCCCTTACCACACTGTAACGTACTCTTGATTCGCTGGGATCTGCAGAAGCTTGGCAGTTCAAGTTTGGGTGTCCAGCACCCATGTGAGAACTGCACGATAGGGTGTGCCCGTAGCCCCACTACTGGGGAAACAGAGGGGAGGGGGCAGACACTGGCCAAGCAGCCAGCGCACTGCAACAGCAAGCTCCCGGTCGGTCCCATGAGAGGACCCTGTCTCAGAAAGGACGGTGGAGAGTGCAGGTCACCCAGCCTCAGTCTCTGGGCTCCACATGCACACAGTAAAGAACACAGCCATGCAGGCAAGGAAGTGACCTCAGAACCAGGAAGGAAGAATATAATGGGAATATTTTTCTACATGGCAGAAAAGTGGCCCAGAAAATTCAGGGTCAGAGGACTCTCGGGAGGTACCCAGGAGCCTGGAAGGTGCTGTTTCTCAAACATTCTTTTCACTTCTTACTAAACTTAAAGGCAGAAAAATGACATCTGGAGACTGAGCACTGTAGGGAGGAAGCAGTGCAGTCAGGGCCTGGAGGTGTGGTCTCAGAGACCAGCAGGAGTCTCTCTGGTTCTTCACTAGGAGCAATAGTCGCTCTTCTTTCTTTATTCAGAAATTAACTTCAATCAAAATCCAGAATGACAAGATGCGCACAGGAAACCTTCCAGCCAACATGAAGAAGAACCGGGTTTTACAGATCATTCCATGTAAGTGTCCTCCCCTCTCCTTCCCCTCCCCCTCCAGGCTCCTAATTCCCTCCACACTCCAGCTTCTAAGGCATTGTGGTTGGCCAAACTCAAAAGTCACAGCATTGCCTCTTGTTTCTCTCAGTTCTCTGGTGGTTTCAGGGAATAAAAAAACATAAAAGCCAAAGGAACTTTACTGTCTTTGCCCCGCTGACTTACCCGCTTGATGAGGGGAGTGAATGCTGGTGAGCTGCAAGCCATTCCTTGTCCTCCTTGCAGATGAATTTAACAGAGTGATCATTCCAGTCAAACGAGGCGAAGAGAACACGGACTACGTGAACGCATCCTTCATTGATGTAAGTGGTGGTTATGGCCCATGAGTGTCCATGGGACTTCCAAGCCTCCCTCCCATGCCTGCCTGAGAAGAACGCCTATGAGTCAAACAACACTCCTGAGTTCATTGCCGCTGCCCACCCTGAGCACTAGGCCTGTCTAGCCACAAAGAATACAGTGTAAAGAGACATGCTACATATTTCTAGACGAGAACCTCACAACATAATCATACCCAAGACCCTAAAGCTGATCTAATCTTTCCTGTTTCTACTCCTCCACCTACCTCCGTGCCCCCCCTCCCTTCCCCTGGTATGAGCCTTCGTCAAAAGAGAGCTCTTTGTGGAATGTGTCTACCTCTGAGCGGTGCCTGTGGCTTCAAAGGGCTCGACTTCCTCCATTCCAGATAAGCCTGTCTTTTACACTCGCTTCTTGTTGACAAAACCACCTCTGTGATTAACCTGATCCTTACAGGGCTACCGGCAGAAAGACTCCTACATTGCCAGCCAGGGTCCTCTCCTCCACACAATTGAGGATTTCTGGCGGATGATCTGGGAGTGGAAGTCCTGTTCCATCGTAATGCTGACAGAACTGGAAGAGAGAGGCCAGGTGAGCTCAAGAAGATGCTGGGCTCTGAGAAACAGGTTGGGGGCAGCCGTAAGGGGTGCTGAGTCTTCGATGCTGCCTGGCCTGTCAGCAGCCAGCTGGTATCTGAGTTGTCTTCACTTTCCTCCTGAGCCTCCAGGCAATTCCAGACGCCTACCACCATTTCACTCCTGTACCGGCCCTCAGACTAGCCTCGCACGACACCCTCTTCATCCTACCTCCCTATGAGGCAAAGCCAGTGAGAAGTTGGATAGCCAGGCCAGGCCTTGAAGTAGAAGCATCTCAATGTCCTTAAGAAATGGGCACCTTTTATAATTACTATACAAAAGCAAACAGTGAAATTTAAGAAATATAAAGTAAAAGAAAACCAAACTTTAAAAAACAAAAGAATTTGAGCCCAGGTATGGAGGTACACATCTTTAATCCCAGCTCAATGGAGGCAGAGACAGCAGGATTTGTATGAGATTGTGGCCCCTGGTCTATACTAGGCCAGCCAAGGCTGCACTGTGAGACCCTGTCTCCAAGGGAAGAAAATCATTAGCAAGAGGCTTTCTCAGAACCAGAGATATGAAGAAAATGGCCCCATTGCTGGGCCAGCAGCTTCCTAGCCCATATTTATGGTCACTCTTTTTTTTTTTTTTTTAAGGAAAAAAAAAGACTTAAAGCCAATTTAAAAGTAGAGTTGTCTGGGGTTTAACTCTGCAGAGACCTCAGAAATGCCCCAGATCAGTTCCTCAGCATAGAAAATTGCTCCTCACTCTCTGTTCCTGATAGTGTAGCCTCAACAGGGCACTCCCAATTTCAGGGTATCATAATCTATCCCTTCTTTCAGGCTGTGTTTCCATAGTTCTGATTTTTTGAAGCCTCTTTGTATTAAGTCTGTGCGCTGTCGTAAGTAGGTGACTCACTGTCCCTGGAACATCCTTCAGCAAGGTTCAGAACCAGTACAGGAGGCTGGAGAAGCTAGTGTGGCCTGGTAACAGTTGCTTCTATGCTGTAGAGAAGAGTTAGGGTATTACACCTAAGATCCTTGGAGATGCTTGAGAGATGGCTCAGTGGTTAACGCTTGATGCAGTCACGGAGACCAGCTTTGAATCCCAACACCAAGTAATAAGCCAGGTATTCTGCAGTCCTATAACCCTGCCTCCAGTGGGCAGAGACAGGATTTCTGGGCCTTTCTAGTGTCCATCCTCACTGAGAAAATGAAAGCCTGGGTTCAGGGAGAGACCTTACCTCAGAATAAGTGAAGATTAAAATGACATGCAGTGCCCTTCCTCACACCTCCTCCTGTGCACATTGACACACTCGCACACATGTACACATGGACAAAACACCAGTTAATTAAACTATTTTTGCCTTTGGTGAGGCTTATCTGTATATTTCTTAAAAGCTTTCTGGGGTGAAACGATTCAGTAGGTGAGGATGCTGTTCTCTGACTTCCATATGAACCCCATGGCACATTCGTATCCACACGCAACAAATGAATAAGTATTCTTTTATAAACAGACCTCTTAACCCTGGCCAGAGGCACAAGCCTATGCTCCCAGCATTTAGGAAGCTAAAGGGTCATCTCTCATCCACTCAGCTCTGAGCCCAGCTAAATAAGGAAGTGCGCCGTTAGCCCATTTGCTCACATCCCAGGTCTCAAGTTCATGGCCCCAGCGTGCAGCCTGGGAGTCTGTGGCTGAGCCCCGGTAGGTTCTGAACACTTGAGACAGTTTGAGCATTCTCTTTGACATGATGAGATTTAGTCACGTGGACAGTAGTGACACTCCCGTGCGGCCATCATCTCAGGGCCTCACCAGGGAGCCTGACACCACTCTGTCTATGTCCTGCCCAAATTCTAGTTCTTCATGTAGCAGCTGAATGGTACCTTTTTGAAAAATATAAATGTAACTCTGTCACTCCTTGTTGTAAAATCCTGTTTGAGTTTGTGGAGATCTCAATAAAAATTACCCATACATGTAAATATTAGGAATATTTAGTGCGACAGCTAGTTCCCAAACTTGTTCAGCCCTTTCTCCTCATCTCATCTTATTCATTTATTTGTTTATATACAGACAGGATCTCATGTATCTCAGGATGGCCTCAAATCCACTGTGTAGCAAGGCTAACCTTGAACCTTTGATCCTCGTGTCCCCGCCACTCTTGAGTGCTGGGATCACAAGTGTACACCACTGTGCCTCATCTTTTCTATGTTGGGGAACAAACCTAGGACTTTGAACGTGCTCAATAACTTAGCTACAGCCCCAGCCCTGTTTGTTTCTGAAATTCTTATGCTATTTCCCAGGCTGATTTTTAAATAAGCATCTTTTAACAGAGGTGGTGGCATATGCCTTTATTCCCTGTGCTCCAGACGCAGAGGCAGGAGGATCTCTGCTGAGTTCAAGACCAATCAGACCCACATAGTGAGTTCCAGGGCAGTCAGAACTATGTAGACATTGTGAGACCCTGTCTCTGTGAGGGGAAGGAAGGGAGAGAGGGATGGGGGAGGGGGATAGAGAAGAACAGAGTAGTGAAGACCCTTGTGCCTCACCATCCTGAACCCTGGGGTTGTGGGTATGTGCACCACCCCTGCCTTGTCTGTCACACCCTTCCTTCACCCTACTTACTCTCCGTATTCTCAGAGCCTTCTACAAACTGGACAGCGATGGTCTCTAGAATCAGTTACAGCCTCTGTCTTGAGGCTGATGAGGGGAGTCTCATCTTCTTCGCGGCCTTGTCTTCTCCATGGGCCTAATCACCGACTTCGCCCTCGCACCTCATTCCCAGCAGGCTCCCGAGGCATTTGTGGCCTGGGCCTTCCCACTACCTACACTCCTTAGACTCACACTTTGTCCCCTAAAAAGATTCTTGTCTCTTAAGTGGCAGCAGCCCAGTAGATCCCTGATCTGAAGCTGTCCTTTGCCTTTTGTCAGCTCCACAGCCACTCAAACACTGGTGCTGCTGTAACAGCTGTCGCCACCACGCTCCCCTGCCAAGAGGCCACCTGCATGTACTATCACTCTAACATTCTCTCTCTCAGAGTTTGGCTTTGTTTTGTTTTGTTTATAACTCCAAACTACATTGATTTTTGTTGTTGAGCCCACACGAAGAACTAAATTCAATGAAGTATCCTGTTACCTTCACATACTAAGGAATTCCTAAGTAAAGATAACCCCTGACATCAGTCTCACAACTGTAATGATCTATCCATTGTGTCTCCATGCCATCCATTAAATCCCAGCTCTGTACGTGGCCAGATGTATATCATGCCTTACACACTTTACACACCTCCCTCAGTAGCTTTTTCACCTTCGGTCATACCTTTCACCTAGCATGAGTCTGCAGCCCAGGTTCAGTCGGGACCAAAGAAACCACCTTAACCCACTGTTCCCATCAGCCAGCTACAGGGGCTCCATTTTTGCTGTTTCCATCCTCCTTGCCCACCCCAGCTTGGAGGGCATCTTTATCTTCTGCCTCCTCCCCTGTGAGTAACTGATTTTATGACCTAAGGCAGCAGCCTTAAGACCAAGGTGTGGTCTTTAGTACCTATTTATTAGTTTGATGGTCTGTCAGTTGGGTGGGTGTTTTGAGACAGACCTTACTTTGTAACTCAAGCTCATCTTGAACTCACAGTCCTCTTTGCCTCTGCTTTCCTGGTGCTGGGGTTACAGTCATGAGCCACCATACCTGGCCCTCGATATGTCGTTCTCTTATAATGTCTGATGGTAGTCTTGTTCTACCCACTAGCAAGGATAGAAATGCCCAAGTTAGCAACCTTTGAGTGTCCCTTTAACTGTTTACAAATTAAAAGACAAAGAAAACACTGTGGGCCCAGCGTTGTGGTACACACCTTTAATCTCAGCACTTGGGAGGCAGAAGGGTAGATTTCTGTGAGTTTCAAGGCCAACCTGAGGTGGTTAGTGAAATTTCAGGCACACAGATGGTACACATACATACATGAAAGCAAAAGTCATACATAAATGCATGTGAATATAAGTGTCAGAAGAATAGGTCTCCACTGCGAGGAGCACAACTGCTGCTCTACCACACACAGACTCTAGCTCCTGACCTCACACACCTCTCCCTCTTGTTCCTACAGGAGAAGTGTGCCCAGTACTGGCCATCTGATGGCCTGGTGTCCTATGGAGACATCACAGTTGAGCTGAAGAAGGAGGAGGAATGTGAGAGCTATACTGTCAGAGACCTCCTGGTCACCAACACCAGGGTGAGATGGGTACCAGATGGGGTGGCCCCTATGGGAAGAGCAGGTCTTCCACTGCATCCCTGACCACCCTTCTTCCAAAGGAGAACAAGAGTCGGCAGATCCGGCAGTTCCACTTCCACGGCTGGCCTGAGGTGGGCATCCCCAGCGACGGGAAGGGCATGATCAACATCATCGCAGCAGTGCAGAAGCAGCAGCAGCAGTCGGGAAACCACCCCATCACCGTGCACTGCAGGTACCACTGGCCGTGCCCTCGGGAGGGGCCGGGAGAAGGGGGTGAGTAACGGGGAGTGTCGGTCAGACCACAAGGACAGACTCAGAGACTCTGCTGAGCACCACGGTGCTGGATGATCAGAGGGGACGCTAGAGTTTGAGTTGTGCAGCGTGTGCTGAGGAAGTGGGGGCAGTCACATCTTGAGAAGAGCATGGGACCGCGACGGGAGCAGCGAGGGAGGCCACCGCTAGAGAGACCGGTTAGGTAGTATGGCATGGTCTCAAAGAGAAGAGAGTATTTTAAAAATGATTTGATGGGGAGGGGGAAATCAATGAGACTAAGAATAGAATTAAAAGAAGAAAAGACAAGAATGCTCTCTGGGTTTCAGCCCAAATTAGTAGTAACAATGATATGAGCAACAGAAGAGCAGTGGAAAGAAGCCCTGTTCTGGGAGCAAGTGACTCTTATTTGAGCTGGCACTTTAGAAGGAAAATAATGGTAGGTGGAGGATGTTGTAGCACACTTGGCTAGCATGCTCGAGGCCCCAAGTGGAATCCCTAACACCCCCAGGAAAAAAAATTTATCCTGATGTATGTCCTTAATATTTAAGTCTCACAAAGCATGGTGGTGCACACAGCTAGTCCCAGGACACAGAAAGCATAAGTAGGTAGATCTTTTAAATTCAGGACCAGCCTGGTCTATAGAGTGAGTTTCAGGCTAGCCATGGCTACATTGTAAGTCCCTGTTTAAAAGGGAAATTATATATATGTAGTCTCTCAAAAGATTCACCCCTAGGGCTGAGGATGTGACTTTGTGAACACATCACATAAGAGCAAGCATGTCAGCACATGGCTTGTAATCCCAACACTTGGGAGATGGAACACTGGAGGATCAGAAGTTCAAGGTTATTCTCAACTATATAGCAAAACAATAAAAAATACAGCAGTACTAACTTTCAAGTTTTTCTCCTCCCATTTCAATTACACTGTGAATGTGAGTACATATGGCGTGTGTGTGTGTGTGTGTGTGTGTGTGTGTGTGTGTGTGTGTGTGTGTGTGTTTTCATGCTCAAGTGTGCTTGTGTATCCTGACACTCCATTATGGTCCCACACACATCAGGACTACCTGTGGCCTCAGGATGGCTGAAGACAAAGGCTTTTCACACTGGACACAAGTCCCCATCTCCATGTCATGCTTTAACAGATTCTCTGGTGATTTCCATCTTCATGAACTGCCCTGTCTCTGTGTCTGTGCTGATTCTACTCTATCTGTAGCCCAGTCTTCCCCCCCCCCCCCAGTTCAGTAGACGGTGTCTTGAGGTAGCCCATTTACGCCTTTGCTGGTGATATCCACTGCAGAGTCTTGGTCTCCAGTTCAAACGCTCCCTTAAAGTCCATGTTGCTCTCTGGCTTCCGTGTATCTAGTACTCAGCATTTCACAGATGAGTACTCATCTGTGTAGCATCAGTACAGTGCAGAAGCAGCTGTACTGATGCTTAATCTGATGCTTAATCTGATGCTTAATCTGATGCTTAAGATTCAAATCATAACTCATGTTCTTTCTTCCAAATCCTTAAATCCATGACCTTTCCACCCCTGATTACCTCTCTTATTGTCTTATTTTTTTGGTAAGGGTGTTTTGTCTACATTTATGTCTGTGCACCAAGTGTATGTCTGGTGCCCAAGGAGGCCAGAAAAGGCATTGGATCCCCGGACCTGGAGTTACAGGTGGCTGTGAGCTGCCATGTGGGTGCTGGGAATGAAACCCGGGTCCTCTGCAAGAGCACTCTGTGCTCACAACCACCAAGCCACGTCTCCAGACCTCTCTTTTTGGTTTTAGTTTTATGTTTGAGACACAGGCTGGCCTCAAACTTACAGAAATCCACCTACCTCTGCCTCTCAAAGTGCTTGGATTAAAAGTATATGACACCTCTTCTGGGTGTCACTTAGCTCTTAAGAGTTAAGGCTTAACTTATAAGAAGCCTGAGAACTCTTCTGTTTTCTCATTCTCCACATCTGAGCCACCAGTAAGTCCTGTTCTACCCACCCTGTCTTCTCAGAACCCAGATATTACTACCTCCCCGACAGCTCCTAAGTCAAAGCTACCTTCCCTCCCATACTGGCTTTCCTGCTCTCCCCCCCCCACCCCCAATTATTAGCACATCAACCTTAAAATCTTCTAAAAGAAGTCTGACTTTGGGTCAGAGAGATGGTTCCGTTGGTAAAAGCACTTGCCACACAAGCCTAACAGCACGATTTTTATCCCCAGAACCCACATAAAAAGCCAGATGTGGAAGCCAGCACTATAGTGCCAGCCCTCCACCAGTGAGAAGGGAGGCTGAGTCAGGAGAGGGGGCCAGAAGCTCTCGGGCCAGCTGTCGTGGTGTTCACTATGTAGTGGCAAAAACTAAGAGTCTGCCTCGACAACCAACCTCCAGAGGTTGTCTCCTAACTCCCAGGTGTACACTATGGCTTGTGCATGCCGCACATCTTGCAGCCTGTGTGTGCGCACAAACAAGGGCACAGTATGATGTGAGGTCTCCTTGCCAGGCCAGTGAGCTAAGTGTGCCCAGCACTCTCCTGGACTCTGACCTCATACCTACCGTTCTCCCTTTCCTCATGTACCAAGTCCACGTACATACTTTGTCCCTCTCACCCCTTAGAGGTTTGTTTTCAGATAGGCAGCCACTTTGGTGTCTGTGCATACAACATCTCTTCATCTCTTCAGAGAGCCTTTCTTGAGCATCCTGCATGGAAGGCTGTTCCTCCTTTTTTTTTTTTTTTTCATATCTTATTGTCTGCTGAGTTCACAGCCTCTGCCATAGAACAGATACTCAGTGTCTCCTAAGGGAATCAACTGGTAATAGTAGTCAAAATGGATCATATCAAGATGGAAGTTTAGATTCCTTAGAAAGAATGGAAAGGAATCAGCAAAACATCAGCGCAAAAAGTTTGAGTCAGAGCTGGTGGAGATGTACACAGCAAGGAATCAAGCTGTCAGGGTGTGTAAAAGTTGTCACAGTGGTCTCATGAGCACATCCTCAGTGCACACAGGAAGGGCAGCAGGAATCCATCACCTCTCCAGAGATTCTCTCTTGCTAAGGTCCCAGCTAGGAGGCAGAGGTGAGCATGGCTGTCCTGTTCCACTGATACCTTCCCAGAGGCAGCCTCAGCCTGTCCCTCCTCAGCATACTCACCGCTCAGGATAGACAGCTCCAGGCAGCAGGCGTAGTACTAAGTGTATGTGCTCTGTTTCAGTGCTGGGGCAGGACGGACGGGGACCTTTTGTGCCTTGAGCACAGTCCTGGAGCGTGTGAAAGCAGAAGGAATTCTGGATGTCTTCCAAACCGTCAAGAGCCTGCGGCTGCAGAGGCCACACATGGTCCAGACACTGGTATGCTACACGTCTTCATCTGTGTCCGTACACTATAGCTCTTCCCTGTCAGGAGCAAGGCTTCAGGGAGCTCTGCATACTCAAAAGACAGGAAGTCTCTTGAGAAACAGGGTCAGAGTGGGAACACAGCCTGGTACCAGAAGAAATAGAAGAGATTAGAAAGAAATCCCTGGGATCTGGGGAGATAGTTCAGTGGGTAATAGCACTTGCTCTGAACGCATGAAAACTTGAGTTCAAACCCCCAATACCTATATACAAAACTAGGTGGGCTGTATGCACCTGTAACCCCAATATTGAGGGCATGGGCAGATCCCAAGAGCTCCCTGAACAGCCAGCCTCGCTGAAACAGCCGTCTTCTGGTTCAGTGAGAGACCCTCTCTCCAGGGAATGGGATAGAGAGCAATTGAAAAGACTTCCTACATCTCCAAAGATCACCTACCACATCACACACATGCGCTCGACTCTGGGTTCTGTCAGTAGTGAACAGAAGTGCCTGCCTTTGTTTTGCTTGGCTTCCCGTTCAGAAGTCTGTATATCCGCAAAAGTTTTCCCAAATCTTGTTAAGCTAGAAAGGTTTGAGGGGAAACGTGAGTTTTAGGAGATTTGAGGGGAGATAAAGCTTTGGATGTTGGGTTCATCTCAGCCTAGCAGCCTAGGCAAGTTGAGTACCACCCTCGATGCCATGTGTTCTGCCTGGCACACTTACATCTGACCTGTAGGACCTTGGATTACCCTCACATGTCTGGTCAGCTCTGCCTGTAGAAGATCTACTATAGTCCAAAAATATTCTTTTTTCTCTCCATTTTCCACTTTAAAAGCTGGGTTTGCTAAGCCAGCATGCTGGTGCTTACCTTTATTCCCAGCACTCAGGAGGCAGAAGTAGGCAGATTTCTGTGAGTTTAAAGACAGCCCGGTCTACATAGGGAGTTCCAGGCCAGCCAAGGATACATAGTGATATGTCTTTTTTAAAAGGGGGCGGGGGATTCAGCAGTCCCTTTGGTAACTGGTTTTCCCTGCCTCTGCCTGTCTTCCAGGAGCAGTATGAATTCTGCTACAAGGTGGTACAGGAGTACATTGATGCCTTTTCAGATTATGCCAACTTCAAGTGACATGTGACAAGGCCCACAGGAGAATTGCCTTTAATATTTTGTAATATTCCGTTTTGTTAATATACCCAAAATTGTATATATCTTATAACTGTTTTAGAAATGGCACATAGGCTTCTATTACCTATTAGGTGGAGATTTTGTATGTAAATGTGTTAGCACTGATAGTCCTTTTCCAGTGTTTTATTGGGGAATTAAATAGTGTGATATTTGGACTGATATAATGAAATCCTCAGCCTAGAAATTGGGCCAGATTAGTCTTTGCTTCAAATGTCTTTTCCTAAAGAAGATAAACATAAGACTCATTCCAGGTAGCTCAGTGCCAACTAAAGCAAAGCACAAAGTTCTCGGAGCTCTTGAGGAAATGGTTGTCTCACTGTCCCCAGGCCTCTTCCCCGCCCCGTCCTGTAAATATCCCTCCCCTCTCGGGTCCACCCTGTCTCCCACCAATATCAGCCACCCAGGCATGGGGAATAATGAGACCAGGGTGGCATCTCTGGCACCACACTCGGGGTCATCAGGTAATAAACACTCTTGATTCCCTGAGGAAATGTCAGTCCCTGTGTCTTGGGCAGAGCAGCCTTATGAAGAGGGCTCTCCTGGACTGTTCCTAGCCCTGCTGTTAGCCGATGTCTTTCTCCCAGCCGCCCACAGCTTTTCTCCCTAGGACAAACAGCAAGGGTCTCCCTGAGTTCCTCTACAGGAAGGGACACCAGAGGCAGAGGAGCTGCTGCGGGCTTGAGCCGGGGCCACTCTGGCCTCTCTAGTTTCTGTCCAGGATAAGCTTTAAAATTTCTTCAGGAGATGTATTTATTTCTGTGTGTTAAATGTGACCACATACATGCCACAGCACACTACGTTCAGGAGTAGGTCTCCCCTTTCAGCTTGTTTTTGAGGCGGGGTATATTAATTACTGTTCTGTTGCTGTGATAAAGTACCATGACCATGGCAACTTAGAGAAGAAAGTAAATTTGGGACGCACAGTTTCGGAGGGTGGGTCTATAGCCACCATGGTGGAGCACAGCAGCAGGCAGGCAGGCAGGCATGGTGCTGAAACAGTATCTTAGAGCTTACAGACAGACTGGGAATGACATGCGCTTTAGAAACTTCAGAGCTCAGCCCCAATGATACACTTCCTCCAAAAAATGGAGACCAAATACCCAAATATATGACCGGTAAGGAATAGTCTTCTTTTCTTCCTTCCTTCCTTCCTTCCTTCCTTCTTTCTTTTTTCCTTTCTTTCTTTGTTTTTATTTATTTATTTAATTAATTTTGGTTTTTCAAGACAAGGTTTGGGTGTCTTATTCTTTCTACTGCAGTGCTGTGCCATCTTTTAGTAGGAGTACTGGGGCTGGGATTATAGACACTAGCTAGAACCTAGGCCATATTTTAGAAGTATGACTATGCCACTACATCTGACATTTTAACTTTCTCTTTATTCTGTTTTGTTTCTTGAGACAGGGTCTCACTGTGTAGCATGGACTGACCTAGAACTCACTTTGTAGACCAGACTGGCCTTGAACTCACAGAGATCTGCCTGCCTCTTCTTCCAAGTGCTGTAATTGAAGGCATGCGCCACCTCTGCCTGTTTTTCCATTTTCTGATGCCAGTGTCGTGAGGGTGTAATCCTCATCCCCATGGGAGCTAGGCCACTGCTATCAACCAGGAGTAGGAAGAAGCTCAGAAGGCAAGCGGCCTCCTTGCACACTTTACTGTGTGCACTAATCCCCACTGGCTGGGACTGTGGACGGCTGCCCTTCACTTGAGGTAGCGGGGATGGCGGTTTTCCCACCACCTCCAGCACTTCTCAGCATAGTGTTCTTGTTGTCATAGA
Organism: Apodemus sylvaticus; assembly: GCF_947179515.1. Lineage (NCBI taxonomy): Eukaryota > Metazoa > Chordata > Mammalia > Rodentia > Muridae > Apodemus > Apodemus sylvaticus. The sequence continues at coordinate 113,337,030 of NC_067476.1, forward strand.
GGGCAAAGGTGGGGAGGTAGGCGTGGCCTCTGCTCTTCAGAGGCTTCAGCAGGTCCCCTGGTCTGTCCCACAAAGGCACATTCAGAGGTAAGTGCTGTTGGGATGCTTGGGTGGTGCTGAGAGTTTGAGTAGAAAGGAAAGGTCAGTTGGAGCCATCAGAGGACTTTAAGTCAGACAGAGTGGTGTGAAAGGGAAGCCTAGCGTGTACCACATATTCATGGTGTTTATGTACAAGAAGAAATGAGGGACAGACAGCTCAGTGGTTAAGAGCACTGTTCTTGGAGAAAACCTGGGATCTTTTCCCACACCACATGATGACTCACAGTCACCCAGATCCAGGGGACCAAGTGCTTTCTTCTAACCTCCATGGACGCCAGTCAAGCAGATGACACACAGGCATACATGTAGGCAAACACCCATACACAGAAAAGAAAATACATTTAAAACAGTTTCTACCTGGGCATAGTGGCACACACCTTCAATCCCAGCACTTCGAAGCAGAGGTTGGTGGAGCTCTGTGGGTTCAAGGACAGCCTGTTCTACATTACTGAGTTCCAGCATAGCCAGAGATACATAGTGAGACCCTGTCTTAAAAAAAATTAATTAAGAAAATTTTAGAGAGGTTGGACAATGGTGGCACTTGCCTTTAATCCCAGCACTTGAGAGGCAGAGGCAGGGAGAACCTCTGTAAATTTGAGGCCAGCCTGATCTACAGAGCAAGTTCCAGGATAGCCAGGACTCACAGAGAAACCCTGTCTTGAAAAAAAAAAATAATAACAGGAGAAGAATGTACAGGAGGAATCCCAGAAACCTTTGAGAGTGAAGATGTGAAAGCAGACCAGCCTTACACTGGGTGTAGGCCATTAGAGACATTCTGTCCTGCTAGGAACTGGAACTTAAAGACCACTGCATCAGAGATTTTCCATGAAGAATGCCCTGTTCTTGCACACTTTGTGGGATCAAGTCCAACAGTGGAGGAGTATGCTTATTGGGTCAGCAAGACCTGTGAATATGCAACACCACTAAGAGAATCCTCTCTGCGTGTGTGTGCTGTCCACCTACCAACAGCCTAGGCTGCTCCCCACCTCCTGCCAAGGCTAGTCTTGACCAGAGCATACTAGAGCAACCTTAGCAAGATTCTGCTGCAGTCTGCGGACTTGATCAGCAGCTCTTAATGTTAAACATCACCTGCTTGCTAACAGGTATCTTCCAGCAGGAATGACCTCTGCCCTTTGCTCCCTTCCACAGAAGCAGCCCTTGTCCTCTCCTCTTTTCTTTCTTAATCAGGGCTCAAACCCTACAAGGGACTCCTGTATGTCCAGAGAAAGATGTGTCTTGCATAGCACAGTTGTGTGGAAAGAGCGAAAGTGACCAATTCACACACGGCACTCTGGCACATCAGCTACGACCTGGGTCGGGGAAAGGGTCAGAATGGAGGTAAGCATTTCCTCAGAAGGAAGTGTGCGGCCAGCCTGAAGCACACACCCAGAGCCCTTCCCTCAGACCTTACTTCACTGACTCCACTTGGTCAGCACTGTTCCCTGATCATCTGCCACTGAAGGCCTGCATTTCCCGGCGCTTAACTTCCTTCTTGCTTGTGACAGGCTTATGAAAAGTCTTTCTTCTTCCTTCACCCTCCATTCCCACGCCTCTTACACCCATGCTTACTCTAGAGGAGCTTGGGTGCTGGACTCCAAGAATCCATTGTGTCTGGTTCACCTGTATCGCCATATCACATGTTATTATCCGAAGAGATAGGGGATGTGGGACTCTGTCGGCTTGTGGCTTTCTTCCACCCTTCTCCCCGGACCCCAGCGTTTCCTACTGGATGGCTCACTGCTTGTCCAAAAGCAGCCCTCTCTACCTTTCTACCCTGAGGGCTCCACCCACCCACCCTGCTCCACCTCATGGGGCAGCCTTTCTGTTTTATCTCTACAGGGGGATCTCACTTGCTATTCTACTGCCACATTCTAAGTTACTCACCTTCAGTCACTGGGGTTCGTACCACATGTCTCCACCAACTCCTCAGCTCAGCGCAGCTCTGACCATGTTTTCCCAGCTGGTCACCAATAACTTCATATACCATGATTCTTGTGTCCTGACATCAGCAGAAGCTCCATGGTGAACAAATGTCTTTCCTGTCCTACTGAATGGGACACAACAGTAATTTGAGTTGTTAAGAAGGAACAACAGACAATCCTTGGGTTTTTTGTTTTGTTTTGTTTTGTTTTTTGTTTTGTTTTTGTTTTTTCAAGACAGGGTTTCTCTGTGTAGCCCTGGCTGTCCTGGAACTCACTCTGTAGACCAGGCTGGCCTCGAACTCAGAAATCCGCCTGCCTCTGCCTCCCAGAGTGCTGGGATTACAGGCGTGCGCCAACAACAGACAATCCTTAAAAACACCCTGGCACATGCCTTCAACCCCAGCACTTAAGCGGAAGGTGGATCTCTGTGAGGTTGAGGCCACCTGGGCTACATAGACTCTCTCTTTCAAAAAAAAAAAAAAAAAAAAAAACTTAAGTTACCAGGAGAAACAATCAATCCAGAGTGTTCCTAAAGAGCATGGTTCTTTGGATTTTTAAAAGGAAAAAAATAATAAAGTCACTTACTCATTAATTTTAAAAAATAAACATTCTAGAGCTGGTAAGCTGTTTCAGCAGGTAAGACAGCTTGTTATACAAGCATTAAGAGCTGTCTTAGTTGGGGTTTCTGCTGCTGTGATGAAACACCATGACCAAAGCAATTTGAGGAGGAAAGGGTTTATTTGATACTTCCACATCACTGTTCATCATGGGAGGAAGTCAGGCAGGAACTCAAACAGGGCAGGAACCTGGAGGCAGGAGCTGATGGCAGAGGCCGTGGAAGGGGTGCTGCTTACTGGCTTGCTCCTCATGGCTTGCTCAGCCTGCTTTCTTACAGACCCCAGGACCACTGTCTAAGGTGTCCCACCCACAGTGGACTGGCCCTCCCCATCAGTCTCTAATTAAGAATTAAGAAGAATGCTATGCAGCTGGATCTTATAGAGGCAGTTTCTCAACTAAGATTTCCTTCCTTTCAGATGACTCTACTTGTGTCAAGTTGACATAAACTAGCCAGCACCCAACCTGTTTAGATCTTCAGAACTCACATTAGAGGTTTGCCATGTCTATTTTGAACACACCTGTACCCCTAATATAAAGATGGATACAGAAGGTTTGGAGTGACACATTTTTCTCTGACCTCCATGTTTCTACATATGTACTTACTTGAAGACATGCTTGTATATGACAAGCTCACACAGGAAAAGTAAAACACTAGGATCTGAATTTGAGGCCAGCCAACAGATCCGGATCCATGACAGCCAGAGCTATACAGTGAGGCCCTGTCTCAAAAAAAAAAAAATACATACATAAATGAATATCATCCACTTACTAGAGTCTGTTTCTTAAAATAGTTTTAACGTAGCATACATTTCCCGACTTTGAGTTCCAGGACAGCCAGAGTTACATAGTGAGACCCTGTCTTGAAAAGAAGCATATATGCATACACATATATACATACACATATATACACACACATATATACACACACATATACATACACATACATACACACACATATATACACACATACACATATACAAACATATACACATATATACACATATATACACACACATATATACACACACATAAATACATATACATACACATATATATATACACATACACACACACACACTCTTAGCAGAGTCTATGTCTCTGGATGTAGCATACATTTCCCTGCCTTCATTTCCTGATCCTGCTAATAAAACAGCTCTAGGAAGTCACAGTTAGAGCCCTCCTGAAGCTCATGCCCAACTCCCACTGCCTGTCACTTTAATAAAGCTGGGTGCACTTGATCACCCAGTGACTCTGATCACCATTATGCCTAGCTTGGCCCTACCTTAATAAGGTTTTCAGCCCAAGTGCAGATTGGCCATTAACCCTATAAATGTTTCTTCTTAACCCACACCCACTGCCAGAGGTTAACAGCTGGCTGTGAAAGCAGAGCTACTGACTCAAACTTTGGCTGCAAAGATGCATTTCCAGCAGCCCATGCTAATAGTGTCCAGATCTACAAAGGACTGTGGATGAGCACAGCGTGAGGAGGACTTAGAATTACCCACTGTGGACAGCCCCAAAGAGACTGCAGAATCACCTCTGCTGGGGTGCCTGCCCTCAGGGGTCCAGATGTAAGAGAGGTCAACCCTGGGTGGTCACTACCCCATCTAAGCCCATCTCTGTCCAGAGTGGCCCAGTGCTGGTGCCAAGTGTGTATTAGTGTGAAGCCCTCCATACTGTTTTGCAGGTGGGTAAGTGTGAACTCTCTCAGACTCCTTCATGTGCTGCTGGGCTCCCTGTTCTTAGGCCAGAGTCCTGAGCTAGGTGAGCCAGGGAATCTCCATCTGTTTCCTTTTGAGGTTAGGAAGGCTGCAAGGGCAGCCCAAGAAGTAGGGAAGTGAAGATAATGTGGACCACTATCTGGGCCATCAAGATGGCTTAGAGGGTAAAAAAAAGTGTTTGCTACCAAGCCTGACAAACTGGGGCCAATTGCCAGGAAAGAAAATGAACTCCAGAAAGTTGTCCCTGGACTTCCTGTGGCACATGTGTACACACACACACACAACATAATAAACTTTTCACAACATAGATATCCATTTAGATGCAGAGTCAATTTGCAAATTTGAAACAGATCCAGTTAGACTGATCAGTGCTTCACCAATCTTGGGGTGCTTGGACATTGAAGGGGAGAGCGAATACATTTTTGAAATCTGTCAAGATGGTTGAGGCAACTTCTACAGAAAACAGGGTGAGCATAAATTTTGTAAACTCACTACAGTGTCCAGGTCAGGGGACAAAACTAGCCCTTTGGTGTTTCTTAGCCCTTAAGAGGTGTTAGGATCCAGATCATGGGGTTGGAGACGTAGCAGTTGGCAGAACACCTGCTTGGTGTGTGGGAGTCCTGCATTCAGTCTACAGCACTGCATGAACTGGCCACAGTGGTAGCAGCTGCCGTCCCAGCATGAACTGGTCATGTGGAAACACCTGCCACCCCAACATTCATGAGAGAGAACAAAGAGGCTCAGAAGTTTGAGACCAGCCTGTCAGAGAAAAGAAAAAGATTCCAAAAAGTTCCTTGTGGATTTGTTCCCAGTATGTCTATATGGTAACCTATCTGTCAGTGAAGTTAAGTTCACGAAAAGGCTTGTGCCCCTCTTCGACCACTTGTTGCCATTTTGCATTTTTATATTTTTAGTGAGTGTGAGTGTGTGTGTGCGCGCATGTGCGAGCCTCCACACATGCTCTCATGCCACATGTGTAGGCCAGAGAACAAATTACAGTTCTCCTTCCACTATGGCTTCCAGGGATTAACTTCATGGCCTCAGGCTTGACAGCAAAAGCCTTTGCCCTGTGAGCGGATCCATCATTTTAAATTTTTTAAAATTTATTTGGGTTAGAGAGCACTGACTGTTGTTCCAGAGGATCGGGGTTCAACTCTTAACACCCACTGGACGCTCACATTGTCTGTAACTCTAGTTCTAAGGGATCTGACACCTCACACAGACATACATTCAGGCAAAACACCAATGAACATGAAAAAATAAATGATTGAAATGTTATTTTTAAAAACTGGTTTTAAAAGGTTATTTTTTACTTATGCGCTGGATGCACACATGCATGTGAGTGTCCCCAGAAGCCATAACAGTGTCAGATCCCTAGGAACTGAAGTCACGGGCCATTCTGAGCTGCCTGCTGTGGATGCTGGGAACCACATTCAGGCTTTCACTGCCGAGCCATCTCCCCAGCCCCTTAGAAGATCTAAGATGGGGCATTTGTCTGGTGACCTTAAAAGTCGTCAGCAGCTTCATATTTGTTCATTGTGGGAAGGGGTTTGAGGAGCAATTTGCACCTCCCTGTTTCAAGATCTCACTGTACCTTGGTATGGTGGCACCATCTTAGCACTCTGGAGACAGATGCAGGGCTGTTACTACAAGTTCAAGGCCAGCTTGGGCTTTATCAGAAATATAAGGTCAGCAAGTAAGACCCTGTTTGGGGGTTTTGGTTTTAAGGATATCACTGGATTTGACACCAGAGGAAATAGAACAGCTTGGTCGTTAAATCCTAGGACCATCTGAATAGGGTCCTGCAGACACCTGGAGTCACCTTATTCATAGTTTACCCCTTGGTAAATGAGGAGGCTTCCATTCCTCCAGCTCTATCCTTCTACCCACGAACTGCCCAGAAAAGCTTCCTTTCCCGGCTTCTGCCCTCAACAATTCTATCTTGCCACCTTAGTGGGGAGGGTCAGTGAATGGAAACAGTTACTTCCATCACCACTGCACACCAGTCCACATCCCCATCAGGCCAGAGAAAGGGGGCAGAGAACCTGCCTTCTAGTTCTGCAGCATTAGATACTCAAAATGATGCCACGCCTTTGATCCACCTTAGGCCTACATATCTTACACTGATGAAACCCTCTAAAGGAAGAATGGGTGAACCTGGCCAGCTAAGAGGACTCCAGAGCTGGGTTAGACAGCCTCCAGGAAATGTTCCATACCCTAGAATATTCTCTTGGCCCAGACTCTGAAGTTATCTGAGATGAGTTGCCGGTTGTCTAGGGTGACCCTGAAGAAGAAAGGGTTAGGACAGGTGTGGTGGCACATGCCTTTAATGCCAGAATTTAGGAGGCAGTGGCAGGTGGATCTCTGTGAGCCTGATCTACACTGTAAGTTCCAGGCCAGACATCGCTATATAGTGAGGCCCTGTAGCCAAAAAAAGAAACAACAAAACACTGGGCAGGAGTGCCATGTTCTCTGACGTTCAGAGCAACCCTGTGGCACTCCAGGGTAGGGTGGCAGTAGTGCCCTGGTTTCCAACGACCATCCATCCTGGATCCTCCAGGGCTCAGCAGTGGTTTTATGGCTGGCATGCTGGAGGGAAACCAGTTACCAGCTTAGCCCAGGACTCCAGAGTATCCTCTGGCATCGCATCTCCAAACCCTGTCTGAGAGGAAGAAGGTGCTGGCTGGGCCTCCCCCCAGCCTGGAATTGGAGAGCAGGATGTAAGCAGCCTCTGTTCTCTTCTGAGAAAATGTCAGGTGCTGCAGCCAGCCTGGGCTCCTCAGACACTCCCAAGTGCCCTGGAAGTGCAGGACCATGGCCTGGTGTTCTCTGCAGAATCTGGAGTTGACAATACTAATGAGTGGGATGAGAGTTCAGTTCCCCAGCATTCACGGTCAGCTTCTGATTACCAACAACTCTCCTTGCTGGGGGACAGAGGAGGATGAATTACCTCTGGGAGTGGTGCTCTCTGCCCTGCACTGCCTGCAGTTTCTCTTCAATTGTAGAGGAAATAGTTCTTCATAAGTAAGAGTAGTCTCAAGGTGGGAAGACCCCAGGTCGGGTGGAAGAGGACAAGGGTCACCTCACACGGGCCGCACAGTTGAGAACAAGTGGTCACTGATAACTGAACTCTGGCAACTGCAGAGCTGCCCAAGATCACAACAGGGCAGTGCGCTGCAAGGAAATGGTTTGTTGCTCGTTTGCAAATCTTAAGTTTAAAGTACACCAGAAGAACGCTTACTGAGAGAGGAAGTGAAAGCCTAACTTAAGTAGCCAGGAGCTCGGACTTTTTTGCTTCAGGACTGGAAGGGTAGACAGGCCACCGGTGGGCCCCAGAGCACTAGGGCCACACGCTAGGAGACCGCGTCTGAGCGTGTGAACAAGTAGGCAGAGCGGCCTTAGTCGTCAGTAGCAAGCGCCGCAGCCCAGCAAAGCTGTGGTCTCCAAGGTGCCCTCGACCCCGCCCACTCCACCCGAGAGTCCGGGACGCGACGGGCCAGACAGCAAGAGCTCCGCCTAACGGGGGCGGGGACAGGAGGCTCCCTTGGTGCTCCGCGGCCACTTCCGGTCCGGGCGCAGGCGCTGGCTGTCATGTTGCGCGCTCTGAATCGCCTGGCTCCGCGGCCCGGGGCCCGTCCCCCAACCCTGCTACTCCTGCCCGTGCGCGGCCGCAAGACCCGCCACGACCCGCCCGCTAAGTCCAAGGTCGGACGCGTGAAAATGCCTCCCGCAGTGGACCCTGCGGAATTCTTCGTGTTGACCGAGCGCTACCGACAGTACCGGGAGACCGTGCGCGCTCTCAGGTGTGTGTAAGGGGCAGGCGCCCTTCGGCGCCCTCTGGGAAGTGCTGGGGCTGGAGGACCGGTGCTGACTTGAAGCCCGACCTCACCCAGGCTAGAGTTCACGTTGGAGGTGCGAAGGAAGTTGCACGAGGCCCGAGCCGGGGTTCTGGCTGAGCGCAAGGCGCAGGAGGCCATCACGGAGCACCGGGAGCTGATGGCCTGGAACCGGGAAGAGAACCGGCGGCTGCAGGAGCTACGGTGCGAGAGGAGCGGGGCTGGGTGAGCTGGGCTAGGCTCATCCGCGGCCCCGCTCACCCCGGCTTCTTGCCCCTCGCAGGATGGCTAGGTTGCGGCTGGAAGCACAGGCCCAGGAGCTGCAGCAGGCTGAGGCCCAGGCCCAGAGGGCGCAGGAGGAGCAGGCTTGGGTGCAACTGAAAGAGCAAGAAGTGCTCAAACTGCAGGTGGGCCGAGGTCGGGGAATGTGGGCTTTGGAGACTCCAGCAAGGGAGGCTCTGGGGAGAGCGGCACAGGGCGTCCAGTGACCAGAGGCTTCTCGCTCTGCGCAGAGGGTATACCTCGCAGGCGATGGTCAATAAAAGGTTACAGGCTAGTGTTGCCTTGTGACACTTGAAGTCAGAGAAACCGTGGGTGAGAGTGGAGCTTTTTTTTTTTAACGTGTAAGAGGGAGTGACTCACTTGAGAGGGTCCACCCCCCTCTAATCAGGTTGTCACGATTTGTCCTTGGGTTGTGGCTGAGAGATCTGATGGGTGATTGTCCAAGGAAGAGCATTATGATGGTTGAGGTCACCTAGTACAATTGTGCTGGACAATGGTGACATTCAAAGAGGCCCTGGGCCCTTTTGACACCCTTCTTACGTTGGGCAGCAAGCTGTGCAGTGGCCAGCTCTGGTAGAGATCCCACAAAGCTAACCTTTCTCTTCCCGTAGGAGGAGGCAAAAAACTTCATCACTCCGGAGAACCTGGAAGCACGGATAGAAGAAGCGTTGGACTCTCCGAAGAGTTACAACTGGGCCATCACCAAAGAAGGGCAGGTGGTCAGGAACTGAGCACGGAGGCTTCTAGGGGCCAAACAAGGGCAGTGCTCGCCTAGGGACTGAGTTTTGGGGTAGGAATTGGTGTATCCCAGGAGGAGGGCTCAGCCTTTTCCAGAGCGGGCCCCATTCGTTCTAGGCTCAGCACTCATCACCTGACTGGAAACTCCCAGACCCAGCACCCTGTTGACACCACATCAGACTCAGGACAGCATTACACTCGGGGAAGTTCCTATGGAACAGAGGATCGGACTGGACTGTGTCCTTCTAGAAGCCAGGCTGTCTGCTAAGTCTCTTGGAGTAGAGTGAGCCAAATGTTCCCTGCTTTTATAAATAAAGTACTGGAGCCCTGTCCTGCCCATTTACTGACTCATTATAGTGAAAGAGGAAGGAAGCTAATGCAGATGCTCACTTGCTTGTAAAATCAAAGGCATTTGTTGTATGGCTTTTTGCAGGACAGGGAGTAGAGTAAGTTTATTTGTCCCTAATTATTTGGGTCTTTAGGTTACTAACCCAAAGCAAGCTTCACCTACCTGAGCGATGAGTTAGTTGTCTGCTTTGATCAAACCTGAGTTTGCTGGCTAGGGGCTGGTGTGTCCAAGATCCAGAAAGCAAAAAGGGTACCCTGTTTCTCCTGGTGGCCCTCCAGCAGTGATTCTGTAGCCAGGCCCTGTCCTGGTGCAGCGATATTGGACTACCCAGCAGGTAGTAGACCCCCAGGCTAAACCTGCTTCTGATCACTTGCTGCCCTCCTGTGGTTGTGTAAGCAGGAGCCACAGGGTGTCGTTCTTCAGGACTCTCTCGCTTTCATCTGGTTTAAGTTTGTTTCATTGTGGTTTTTTTAAGTTTATTTTTTATTTTGTTTTATTCTGGTTTTTGAGACTGGGTCTTTCACTGGAACCTGGCACTCACTGATTAGACTGTCTAGCCAGCTAGCCTCAGAGGATCGATCTGTGTGTGCTTGCCTGGCACTGGAATTAGATGCACGTGGCTTTTATGTGGTACCAGGGACCAAACCCAGATGTCGGCGGCTGCAGTGCATGCATGTTAATGGACGAGAGCTGTCTACCTTTTTGCTTTCATTATTATAAACTTAAATACCATTGACGGGAACTCCAGACACTCCAGGGAAACACCATCCTAGCTACTTTCCACACTGCTGAGGGTTTTGGAGTCCCCAGGAAATGAAAACCTTGGGGGTGATAGCAGTCTCTTACCAGTGAAGAAGCAGGTGTTAAGGTGCAGGCATCATCCCGCACCCAGCCCTCTGAGAGCCATAACAGCCATTTTAGGGCAGTAGATACTGTCCCCGACTGAGCCGAACACAGAGGCCCTGCATTCACATATCTGAGGTAGGCTAATGGGATCATGTCAGGAGCAACCTAGTCCATTCCTGGATCTTTGTCGTCACAGTAAACCACAGGAACTCTGCTGGGTAAACACACACACACACACACACACTCCTGCCCCTGGATCTTTGTCGTCACAGTAAACCACAGGAACTCTGCTGGGTAAACACACATACACACTTCTGCCCAGGATGTACCTCCCCAGTCACACATACACACACACTCCTGCCCAGGATGTACCTCCCCAGTCATGAGCATAGATACTTAACCAAGACACTGAACCCTTGCTCCTTCATGATCAGTGGGTGCTGGGGTGAATGCTGTGGCCATGGCCTTCAGGGCTAGGTAAAGTCCTGCAAAACTGAAGGAGGGGGGCTTCAGACATTGTTCACTTCGTAGAGTGATTACCTAGCCTGCACAGGCCCTGGGTTCGATCCCCAGCACTGCATAAACCAGGCCTGTCAGTTCAGTGCCTGCTTACTGGAGATGGGGGCAAGATTAGTAGAATCTCAAGGTCATCCTCAGCTACATAGGGAGTTTGAGACCAACCTGATTCCTCATGAGACTCCAAAAAGACTGCCCAAGTGCTCGTCAGGGAGATGGCGGGAAGGTGCTTGGCTGGCGCTGCAGCCGGGCGAAGGCTGACTGCTGTAGCTGATTGCAAGGCTGCAGAGAGTGCACCTTGCTCGGTGGGTGCTGGGTATTTTAATCTGTTTCATCTAGGTGTGAATATCCAACGTGCCCTGTGATCTCCAGTTCCTCTGTGAGTTTGCAAAAACAGTTACAACAGACTCAGAGGAAGCCTAGTGCCAAAGACTCTGGCAAGAATCCGATTTGGAATTTTTTTTTCTTACCAAATAGAAAGTCAAATCAGTCTCTCAACACCAAGCCTGGCCAGTCTCCTCATGACACTGGCCGTTCCTCTTTGTGTGCTTTAACAAGTATGCTGGACCCAGGTGATCCGGATGTCCTCCGCAGTCAGCCAGCCTCCTCAGGACCCCAGCGGCACCGGGCTCTGGCCTCCATGGGCACACACACTTACCCACACAAACATAAATAAAAGTAATAAAAATACAGTTTTAAGCCTTGCGGGTTTTATAGTTTGGTTGAGTTTTTAGGGTCTCACTATGTAGCTAGCCCTGGCTGTTCTGGAACTCAGTATATAGATCAGTCTGGCCTTGGACTCAAAAGCTTTGCCTGCCTCTGTCTCCTAAGTGCTATTAAAAAATAAACCTCTTTTAAAAAAAAATAAAGAGTAGTTGGCAAGATGCTCACAGTCGTCTGGGTGCTTGCTGCTTTTTCAGGGACCCTAGTTGGTTTCCAAGTACCCACATCAAGTGGTTCACAACCATCTGTAAGTCCTGTTCCAGGACAGACATCAGAAGTGGCCAGGAATGATGACACACACCAGTAATCCCAGCACTTATAAAGCAGACAGGTTGGGGCTGGAGAGGTGGCTCAGTGGTTAAGAGCACGGACTGCTCTTCCAGAGGTCCTAAGTTCAATTCCCAGCACCCTCACAACCATCTGTAATGGGATCTGATGTTCTGTGTCTGAAGACAGCTACAATGAACTCATAAAGATAAAGCAGACAATCTTCAAGTTAAAAGCCAGTCTAAGCTGGGCGGTGGTGGCGGCGCACGCCTGTAATCCCAGCACTCTGGGAGGCAGAGGCAGGCAGATTTCTGAGTTCGAGGCCAGCCTGGTCTACAGAGTGAGTTCCAGGACAGCCAGGGCCATACAGAGAAACCCTGTCTCGAAAAACCAAATCCAAAAAACAAAACAACAACAAAAAGCCAGTCTAGTGTACACTGTATAAGGCCAGCCAGGGCTATATAGCAAATTCTCATCTCAAAAAGGAAAGGCGTGGGCAGGAGAGATGGCTCAGCAGTTAAGAGTATTGACTGCTCTTCCAGAGGTCCTGTGTTCAATTCCCAGCAACCACATGGTGGCTCACAACCATCTGTAATGGGATCTGATGCCCTCTTCTGGTGTGTCTGAAGACAGCTGCAGTGAACTCAAAAAGGAAAGGCGAATGTTGAATGAACATGGTGACACCTTAAAGGAAAAGGAGTTTAAAGACAGCCTCACTCATTTAGTCAGTGTGAGGACAGCCTGGGCTACATAAATCGATATCTCAAAAGGGGGTAGGGGGTGCAGGGAGGAGACATGGTGGTAACCAACTGTAGACGCAGGACTCAGGAGCATCTGGAGTCTAATGTCATATTCAGCTACATGGTGAACTTGAGGCCACACTACATAAGGCCCTTGCAGGACCCAAGACTTGGAATTGAACCCGGGTCCTCTGGAAGAGAAGCCTGTGTTCTTGACTACTAAGCCATCTCTCCAGCTCTGCAATGTCTCGCAGGCACCACGTTCGGTTCCGCTGTGTGTGCTGACCTGCCTGTGATCTGACCACTGTTCACAGGCTGGTACAGGAGGGCAAGTCTCCTGGGGAGACTGAACGTTTTCACAAACTTCACAAAATTTATTGTTACAAAGAATTAAGTTATATTTGCTCTGTGATAAGAATTACACACAAGAACCTCAGGTATTTTCAGGAAACTAAGTTGATTATATGAAAAATTTGTAGCTGATATTTTTCCAGAATTTAAGAAATTATATATCTTTAATTGTCAAAATATATTACTATTTCAAATTTCATTTCAATAGCCTTATTGGGTTTCAGGATGTAGTTTCATGGTAGAGTGCTTGCTTACCATGTCCCAAGGCTCTGGGTTCAATCCCCAACACAGAAAACATCCCAGAGTCTTCAAAGCCTGGCTATTAAAAGTCTAGATACCTGATGGTCTTCCTTATGTTTGTTTCTCAAATAATGTAATAAAAATTGTAAACTTTTTCCTTTGCGTTTTTGTTGGGAACTGGATGCAACACTTTGAATTAATCTGACCTCCAAATGCTGAAGGTCCTTGTCCCCGATTGGTTTTTCATCGATCAATAAAGATGCCAGATGCCAGACAGTGACCAATGGTTGGGCAAAGAGAGACTGGGGTGGGTCCCTTAGACCTTAGATTTGTGTGGGCTAGGATGAGAGAGAGGGGGGGGGGGAGATGAGGATATCTCCTCTCCCGCCCCAAGAGGGGGGAAAGGATTGGACATAAGGGCTGCAGGGGAGAAAGCCAACCAGCCCTTCAAGAATCTGAGTGGGTGACCAGTGGCCACTTCCCTGATTAGGCCTGTAGCTCCTGGGCTCCCGGGCAGGTGCCAAAGCAGTGTGGCCCAAACTACCAATAAACTTTATTTATTTATTTATTTTTTTTTTTTTAGGTAGGGTAGGTTTAAGACAGGGTTTCTCTATGCAACCCTGGCTGTCTTGGAACTTACACCATAGATCAGGCTGATCTTAAACTGGCAGAAATTCCCCTACTTCTGCCTCCCGAGTGCTGGGACTAAAGACATGTGCCACCACTGCCCAGATGTGCCACCACTGCCCGGCTTTCCTTTGCTATTTCAAGGCCCTTCCACCTCCATGGTGAGACTGTCCTTGCCAGTGAGAGAGAGCCGACTCTGAGCAAGTTTTCAGAAATTCATTTCTGATTTGATGCCATTTAGTGAATCTGAGGCCACAGTAATTAACAGGGACTGATTGTACAGGTCAGTGACAGACAATTCTTGGCGAGTATGAGGCCCTGCGTAAGTTAAACCCTCAAATGAGAACCAAAAGAGAGAAAGGAATCTAACATGTTCTGAGCACTTACTGTATCCTGAGCTTAGTTTTACATAATGTTCTCCTTTGTCACAACAGTCTTACTGGTATGTGCCAGTATTATTCCTGTTACACTTCTTTTGACAAAACCGAAGTGTGTATTATGACATACGGCATAGGAGTAAGAAACCCTAGCTCCTGGGAGACTGAGGCCAGAAGATGATGAATTCCAGGCCAACATGGGTTACAGAGTGAGACAATAGGTTGGACCATCAAGATAGCCCAGTGGCTACATAGTGAAATCCTGTCTCAGATAGACAGATTGATAGATCGACAGATAATAGATAGGCAGACAGACAGATATACAGACAGATGTACAGAGATACAGACAGATGTACAGATATACAGATAGATGATATACAGACAGATGATAGATCGATAAACAGATGATAGATATTAGATAAATAGACAGACAGACAGACAGACAGATGACATAGAATGTGAGCCTAGCCTTCCCCATGCTCAGAGACTTGATGGAACAGAATCAATCTCTCACTTTCCCTTTCCCTTTCCCTCCTAGTCCTCAAAGGCGCAGGGGTGGGAGAGGTGCTCAGCAGTTGAAAGCACTGGCTGCTGTTCTAGAAAACCAGGATTCATTTCCAGGCCCCATATGCCAACCCACGCCCACGCCACGCGGAACTGCAGTTCCAGGGTATCCTGACACCTCCTTCCAGCCTCTATGGACGTTGTGCACAGACATACATGCAGGCTCATACACATAATTTAAAAATATACATTTTTTAAAAGAAACAAGCTGCCAGGTGGTGCACAACTGCAGGGAAATGAGTTGTGCCCGGTCGCCAGGCTCTGGGAAGGGCTGCCTACTGACTGAGGCCTGGCTGTGCCTGGACCATGAGGAGAGAAACCCCGCCTGGGCTCTGCCCCCAAAACTGGCATCTTAAATGGTTATTTCTAGAGGTGACATTTGTGTTCACTTGTGCATAGCAGCCACACTCTGAGCCTTCTGCACACACATCCTTCATTCCTGTCGGAGTTCTCCCAGGTCACCCTAAGAGGAATGACAGCCGGTACTGCCTCCCTTTCCATAGCAGTTCCTAATCCATCTCTTGCATAACTTGGGTCTGAAACCCTAAGAAGTGTGGTGAGAGAATGAAGAAAGGACAGACACACGGACAGAAAGGCTGGGGGTCAGATGGTCTGGCACTCTCTGGCATCCCCGGACCTCAGCCCGCCACTTTGCACAGCACAGGTGTCTTAGTCAGGGATTTACTGCTGTGAGCAGACACCATGACCAAGGCAACTCTTATGACAGCATTTAATTGGGGCTGGCTTACAGGTTCAGAGGTTCAGTCCATTGTCATCAAGGTGGGAACACGGCAGATCCAGGCAGGCATGGTGCAGGAGGAGCTGAGAGTTCTACTTCTTCGTTCTGAAGGCTGCTAGCAGAATATTCACTTCCAGACAGCTAGGGTGAGGGTCTTAAGCTCACGCTCACAGCAACACACCTACTCCAATAAGGTCACACCTACTCCAACAAGGCCACACCTCCTAATAGTGCCACTCCCTAGGCCAAACACTACAAGCCATCACAGCAGGAGAGGGCCTGCCTAACCTCTGTAGGCCAAAATCCCAGGTTGTAAACATCCATGGGGAAGCTGCCTTTCTATTGGCTAAAGCACACACTGGCCCATCCTTTGTAAACACGTGTACTAGCAAACTCTCGCATTTGCACTTAGACCAAAGGAAGGCTTTGACAAATCCCTGTTCACCTCACCCCCCATCTCTCTATCTCTCCATCTCCCAAGACATCTTCCTAAGAATCGACAGTGTAACACATGGCGAACACTCAGATCCTAACTAAAGCAGTAACCCAAGGTAATATGCCTCTTATTTCATATTCTGCCTCCTCCAGTGACATATAACCCCGTGGTGACAGTGACTTTTCTCCTGTTGCTGACACTGTACCCAAGGCTCCATTTACTCTCCCTTGCACATAAGCTCAGTGTCCTCTTAGACGGCAGTGCGTTAGTGTTCTCCCACTGAGCTGCAGCCCCAGCCTGAGGACTAGGATTCTGTCTGCTGTTCACTGCTCTTCCCAAACCCAGATGAGCTGGTGAGCACGCGAAGGCTTGCTGGTCTAACAGGAGCATTATGTACATATTATTATGACATGCTAATTTATGTGCATGGATTACTTTAGATGAGATCACATGCCCACAGAATATGTGGGCTGTCTCTCTGGGGCCATTTGGGGGGTCAAGCTCTTGGCCTTCTATGCCCAGAATGCCAATAAGCTAATGTGGGTGAGAAATGAACTGATTTGTAGTACAGGTCAACCTCAGCACCAACTTAGCATTTGATAACTTGCATCTGTGACTCAGAAGCTGGGATTCAGGGTCAGATGAGTGAGCTCGGGAACATGCTTGGCCCCATCAGCCCCACCCCTGAGGAGAAGGACAAAGGCCTAAGGGACTTTTCCATTCTCTCTAGGGGCAGAGACTGCATGTGGTGGTGAGCTGGTCTCTGGGACATTGGCTGTTACTGCTTCCTGGATGTTACAGGACACTTCCTAAGAGAACCTGAGATGAAGTTTAGAACCTGAGACCGGGACCCACCCCTGTGGAAGAGAAGGGGCGGGTGAGCAGAACCAGTATGCAGACCTCAGCTGACCTAAAGCCCAAAGCTGAAGAGCAGTCAGGGGTGACCGACATTTGTACCAAAATGGACCAACCATTATATGTAGATACCTGGGAATGGCCAGGTAGCTTTCTGCTGCGAAGCCCACACTCCAGCAGCTGGTGGCAAGTGCTTTCTTAAACAGGAGCCTTGGTACCTGGCATGGTGGCACACGCAACACTTGGGAGGCAGGTGGATCACTGTGAGTTCAAGGCCAGCCTGGTCTACACAGACAGTTCCAAGCCTACCAAGAGCCTGTCCCAAAACAAAATAAAATGAGTCTGGACAATGCTGCTCCTTTCTTTTCTTTTCTTTTCTTTTCTTTTCTTTTCTTTTATTACTTTTTTTTTTTTGGAATCTTTTATTTTATGTATGTAAGTGTTCTGTCTTCAGATACACCAGAAGAAAGAATCAGATCTCATTACAGATGGTTTGGGATCTATGCAAGTGCTGGGATTGAACTCATGATCTCCGGAAGAACAGTCAGTGCTCTTAACCACTGAGCCACCTCTCCAGCCCCTGTTTCTTTTTTCTTTTTTTAAAAAAATATTTTTTAGATCTATTTATTTTATTTTATGTGTCTGAATGTTCAGCCTGCATGTGTGTAATGCACTATTCATGTGACAGGCACCGGGTCGGAATAAGGCACTGGCTCCACTGGAATTGTCATAAGTGGTAGCAAACCACCCTGTGGGTGCTGGGAACCAAACCTGGGTCTTCTGCAATCGTAACTCTTAACCACTGAGACAACTCTCCAACCTCAAGATGGTAAGATATTTAATACGGGACTCAGTGGACAATCTTGAGGTCACTGAGGGCAAGCCCTTGAAGTGAGTAGTGAGACCTTAGACTCTCCTGGTGATCTGATTTTGGATTTGTTTTTTTGTTTGTTTGTTTGTTTGTTTGTTTGTTTTTTCCAAGACAGGGTTTCTCTGTGTAGCCCTGGCTGTCCTGGAACTCACTCTGTAGACCAGGCTGTCCTCGAACTCAGAAATCCGCCTGCCTCTGCCTCCCAGAGTGTTAGGATTACAGGCGTTCGCCACCACCGCCCGGCGGTGATCTGATTTTGATTTCTCAACCTTAAAATGAAGGGGTTAAGTCTTTATTTCTTCCTGCTATGCAACATCTTTCTCTCTTTATTTCCTTTTGTTTGGTTTTGGTTTTGGTTTTGTTTCTTTTGTGTAGCCCTGGCTGTCCTGGAACTAGCTCTGTAGGCCAGGCTGTCCTGGAACTCACAGAAATTCTCCTGCGTCTGCCTCCCAAATTCTGGAATAAAAGATGTGCACCACCACTGCCATGGCTTAACATGTATTCATTTTAAACTATATTTAAAAATGCAAAATTAAGGGACTGGAGAGATCGCTCAGTGGTTAAGCCTGCACACTGCTCTTGCAGAGGACTGGATTTTGTTCCCAGCACCCTCACAGGCCTAGTCATGATCCCCTTTCATGACAGCTCCTGGGGATCCAGCATCCTCTTCTGGCCACCAAGGAAACCTGCAGATGCAAACATATGCGCAAATAAAATTAAACATTAAAAATCTAATGCAAAACTGTTCCCAAAATGCATTGCTTTCATCATGCTGGGGACTTGACCCAAGGTCTTTCACACCCAGGCACACAGTTTGCTCCTGAGCTGCATGTAGCATCCTTCCCATGTAGGCCTATGCAGACCTGAGGCCCAAACTGAAACGCAGCCAGAGGTGCCCAATTGTTTGTAGCAAAGTGGGTCGGGTCAACCATTGTATGTGACCACCTTGGGCCGAATGGCTCTCTGTAGCTGAGGCCACCTGTTGGCCACGCTCCCGCAGCTGACAGCCAGTGTTTGCTCAAATGGAACCGTAGGCACCTAGCATGGTGGTGGATAACTTTAATCTCAGCATTTGGGAGGCAGAAGCAGATGGATCTCTGTGAGTTCAAGGCCAGCCTGGTCTACAAAGCAAGTTCTAATACAGAGTTTTAAATACAAGTGTCATTTTCCTTTTGTTGTGATTTTTCTTTCTTTTGATTTTATTTTGGTCTGTTTGTTGTGTTTTGGTCTTGATCTCTACTGATAATTTCGTTTTGCCGGCTAGTTAGAAGAAGGACTGAAGTGTATTCAGAGACTGAACAAGACACAATCTTTTTCTCCATCTAAGCTTCAAGGGTTCCCTCACCCACTTATCCTGTCCTGCCTCATTCTGAGGTATTGAATATCTGTGAAAAATAGCTCCTGACTAGGGTGTGCCTCCACCCCCTCCCAGTCTCTCTATCTGCCTGCCGCTTAGGCCTTGGTTTCCAGGCAGCTTCTCTTTGGAGCTCCAGGTCATTAGCTAAGGTGATGACCTTGACCCTTGCCCAGACCCTGCAAATGAAGGGCCTGCCTCTAAACACTGTGGAACCATTTGACCCAAGAGACCTGCTGTGACCAGTCATGCAGTCACCCTCTTTAGACCGTGCTCCACCATGGCAGGGCCTAGATATAAGAAGGTCGGTCTGGGCTGGAGAAACCGTCACCTGCGCTGGGTCTCATACTGAGCACCAACGCCATGGCCTGTCCCAGTCTGGCTTGCTGCCTGCTTGGCCTGCTGGCTCTGACCTCCGCCTGCTACATCCAGAACTGTCCCCTGGGCGGCAAGAGGGCTGTGCTAGATCTGGATACGCGCAAGGTGAGTCTCCCCGACCCCATCCCGTCCGGTTCTGGCGGCGCTAAGGACCAGAGAAGCTGTCCCACCCGCAGACAGCATTCCCCCCCACCCCCGCACACTTGCCAGCCCTACCATGGCCTCGCGTGGGAACCCAGGGCGTTGGGAAGTGTTAGGCTCCCTCTTGACTCCCTGAAGGCAGAGACAATGCCCGAGCACCCTCGCCCCGCCACAGTCCGGATTCAGATTGCGCACAGAGCCCACCCGCATCCTTCCTTCCCCGCAGTGTCTCCCCTGCGGCCCGGGCGGCAAAGGTCGCTGCTTCGGGCCCAGCATCTGCTGCGCGGACGAGCTGGGCTGCTTCGTGGGCACCGCCGAGGCGCTGCGCTGCCAGGAGGAGAACTACCTGCCCTCGCCCTGCCAGTCCGGCCAGAAGCCGTGCGGGAGCGGGGGCCGCTGCGCCACGGCGGGCATCTGCTGCAGCCCGGGTGAGCAGGAGGGGGCCCGGCAGGGCGGCCCGGCAGGGAGCCGTCGGGTTTGCTGCTCAGGCCGCTGATCCATTTCTCTTGCAGATGGCTGTCGCACGGACCCCGCCTGCGACCCCGAGTCGGCCTTCTCCGAGCGCTGAGCCCACGTTGTGGTGATACCTTTAGCATGCTTCCTTCATTCCCCATGGCCACTGCCAGATAAAAGAAAAGAAAAATAAAGCAGATTTCCTCTTCAAACTTGACTGGTGTCTAATTGTGTCGGAAACGGGAGGGAGGAAAGGCACCGGGACCTTGGATCTTGGTTTTTGGGAACTAGAAGAGCTCATCAGGCTGCTGGGAGGCGGGAGGGAAGCGAGGGGTGCCCTATGGGCTGCCATCCCCCATTAACCCCATTTCCCACCCCCAGCTGGGCTGGGCCTGCGACAGACTTAAGAGCAGCAGTTGGAAGTCCAAACAGCTACGGTGCGAAAGGGCAAAACCTAACAAGGGCCTGAGTTATAGGAAGGCAGAGGAACTCATCCTGTCACTTCCTGATCTGGGAGGAGACTTTAGCCGCGACCTCAGAGGTTGAGGGGACAATCCTGGTCTAGAAGGAAGGGTCTTGGCCAGGGAAGGGTAGTTGCAGAACCATAAGATTTCCACAGAGCTGAATTCTCACACAGGCCCCAAGGAAGCCACAGCTGGAAAGATCAAGAACCAACTGGCCTCTCCTCTGCTGTCCCCAGGGCCAGGCCTGAGCTCAAGGGACAGCATGCTCTGGGGAGATATGGGATCTAAGAGCCAGTGGGCACAAATGACCACAAAGCACAGAGACCACAGACCAAGAAATCCACAATCTATACTGTTCATCTACTGCTGGATTAAATGCCCGCCCTTGCCACAAGGGGCGCCCCACTTAGCTGCCAGTGTTCTCAGCAGTGAGGGCACGCCCCTCCTCCACGCCTACACAGGAGCACGTGATTCGATGTGCAGAATAAAGTGTGAGGGCCGGGGCGAAGAGCTCAGGGGCGAAGTCTTGCCCCACAAGGTTAAGGTCCTGGGCTGCAGCCCATCATAGCAAAAAAGTAAACATACAAACAAGCACTCGGAATGAACACAGATGCCGCCCCGCCCCCACGTATGGGATTCACAGAGTGGGTGGGGCCAAAAAGATATTCAAAAGAGACTTCAAGATCGATTTGGGTTTTTCTTCCCTTTTTTTTTTTTTGTCTTTTTCTTTTCTTTTGTTCTTTTTTTGATGGTGGTGATGGGGTTCTTCATTTTCTGGGGCTTTTTTTTTTTTAATCTTACGACTTTTATTCTGTTAAATTTCCATTTCTGGGTTTGTGTCTCTGTGTGAGAGTATGTGTACATGAATCCAGTGCCCATGGGGACCAGAAGAGGGCATCAGATCCCCTGAAATTAGAGTTACAGGTGCTTGTGAGTCATCCTAAGCGGGTGTGGGGATCAGAACTGGGGTCCCCTGCAAGGCAGCGTGATCACTTACCTCCTGAGCCGTCTCCCCAGCCTAAAAGTTGTCTAAATTACTTTCGCTATCGCTTTGCTCTGAGTTTGGGGATTGTACACACACCACAGCATCCACACGGAGGCCAGAGGACTCCTGGCACTGGCTCACACCAGCCCTTTGCTTCTGGAGGCTAAAGAGAGGAAGAAAGCATCTCCTGTGAACTCTAGGAGTGCCCTTCAAGGGCTCAACTCCCTGAAAGGGAAAAAGAATACAGTGTCCAGCAGGCACGAGTAGGGTGGGCAGGTGTAACTCCTCCTCTCCTTGAGGAAGAGGAGCCTGATTCTTCCAGAAACAGGTGGAGGAAAGGATGTTTACAGTTCTCCACCTGGGCAAAGGAGCAGACTGAGGATCTCACCCTCATTCTGAAGCTGCCCATACAGCAGCCCTAAGGATTGAACCAAGTGGCCATGCCACCTGCCACACCGACCTCCTTTCTGTCCCTGGTCTGGTCCTTCCCTGCCCTGCATTACTGGAGGTCAGACCCTGAGAGGGCCGCGTAAGGAGGAGGCTGGGATAGGAGTCTGCCCGGCCCCTGTACCACCTGGGTAAACCCAGGCAAGCAGGTAGGCGGAAGGGTGCTGAGGAGGTGGGAAGAGACCTGGGGACTGGGTGGAAGGCTGTGATTTTGTCCAGAACTGACGGTGCTGAGCCTCCTAGTCAGTCACTGAGACTCATCTCTTTCTTCTCTGTAGTTGTCCCTGACCCCAGAGCCTGCAGAACAATTTACAGGAGGAACAGCACAGTGCGGTCTTAGGAGACCTTGCTGCAGTCTTAGGAGGAGAGGATGCCAGGACAGATGGGGCAGAGAGAGAAAAGAGTGGGAAGTTAACAGGAGGGTGAGGAACAGGGAGACCAGAGCATGGAAGGATAGAAAGCCTGGGAGAGAAGCCAGAGAGGGAGGACAGGCTGAGGGGCGGACGCACTCGCTGGCTTGGTCAAGGTTGCTAAGAGGACTGGGATTCAGTTCCTAGTGCCCGCATGGGAGGCTGTAACTCTGGGTCCGGGGAATACGATGCCCTCTCCTGACCTCTGCAGCACCAGGCACACACACGATGTCCAGACATACATATAGAACAGGAAAACACCCATCTACATAAATAAATGAACATCTAAAACTTTAGGAAAAAAAGAGAGAAGCTACTGAGAAGGGGAAGCGAGCAGAGGCCAAGTGACAGGCTACATCTTTGCTCCAGAGTTGGATGTGCCAAAGGGAATGATGGATTTGTGTCTGGAAGCAAAGACACACTGTGAGCATGTGTGTCCTACTGCTGCTGGACGTGTGATTGTCCGGGTCGCTGGCTATGGTTGAGGTCAGGAGTCATAGAAACGCCCCTAGCAGCTGTAACCTTTTCATCCTCTTCCCTTTTCCTCCTTCTTCCGTCTCCTTGGTGCTGGGGACCAAATCCAGGCTAGGGAAGCCTTCTACTCCTGAGCCACAGCTCCAGCCTATCTTGTCTATCGCCCTGCCTGAGAGTGGGCGTGGCAGTTTGAACCTGTGCCTCTTCCTGGGGTCTGCCTCTCAGTGGTTGGGTCCCGATGGTGGAGCACCTGGAGAGAAGGCAGGTGGCATTGTCTCCTTTAGGTCTGGGTAATGTCTCTGTGCCTTCTCCCATCCAAACACATCTTGGGTGATAGTAAGTCCTCACACTGTTTTTGCCTCAGTCTGGTTGAACTTAGAGCTGAGATGGCCACCCTGGCTTGTGCCCCTTTCTCAGTCACTCTTGCTGACTCTATCTCTCCGCATATCCCGCTCTGTTTCTCGTGTCCACCAATGTCCTGCCTCACTCCTTGTATTTTGGTCTCAGCCAGAGAATCGCTAAGTCACCCTGACCCTTCAGGGCCACTCTGGGTCTAGACCTTTCCCTTCTCCTGAGTTTGGGGTTGCTTTTGTCCTGAGTATTATGTGGATATTCAGGAGCACCAGAACGTTTTAAGATTTATTTATGTATTTATTTTATGTATATGAGTACACCATTGCTCTCTTTAGACACACCAGAAGAATGCATCGAACCCCTTCACAGATGTTTTGTGAGCCACCATGTGGCCGCTGGGATTCGAACTCGGGACCTTTGGAAGAATAGTCAGTGCTCTTAACCACTGAGCCATCTCTCCAATCCGGAACATTTCCTTTATACAATAAGGCTTATAGGTTCTGCCCCTTCTGGCGGTGGGGTCGTGGACTACCCACAACTTTGAGTGTGGAGATTAGCCAGGGCAGAGTAGAAAGTTCCCTCTCCAACGCCTCTCCCTCCCCCTTTCTCCCCACCCCAGAAATAGAGACAGACAAAGAGTGCACTTTTTAAAGTTTATTTTCCATGCTGTAGGGGCGAGGCGTGGGGGCGATGGCTCAGTAGACCCGGGGCTTAGCGGAATCCACGGACTCCCGAGTCCCAGCCAGCTGCATCAGCCTTAGCAGCAGCGCCCGGGCGGGCCCGTCCAGCTGGGTGGCGTTGCTCGGCTCTCGAGCGCGGCTGAGGCGGAGAAAACCCTCGCGGCACTCGGGCTCGGTCCCGCAGCTCTCTGAAGGAAGGGCTCTGTGAGCGCAGGCGCCCTTGGGGCGCAGCTCCAGGGGCGTCGTCCCCACAACCCCCCTCATCCTACCCCTGCTACATCCCAACCCGCGACTCGCTTCATTCTCACCCTCCAACCTCCTGTCCCTCCCCCCCACCTCCTGGCCCGACTCCCCTGCCCCCACCTGCCCTCCCCCTTTACCCCCCTTCACCGATGCCCCACGCTCAGCCCGCCCGGCCTTGCGCGCACCGTCGCTGCAGCAGATGCTCGCCGTGGCACAGCGGCCCCCGCTCCCGCACGGCTTCTGGCCGGACTGGCAGGGCGAGGGCAGGTAGTTCTCCTCCTGGCAGCGCAGCGCCTCGGCGGTGCCCACGAAGCAGCCCAGCTCGTCCGCGCAGCAGATGCTGGGCCCGAAGCAGCGACCTTTGCCGCCCGGGCCGCAGGGGAGACACTGCGGGGAAGGAAGGATGCGGGTGGGGGGCGTCAGATGGAGCGCGGCCAAGTGGGGCAGTGGGAGCCTAGGGTCACCCTGCTGCCGTCCTAGCCTCGCGCTGCAGGTGCTCGGGCGCTGACCAGGACGAAGCAGCGGAAAAGGACAAAAGTGGCGATCTAACCGGCTAGGTTCTCAGGAGAAGCGGTTCTCGAGGTCTCAAACCCGCTCCTGCTGTGGCAGAGTCTCCCTAGGGGGCAACACTTGGGGGGACCTTCCTCATTCTGACGTGTCACTGGTGCGCAGCAGTCTCTCAGAGGCTTTCCTCTGGGCACTCAGATGGTCCTCTCCACATCCCTAGACCCCCTTCCCCCACCTCACTCCCCACAGAGCATCTAGACCGCCCACTCTCATTTCCCGGCTTTGCCCTTACCCCGCCCACGCTGGTGGGCTTCACACGAGCCTTTACCTCCCTCCAACCTAGTATGCCCTACTAGGTAGGTGGCAAGGACCTAATTAGGCTGACCGGTGCCCGGACACATCTGGTGCCTTGGAAACCTCCAAAAGAAACTCTGCAAACGGAAGGCCGACTAGGGGAGCAACCCGCCTGCCCACTCCGGCTTGTTCAACAACTCAAAATTGAGCCACCCGTGGCCTGAGCAGAATTGAGCCAGGGGACTGGATGCCCTTCAGCTCTGCCAGAAGGGCAGACTCACAGCTGAACAGACAGCTCAACAGACCTGAGCAAGAGGTTGAGGTTAGATGTGCGACATGCTCCACTCAGGCAGAGGACAATGGCCGACTTCTGTGGACAGGAAGAGACCGGGGCTGCTGGCTAGAGGGGAGCTAAGACAGGCTGCGCCGGCGGCGGGGAGAGGATTTGAATTCCCGAGAGAACAGTTTTGTCTAATCTGCTCAGTCCTGATGAGCCAGTGTACCACTCCCCGCCCCAACCTCAACCTCCGGGTGTGCCAGGGCACCCAGTTTAACCTGTTCCAAGTGCAGTTATAAGGAAGTATCTCATCTTCTGGCACATCCCCTGCCTGGGGACAGTGTCCTTTATGTGGCTTCTCTGGCACCTGGTCCCTTCTCACCTTGCCCATCTCCTCTGCTGTAAGATGCTGCCTCCTTCCAGGAACCTCCCCTAAAGTCTGACTGCTCTGACAAGGTTTCCTCTCTCCTAGCCCCTGACCCGTTCCTACGGCACTGCCAGCAGCCCTAAGGGACCACAGTGGTACCTGTCTCAGCTCCATGTCAGATGTGGCCCTCTTGCCACCTCTTGGGCAGTTCTGGAAGTAGCAGGCAGAGGAGAGGGCCAGCAGGCTCAGGAAGCAGGCCGAGAGCGCAGTGTGGAGCATCCTGGAGAGCATGGATGGGCACTGTGTGCAGCTCTGTGCGGCTGCCCTAGCGGGCTGGGCTGCCTATTTATGTCTGCAGGTGTTCCCTAGGAGGCGACAACGTGGCTGCTAACCCCCTCCCCGGTGGCTCCCCGGGAGCCCACAGCCAACAGGTCCCAAGCTGTCAGCAGTGATTCAGGCATCTGGGGACACACGTGGGCCTGTCTGTGCAGAGGGTGGTGGAGGAGGGGGGCCAGCCATCCGGCTGTCACTGGCCACCGTGTGACAGGAGCCATCGAGGTCACCTGGAAATCATAGCTGGGCACTCCAGGTGCTCTCAGCAGACTAGAAGGGTTGACAGGCTCCATCCAGCAGGGGCTGGCAGGTTTGGAGCAGGGGCAGGACCAGCAGGGGCAGGCAGGTTTGTTAGCTGTGGTAAAGCAGGTGGGCCTTCAGAAGGAAGTTCCCACTTGCAGGCTCATGGGCTAACAGCCACAGTCATGGAGTCAAGGCTGAACACAGGGTCCAAGGTCTGCCCCATGCCAGGTGTGGCTGGCTTTGGGGGCACTCAGGGTGTTTCCATCCCAAGCATACCCCTGTGGAGCCAGGTATGGGGGCAGGGGCTTGAGGATAGTACCCATTGTTTCCACTAAGGACAGGAATGGGAAAGCTGCGGTGGCAATGACAACTCCAGACTCAGTAAGGCGCAAAGATCGTGCAGAGGATCTGGCTTCAAGGACTTGCAGTCTGAGCCATTGGGGAAGCTAAAGTAGGAAAGTCAAAAGTTCAAGGCCAGACTGGGTAACTTGGTGAGACCCTGTCTCAATATTAAAAACATAAACAGAAGGCTAGTTGTGGTACATGGCTTTAATCCCAGTCATTGGGAAGCAGAGGCAGGAGAGTTTTTGTGAGTTCCAGGCCTTCTAGGGTAGAAGCTGGGATAAGCTATAGCCCAGAAATAGTCCTATGTTAGACCTAGAGTACTAAAGAGGAAAAAGCTGTGGGAAGACCCCATGCCCTGAGGCTGGCACCATCTCTGGTCTAAGGCAGGAAGGGAAGGAAGTGGACATTGCTCTGGGGGAGGAAATGGGAGGAGCCCCAGCTAAACAGACCCAGTCTGAGAAAGCAGGTGTAGTTCCTGACTTTAGACTGTAAGTCATTTCTTTGTTTCTAAGGCAGTCTAGTTTAGTCCAGGCTGGCCTTGAACTTACGACATAGAAGAAAGCTGGATTTGAACTCTTGATCTTTCTATCTCTACCTCTCCAGTGCTAGGATTATAGACATGTATCACCACATTCTGCTTTCTAGGTTTTACAGACTCCTTTTTTTAGTCACCAGAAAAACGTTCTAGTTTGGGACTCAGACTAGTCAGCCTCGGCATAGCCTATGCTAGAAGTGTGGTCAGCCTTTACTGACTGGGATAGGCTGACTACATGCACAGGCCAGGACCTTCCCAGCCCCCTCCGGGCTATCCCAGTGCACTTCAAGAATGCCCCAGAGAACTGTCTGGCCTCTTCCCAACAAGTACAGGGGGGACTGGTGGCCAAGCTGGCCTTCCGCACTCAGGAGTGCAGGCTAGACCTTTCCAGGAATGTGTGTGGCACTCGAGGACAAGAGGCAGCTGATGTGTAGGGAAGCCAAGGGCACATTGGCTTCTGTGGCTTGAAGCTTTCTGACCTGGGCAGGTCATCCGGGGTGTCTGACTCCCCAGTTAACTCCAGCATAAAGTACAGAAGAGGGTAGCAGACTCCTCGGAGCTGGAGCTACAGGCTGTGAGTCACTGAAATGGTGCTGGGGACAGAACTGGTCCTCTGCAAGAGCAGTCTGCAGTCTTAACCGCTGGATGAGTTAACTGACTCTCCAGACCCCCACTCCTGCTCTTTTCTAGCTCAAGTCTGTGTGGACAGGGTACAGAGTGGGTTAGTGCCCCCTTTAGCCTCAAGTTCCTCTCTCCCTCGCCCTTCCACCCTACCCCTCCTTTCTGTGGGGTGACCATGTATGTGTTTGTATTTCTTCTAGGACACAAGTCCTAAAGCACGAAGAAACCGCCCTCTGTGTTTAGTATACTTCTGGGAGCTTTTGCCAAGCAGTGGACTTTTCAATTACAGAAAGAATGGAGGGAGGGAGGGAGGGAGGGAGGGAGGGAGGGAGGGAGGGAGGGAGGGAGGGAGGGAGGGGAGCACTGGGACCAGTCTTAGCTTTCCAGGACATTGCTGTGTGACCTTGAACAAGTCAAACTTGTTTCCCAAGTTACTTACTTGATGTGCTAACCTCAATTCCTACCTCATTGTTGGTTTGTGTGACTCAGTGTACATAGCCCAGTCTAGCCATGAACTTGCTCTCTGGCTGAGTCTGACTCCATCCCCCGACCCCCCCTGGGATGGCGGGAAAGTGCTCCAGTGCCCAGTTTCCATGAGATCTTTTGAGGATCAGGTGAGGTGTTCTAGATTAGGGCAGTTTTTCTGTCTTGTCTTTTCTTGTTTGTTTGTTTGTTTGTTTGTTTGTTTTGTTGGTGTTTTTCAAGACAGGGTTTCTCTGTGTAGTTCTGGCTGTCCTGGAACTCACTCTGTAGACCAGGATGGCCTCGGACTCAGAAATCCACCTGCCTCTGCCTCCCAAGTGCTGGGATTAAAGATGTGCACCACCACTGCCCGGCTGTTTGTTTTTTGAGACGGTTTTCCTGTGTGTAGCCCTGGCTGTCCTGGAACTCACTTCATAGACAAGGCTGGCCTCGAACTCAAAGAGATCCCCCTGTCTCTGCCTCCAGAGTGCTGGGATCAGAGGCGAGTGACACCACTGTTTAGCTCTTGTCTATTTTAAAGACAGGGTCTTCCTCTTGCCATCACGGATACTCTGTGTAGACCAGGCTCGCCTGAACATCTAGAGATCCACATGTCTCTACCTACCTCCAGAATTCTGGGATTAAAGACCAGGGTCACCAAGACAGGTGACAAACCTTGTTCTATTTTTAAATCCTAGAAGTGGGGGCTGGAGAGAGGATTTAGTGGTTAAAAGCACTTACTACTCTAGACGAGCATTCGGATTCTGTTCCCAGCAACCCTGTGATGGCTCACAACTGCCTATAACTTCAGTTCCAGGGGATCTGGTATCCCCTCTGGCCTCTGTAGACACCAGGCATACATGCAAACACTCACACACATAAAATAAAAATTACTAAATCTAGCCGGGTGGTGGTGGTGCATGCCTTTAATCCCAGCACTTGGGAGGCAGAGGCAGGCAGATTTCTGAGTTCAAGGCCAACTTGGTCTACAGAGTGAGTTCTGGACAGCCAGGGCTACACAGAGAAACCCTGTCTCAAAAAAACAAAAACAAAAGAAAAAAAATTACTAAGTCTTTTAAAACCCAGCCTGGTGGTGGTGGCACACATCTTCAATCCAGCACTCAAGAGACAGAGGCAGGCAGTTCTGAGTTCAAGGATAGCCTAGTCTACAGAGTAAGATCCAGAATAGTCAAGGCTACACAGAGAAACCATGTCTCAAGAAAAACAGCTTTCTTTCTGTTGTTTAACTTTGTACAGAGACAAGTTGGGTGGATTCACAGTTCTGGGTCTGGTGGCCTGCTGTGCTTGACAGGGACAAGATCCCTGCGCTGACTCCCAGCCACCGAGAGGTATGACAAACCTGTTTGCAGGGACATGGGGAAAAAAACAGCCCTGTCCATCTTCCCGCAGAGGCGACAAAAAAAGCCTACAAGGGCGAGCAGAAATTGTTCAGTTTGGTTAGCACACAGGGTTAGGCTGACCCACAGAGGCAGGCACACTGTGCCCCAGTAGGCAAGGACACATGAGATGGCGGGCCTAGCATCACTCAGTGCCATCGCCGAGGGGTGAGACTGAGCACGGCCTTGCAGGTCCCGACCTGGCAGAGGCAGATGGCTGCTAAAGTCCTCCCCGCACCTCCAGTGGGTGACTGCAGAGAGGAGGTCACTGAAAAAGGCAGTGCACTATCTGCCCACGGTGTGGGGACCCCAGTCCTTGGGAAGAGTGGGGAGGGCACAAACTCGAACCATACACAGCTTTACAAAGGACTGAAGCCTCATCCAGGCATGAGTGTATGGGTGCCTCTGTGCATGTGTGGGGGGGTGCATTTGTGTGTGTGTGTGTGTGTATGTGTGTGTGCGTGTGCCTGTGTGTGTGCGTGTGCCTGTGTGTGTGCGTGTGCCTGTGTGTGTGTATGTGTGTGTATATGTGTGTGTGCGTGTGCCTGTGCCTGTGTGTGTGTGTGTGAGCGTGTGCCACCCACCACTCTTGGCTTCACACATAAGTCTCAAGAGTATGCGGTGGTCTTTTTGCCACTAGGCAGGGTAGCTTAAGTCTTTAATTCCAGCACTAATGACACAGAAGCAGGTGGATCTCTGTAAATTTGAGATCTGGTCTACAGATCTAGTTCTAGACCAACTGGAGTCATAGAGTGAGACCCTGACTGGGAAACAAAAGCACAACCATTCCTCTGTCCCAAGCCCTGGAGCTGATGGCTGACTAAACCATAAAGTTTATTTACTCCAACTTTATTTCCGAGGCGCTGGTAACTGAACCCACAGTGGTGGGTGATGTTGCATGTTCAAAAATAAAGTTCCTAGGAGAAGGCCTCACGCTCGGTAAAGGCTGCAGCTCTAATGACCAACTAGAATGCTTGTGACTGTGGAGAGCTGGAATATTCTGAGTCCAGAGCCAAATGACCTGGGCTCTCTTTGGGCCTGCTTAGGGGCGGGCGCTCCATGCTGACCTCTGTCTGACCGGCGCCGAGCCGATGACCGAGCATCACGGCTCAGAAGCAGCCAGGTTACCCTCCAAGCCATTGCCTGAACACGCTGACAGTTTCAGGAAACTTTTCTTATTTATTTTCATTTTTATTTATCACTGTTGTATGTGTGTGCTCCATGTGGGCATATGTGCACATATGGAGCTCAGAAGACAGCTGTGCAGAGTCGGTTCTTTCCTTCTGCCTTCGTGGGTTCCGGGAACCAAACTCAGGGCACCAGCAAACATTTGCCAATTGAGGCATCTTGACTGCGTAGCCTCATAAGGATTTTATAGTAATAGAACAAAGCAGTCGATGAAGACACTGAAAAACTCATTGCTGGGGCTGGGGCAGGGTGAAGAGATGAGCAGCCCAGCAGCCATCGGCAGCCCCCAGCAGTCAGCCGCACTTAGCTGCATGCGCTTCCACAGGACCTGGGTTTGATCCCCAGCAGCCAGTGCTTCAACTGAGCCATCTCTCCAGTTGGGCTGTACAGGGTTTTTGTTTGTTTTTGTTGTTGGTTTGGTTGAGTTTGAAGGCTACATAGGCCGGTCAGAGCTGTACAATGAGACCCTGTATCAAAAATTTAAATGGTTGCAGCCTCAGCTTCCGCCAGCAGAGGCTGGACCAGCCGGCCTGGGCCGCGCCCCATCTCCCTATGGGTTTCTTGGAGGAAACGTTGAGGCTCAGACAGCTCAGCTCATTTCCGTCGTCTCATTATCGGCGACCTCTCTGAGACATCACACACATGAGTGTGCGCCAGCATCTCATTCCCTCTGCTGCTCATGGTCTCAGTCCCCTCTTCCGGTCTCAGGGGCAAAGCTCCCCTGCCTGAGCTCATCCCCTGGGTGTGAGGGAGGAAGGCAGGTGAAAGGGGCTCTCTCTCGAGGCTCCTAGACAGGCTAATTACAGACTTCCTAATGAATGAGCCATGGGCTGCATTCTATCAGCTGAGTCATGGCTAATGTCTGGGCCCTGGACCCGGAGACAGGGTGTCAAGAGTCAAGGAGGCCCGGGAGGTGAAGGCCAGCCTGGAGCTGCCGTCTCACCCGTTCGGTATTCCACATCTGACCTTACTTTTTAGGTATACGTCTGTCCCCATCTTGTGAAGGCAGGTATGTGAAGAGGTACTGATTCTAGAGGCTAGAGTTACAGGTGTCTGTGAGCCACCTGACATGGATGCCGGGAGCTGAATTCGGCTGCTGGGGAAGAGCAGTGAATTCTCTTAACCACTGGGCTATTTCTTCAGACTCCTGCCCTTCCCCTCTCCCCCTTTTCAGATTTATTAATGTATTTTATGTGTATGAGTATTTTGCGTGCATATATGTATGTGTACCACATGCATGCTTGGCACCCACAGGAGTCAGAAGACAGCATCAGATTTCCTAGAACTGGAGTTAACCGCTGAGTCCTTTCTCAACCCCTTTTGGAGACAGAGTCTTACTATGTAACCAACTTGGTACATAAACCAAGCTGTCTTGGAACTCATAGAGATCTGCCTTCTGCCTTCAGAGTGCTGGTACTACAGGCAGTTGCCTCTATGCCTGGTATGTCTTCTCTTTATTAAAGCCCAATTCCTTCCACCAGCTGAGAGTCACCCCAGTTCACCTTCTTAGTCGTAACTTATGTCTGGGACTGCTGTCCTCCAGTCCTTCTGATCCTCATGCCTTCAAATCCCACCAGAGCCACACGGGGCTTGTTGGCCACCAAATCACACGTACGTTCCCAGCCATGCAGTTTATCACATGCCTGGAGTCTCCATGAAACATGACAAGCCTGCCTCATCAGATGACACCGATGACCCCTTGACCCAACCTAAGACCCTTCGAACATCCCCCCCCCCAAAGACTGTATGATGGTACTCTTCCATTCACACTGCACCAGGAGATGGGCCCACTTTCTGCGGCCTGAAGCTACAGAGTGTTTATTGACTTCCACACCTTCACGGAGGGTATGGACTCAAGTGGAGGTTCCTGTAGATGAGCAGTTCTCAACTTGTAGGTCATGACCTCTTAGCGGTAGAATGACCCTTTCACAGGGGCCACCTAAGACCACTGGAAAACACATTCATTATGTTTCATAGCAGTAGCAAAATTAGTTATGAGGTAGCAACAAAATAATGTTATGGTTGGGGGTGGGGGGAGTCCCCACAACATGAGGAACTGAGTTAAAGGGTCACAGCATTAGGAAGGTTGAGAACCACTGCTCTAAATAGTGGGCCAGCAGTCTTCCACCAGATCAGTGTAGGCAGTGTAGATGGATCTACCGGTGAGCGCTCAACTGCAGAAACAGAGTAGGCCATGTTTCCATATTGCCTCAGGAAGTGGAATTTCGTTTCACTCCCAAATCTAGAGTTGTCATAATTAAACAGTTCATATAAAGCACGTCCAACAAGGCCAAGGACATCACCCTACGTATACTCCTCGTCTTCCTTCTGTGTGTGATGTTGGGCATCAAACTCAGTCACTATTACTCTCTTCAGACACACCAGAGGAGGGCATCGGATCCCATTACAGATGGTTGTGAGGAACATGTGGTTGTTGGGAATTGAACTCAGAACCTCTGGAAGAGCAGTCAGTGCTCTTAACTGCTGAGCCATCTCTCCAGCCCACCTCAGCTCTCTTCTAAAGATTGTAATACAAAGGTTTTTAAAACATGCATGCTCTTCAAGGTATTCATAACTTCCTAATATGCATAAAATCATGTGTGTCACCTGTTCTTAAGCCTATAGTCTGGATGTAGGTGGTCCTCCATGGAGGTAATACAGCTCTGCAGTCCCCAAAGGACCAGCCCAAGCTGCCTATGCTGCTTTCTGGTAGAACAGGGATTTTTATAAACTATTTTTGAGGGCTTTTTTTTGTTTTTTTTTTTTGTTGTTGTTGTTGTTGTTTTTGTTTTTTGAGACAGGGTTTGTCTGTATAGCCCTGGCTGTCCTGGAACTCACTCTGTAGACCAGGCTGGCCTCGAACTCAGAAATCCTCCTGCCTCTGCCTCCCAAGTGCTGGGATTAAAGGCATGCGTCACCACCACCCAGCTGAGGGCTTTTTTATTTTAAATTTTTTTATTCTATGTGTATGAGGGTTTGCCTATCTGTCTGTTCACTATTTTTGTGCCTGGAGACTCAAAGACCAGAAGAGGGCATTGAATCTCCCCGAAACTGGAGTTACAGATAGTTGTGAGCTGCTGTGTGGGTGCTGGGAGCTAAAGCCAGGCCCTCTCTGCAAGAGCATCCAGCACTCTGCTGAGCCATCTCTCCAGCCCTTATTCTAATTTTTAAAATTAGTTTTGTTCTTTGACAATTTCATACATGTATTATATTGATTATTCTCTCTCCTTTACATATCTCCCTCCTGTCCCCAGCCTCCACCTCCCTCACCCCACCTGCTCCTCTGCCTCTTCCTTACCAACTCCTCAGATTCACAACTTTTGGTTGGTTTTGTTTTGTGGCCCATTTAGTTTAAGCGGGAGCATCTGTGTGAGCTGAAAGCACTATGTCCCCCCTGTCTCTGTATCTGGTCAGTAGCAAATGGTTCAGAAGTGAAAGGTAGGGGCCCTAAACCTTCTTCTGGCCATTCCTGATTGTGATGGACACACCCTTTATCAGAAGAGGTGCTGGATTTCCTAAAACTGATGTTATAGAAGGTCGTGAGCCACCATGTGCATGCTGGGAACAGAATCCTCAGCACGAGCACGACGACCACTAACCTAAGCACTAACCACTGAGCAATCTCTCCTTCCCCCAGGAGCCCATTCCCTCCCTCTTTTCCTTTCTTCAGGAAAGGACAGGGTCTCTTTCTCCAGTACTGAAATGGATGTCCTGACACTTGCTGGCCTCAAGTCTAGACATCTCCCTGCCTCCGCAGTGCTCACAGTAGCTTACCTGCCTCATACCTGGGGTTTGATTCCTCAGCACAGGTGCACAGTGGGAAGGGCCTTTCTTTCTTTCTTTCCTTCTTTCTTTCTTTCTTTCTTTCTTTCTTCACTAAAAGTGTTGGAAGAGAAAATATTTTGAGTGGTGCTATACAGCACTGTCTTGTTGCAGGAAGATACAAGCTGTGACAAGCTGCCCTTCTCTTATCTGTACTTCTGTGGCCTCCTAGAAATCCTCTCTTCTCAGCAGATTGTTTCGTGGGGTCGGGGAAACACTTGCCTAGAATGAATGATACCCTAGCTTCCATCCCAAGCATGGGGTTGGGGGAGGGGTGGCAAGAGAGCCACTTCAACAAGTGGAGCCCCAGATGGTTGTTAGCTGAGTGAGGTTCATACCATCCTGGGGTCTCTCCTCCATTAGGGGTCTTCTCTCCTAGGAGAAAGATTTCTACGGGGCACACCAGTCTCACATTCATATCTTGGCCTCGAACTGTGATCATGCTTAACTGTGACAGTAGAATTGGTCTGTGTCTCAAATGTGCAGTCTAGTGGCCTCTATGAGATGTGGCTGACTGGTGACAGTAGGAATGTAAGTCAAATTTGCTTCATTTTGAGACAAGGCTTCTTCTCTCTGTAGCCCAGGCTGGCCTCAAATGCATAAGAGCAGGGATACTAGCATGAGCCACAGCTCCCAGGTTTTAACATCATCACCTGGAATGGAAGGTGACTGTGTGGCTTAGGCTGGTTCCCAGCCTGGCCCTCCCCTCTCCCCTCTGACTGGGAGAAGCTGCTGCACGCACGTGCACGTGCGAGGGGCCTGGCGGCCAGGTGAGACGCCAGGGCCTCAACAGGGAGCAGA
Organism: Apodemus sylvaticus; assembly: GCF_947179515.1. Taxonomy (NCBI): domain Eukaryota; kingdom Metazoa; phylum Chordata; class Mammalia; order Rodentia; family Muridae; genus Apodemus; species Apodemus sylvaticus. Next base: position 113,372,322 of record NC_067476.1, read on the forward strand.
GTGGGGGGAGCTGTGGGCCAAGGCGGGAGCTCTGTGGGAGCAGGCCAGCCCACAGGAACCCCACTCCACCCCAGTGGCCATCACAATGGAATTCAGGTCTGCGTCACAATGCCACTGGCAGTGGGAGGCTGCTCTCTTTGTCTGGAGACCTAGTTTACAGGAACTCCAGCGTCAGAGGACCCTGTTTCCTGGGGAATGGAAAGGAGCCCAGCAGCTGAGCAGCCTCAAAATGGAGAACTGTAGGAAGAACAAGTGTGAGGCTAGGCCGTCCTACTCCGTCCCCGGAACGAGCACAGCTAGCGGCTGCTGCAGGGCCCAGGTGCCCGCCTGCAGGGAGCAGGGCTTCTCTCTCAACAGTGAGCAGCTGCTGGTCTTCTTCCTGGCCATCTGGTTCTTCTATTTCTTCTACCTCCAGGACTAATTCTGACAGAGCCTCCTTCCCACCAGCCCAGGGAACGGCTGAGGGTCAGAGCCTTGGTCCCATCAGGCAGCTGACCAGGCCTCACTTGTTAGCTTAGGGGATGAAGACCCAGGGCCTGGAGCTGCTGCAGACCTCTAGCCTCAAGCCACCCGCCTTCTGTTCTCAGAAGCCCCCGGTGCCTGCCACGTCTTCAGTCTTTGCCTTCATTGAGTATATGACCCCATTAGCAGGCAAAGGACACGTCACCCTGGAAGGCTGCCAGCTGGAGGCAAGGTTGAAGCTGCATCTTCTTGGTCAAGGGTGTGGAGTAAGGAAGCAGTTTTGTGCCTGGCCCTAGACCCAGTCTCTAACGAGAAATAAAATGTCCACGGGGCCAAATATATTTTTATTTTAGTGTCTCTGAGACAAGTGTTTGCCTTCCTGGAATTCACAGCAGTCCTTCATGTTTGGATTTACAAACTTCCATCATACCCAGCTTCCATTCACGTATTCTAGGGAAGATCGCAATGTTTCTGGTAGCAGATGGTAGAGAAAAAGAGCACTTCCACAGGGGTGGGGGTCAGATCTTTAAGAGAAAACTTAATCACATTGACGGTGTGGGAGTGGCTCCCCCGGCCTGGACTCTGGGTATCTCCAGCCCTCCCCAGGGGCTCCCAGACCCAGTTTTCCAGCGGAGCAGGCCAGCTGCAAAGGAGCGGCAGCTCAGGGGCTCATGGGAGTGGGGGCAGGGATGACGTACTTACATCAAGGTGTAAGGGCTGAGTGGGAAGTGGGCTCCTCTGGAGACCATGACAGGTTCTGGGTAGGTGCGACCCCCAAACCAAGCCCTTGTAGTTGCCTGGGCTAAGAACACAAGCCCTAGAAGGGAGGCTCAGGCACAGAGTGATGTGTAGGAGCCACCGGGCAGTGCCGACCCTGGTGTCTCACAGGAAGCCTGAAGCATGACAGGACTGGTGGTGTGCAGGAGGAAGAGGTGACATTCTCCTACTGGCTTCCTCTATGACACATCTCCTGGGGACTCTGAAAGCAGATCCCCTAAATCTCAGGACTGGGCCCTGGGCAACCAGAAGAGCCGACATGTAGCTCAAGAGGCTGTGACTTATCTCAGAGACAGCGCATCATGCCTGGAAGGGAGTGGGAGTGTGAGGACCTGCACAGGTCTCCTCGGGCTGGAAGCTCGTGAAAGGGCCAGCAGAGCTATATGCAATTAAACCTTATTCCATAAGATTTAATTTTGGGAAGGAAAAAAATGCAGCCTAGGGATCTAAGGAGGCAGTGCAGAGGGCAGAGGGGATGCACATGGCTGACGACCTGAGGCTTTGGGATCCACACAGCTGATGCCTGCAGCGAGCACTGATTTCCATAGGCGCCGGGGCACACATGTGCCTACATACATACACACAATTTGTTAAAAAATGTTTTCTACAAACAAGAATTCCTACGGTGGGCTGCATATGGAACAGGAATCTTCTCCCTTGAAGCGTGGCTCCAGGAGCAAGCAGACACACACTGGCACCTGGCCTGATGGACACTGCTGGCCTCCCTTGGCACCGACACACCTACACTGATAGATCTGAACCCCTGCCTACCCGGTGGCAGCAATTGTATATGGCTGTCCTGTCCTGGGTGCCAGGAGGAATCCTCGTTGAACATCAACTTTCATTTTATTAAGGCTGCAAGTGTCTGCAGAGGTGGGGGCACACAAGGCTAACTCATGTGCTTAACAGCCCCTGTCATCGTCCACTGCTGAGTGACCCTGAGACAGAAGCTGTGAGGTCCCGGCACAGTCTACTGGGCTCCATCCACGAAGCTCCATTAGAAGGTTGTAGCAGATCCCATGGGGCATCGGGGGGTGCTCCTGAACAGTGGGGGCGGCTCTGGTGGGCCAAGGAGAACAGGGGTGTCTTCCCCTTCCCAGCCCTATGGCTTTGTTACCCTGTTGTCTATGCAGGGGTGGGATGTCCCTACCCAGTCCCTACCCAGTCCCAGAACACACCATGAGGTGTTCAAGCCCAGAGAAGACAGAGGCACTCGGATCCTGTTCTCGCTTCCTCCACCTTCAGGTCTCCCCCAAATGGGACTTCTCCAATTGAGGCTCGTCACTCAAAAATGGACCCGCAGCACATCCTGGCTGGTGACTGGCTGCTGGCAGACTGTGCACATCATGGGCTGGGAACGTTGCTTCTCACTCAGGCAGGGTCTGCACAGAAGGTGGCCGCAGGGCAGCTGGTACACAGGCTCATTTGTGGAGTAGGAAGAAAATGCTCGTTTGCAGGAGGCACACTCTGGGCCAGAAACACTCCTCAGATGTTCTAGTGAATCAGAACAATGAGGCAGGGTTAGGTGAGGTTGCTCCTCAGTGCGAGCTCTGCTCCTGGAAGCTGGGACAAAGCAAGCCTCCCGCCTACCATCGTTATCTGGGTGCAGTGTGTCAATGTTTAAGAACTGGCTTCCGAACCCACAGCACAGGGTCAGGCCTGTCCCCGGGTCTCCCAACAAAGTGCATTTCCCTAGCACAAGGTACTAGCTTACACTGCCAGGAGAAGCTGTCAGGAAAGAGAAAAGCAGAACTACCAGGACAGTCAGAACAGTCGGGGTGGAGGGGCCATCAGAGGGGAGACTTCTATCTCAGTGGCTGCCTTCTAACCCATTGATCCCTTGAACTGCCCTGACCTCAGGCAGCTCCCCTGCCCCCCACTACAGGATTCACTATAAGATTCCCTCAAGGCCTCTAAGTGAGGGCAGCTCTGATCCCCTGACCCCCGTGACTCTTTCTTCCTTTTAGTTTGAAAAAGTTGTTCTCAACTCTAAGAAATACAGAGGTCAGGCTGGCCTGTTTTCAAAGCTCACTACCCAGTGACTTGGGGGACCCCCAAGTTACCTCACTTTGCAAAAATTCCTAGTTTTGTCTTTCTCAGGTTGATCCTGAACTTAGGATCATCCTGCTCAGCCCCTGTGGGCTTGGGACTACAGCTGCAAGCCACTATTCCTGGCTTGGAAATTCTTAACTCTAGCCCTGCATTCTTTAAAAATTATCTGGTTTTATGTGTAGGAGTGTTTTGCCTGCATATATGTCATTGTACTGTGTGTGCCCAGTGCCCAGTGCCCACAGAAGGCAGAAGGGTCATCAGATTCCCTGGAACTGGACATACAGACGGTTGTCAGCCATCACTCAAATGCTGGGAATTGAACCCAGGTTCTCTGCAAGAATGAGTACTCTTAACGACTGAACCATCTTTCCAGCCCACTCTGATCCGTTAAATCTTTGTATGTGAGTCCTGCTATATGTGCACCTTGGCTGGAGTGTGGAAGTCAGAGGACAACCTCAATTGTTGGTCCTAGCCCTTCAACCTTGAAATAGGGTCTCCTGTTTGCCCCTGCATACAACAGGTTGTTAGTCTACACGGTTCCCAAGATTCTCTGGGAATGGGGGCAGGTAGGCTGAAGTAGACCTGTCTTTAAGTTGAAGGATTACATAGCAAGTAACACAGCATCTAGCTGTGCAGTAAGATAGGACATGTCTATCATCCTAGTACATGGGAGGCTGAGGCAGAAAAATCACGGCAAGTCTAAAGCCAATCTAGGTTCATAGTGAGACCCTCTGATGGCCCAGGGAGTGGCACTATTAGGAGGTATGGCCTTGTTAGAGGAAGTATATTATTGTGGTTGTGGGCTTTAAGACCTTCATCCTAGCTGCCTGGAAGTCAGTCTTCTCCTGTCTGTCTTTGGAATGAGATGCAGAATTCTCACCTCCTGCTATTCCATGCCTGCCTGGACACTGCCATGCTCCCACCTTGATGATAATGGATTGAATCTCTGAACCCAATTACATGTTGTCTGGTCTAAGACAGACCCTGTCTAAAAAATAAATAAACAAACAAATAAACAAACAAACAAACAAACAAACAAATAACTGACTGATAAAAAATGAATTCTTGCTGCACCAACAACCTCAGAAGCATCCAGCACAGAGACTGCAAGGAGGTGCAAGGTCATCTGTAAACAGCAAGGTCTCCATCAGTGCTAGGACTGAAGGAATACACCCCTCCCCTCTGAGACTGTGCCTAAGTATTTCAGGATAATTTTAATGGCTGTACCAAGTGCTGGGCTTATAGACACAAAGTATCCAGTCTAGGTTTAGTGATGTGGGACATTGAGCCTAGCAGCACTCTTTTTTTTTTTTTTTTTTTTTTTCCGAGACAGGGTTTCTCTGTGTAGCCCTGGCTGTCCTGGAACTCACTCTGTAGACCAGGCTGGCCTCGAATTCAGAAATCCGCCTGCCTTTGCCTCCCAGAGTGCTGGGATTACAGGTGTGCGCCACCACTGCCTGGCACTTCCCTAGTTCTAACAACATAACATACCTAGCACAGCACATAAATATACATGGTCTGAGCCACGGTGGTGTGTGCTTTAATCCCAGCACTTGGGAAGCAAAGTCAAGGTACTCTTTGTGAGTTCGAGGCCAGCCTGATCTACAGAGCTAGGTCAAGCACAGCCAAGGCTACACAGAGAAATACACAAAGAGCTCCAACTGCCTTTAGCACCGACAAGAAACCCCATTAATAGGTCTCAGAGATCTAAAGCCTTGAACAATTTCAGAGACAGAAACAAAGATCATTAAAGCAAAATAAATAAGCAAGCAAGCAGAAATGGTGGTATGATCAAGAGGAAAGGAGATGCAGGACAGTGGGGCTCTGCTTCATGCCATGTGAATTTTTTGTTGTTGTTTTTTGGATTTTGTTTTTTTTTCGAGACAGGGTTTCTCTGTGTAGCCCTGGCTGCCCTGGAACTCACTCTGTAGACCAGGCTGGCCTTGAACTCAGAAATCTCCCTGCCTCTGCCTCCCAAGTGCTGGGATTACAGGTGTGCGCCACCACCACCTGGTTATGCCGTGTGAATCTTAAGTGGAACACTGTGATCTATAATTGTAAAAGTCTGACTACGTAGGGACAGTGGGGCCATGGACAATGGGGATGGGGAGTGAAGTAGCTATGGGAGCTAACAGGAGCACTGCAGGGCTGGGAAAGGCTACAGAGCTGGCACCAGGGTGTCTCTGAGAAGACTGAAGAGATGGCTAAGCCTGATGACCTGAGTTCCATCCCTGGAATCCATAGTGGGGTTAAACCAACTTCTTAAAGTTGTCTTTTGACCTCCACATGTGTGCAAAAAGGACCTGATAATGAATGTCAGAGAGAGGACACTGAAGGACAAACTGACTACTTCCATACTGAAGTTTGACGAGTAGGGACGAGGCCCTTTATCAACATGGGCTGAGGGAGTGCTGGGAAGGAGAGCTTTGAAAGGCAGACAGCACAGTTCAGAGTGAGAGTGGGCCCTCAAGATGCCAATGGAGGGGGCCTCGGCAGCTGTCAGGGAGGGTGGGGCCTGAGTTCTGAGGAGAAGTAGGAGCCAAAGGGCAGAATTAGGTCAGGGCTGTCTCTGGGAGATTCTTGCAATGGAAAGTCAAGAGAAATGTCTGAAGGCAGGAAAGGCTGGCCAAGCACATCCCTGGATGCTGAGCGGACAATCAGCCACAAGCCTCATTCCACTGGGCACTTTGAAAGACATGTTCTTGGAATATGAAATCCAGATGACAATGGGAGGACAGGCTTTGCATCAGCAGGGGGAGTCAAGGTCCTGCCATCAGTCTCTCCAGGCTCCACCTGTTTAAAAAGGGCGTAGGGAAGGGACATATGACTGGAGAGGCAGGTCAGTGATTAAAGATCGCTGGCTGTTCTGGCAAAAGACCTGGGTTTGGTTCCCAGCACCTACATGGTGGCTCACAACTACCTGTAACTCCAGTTTCAGGACATCTGACTCTTTCTTCTGAACTCTATCAGGCATGGACATGGTACACAGACATACATGCAGCTAAAACATTCATACACATAAAACAAAGAGGAAAAAAAAAGGAAAAGAAACCAAGTCAGTTCCTCACTTTGTATCTACCATACAAAATATTCCTAGGTTATTATTTTGGGCAGGGGAGGGGAAGCTGGGTCTCAGTAATTACTGCTGTGCTTTTCTAGTACAATGATAAAAATGTTGCTAAGAAAGGCAGAAGATGGCATCGGAAACCTCAACTTTTCTTCACATGTACATAAAATCCCCAGACACCAGATGAGGGGAAGGTTAGGAAAGAGAAAAGGAGCATCCGTGTCCCAGGAGAGGAAGCTGCAGTCCACTGCAGCCAGATGTGGCAGGCACCTCTGTAATCCCAGCACTTGGGAACTGGAAAGTTCAAGGCCAGCAAAGACCCCATGTCAAAATAATCAAAACAGAAACCTATAGCAAAGGTAGGCAGGCCAGCGTCTCCAGAATGACAGGGCTAACTACAGGGCTTGCCCACGATGAGTCCCAGAGAGCCTTCATCTCCTTCTGGAGAAGACAAGAGAGAGTGGGAACTGCAGTAAGGAGCTGGCTGTGCAGGCCCACACATCCTGGAGACTAGGCCCAGCCTCCTGCACAGGCAGACAGATGCTAGAGCCCCTAAAGATTACCCGAGCTGCTGGCTGGCCTCCTGCAAGCACTGCTCCCTCTTGCGCCCAGCTGGAGCTGCCCTTTGGTGAGCCTGGCAGTGAAGGAAGGCATGGAGCCAAGGGTGGAAGTCAGGGCAATTTCCAGACTTTGCGACAGCTTCTGCTCATGGGACACTGGACCTGTTGAGAAATACACACACCATAGTATCTAGGAGTACTCAGCAAGAGAGAAATTGCCACAGTCCCTGGAGGCAGAAAATGACCCTTTCGAGTTCAGACATGTGAGTATGACGTCCCTAGGATGGGAATGACAGAACAAGGAGTCACATCCTGGGGGCCCTGGCAACAACTTCCCATCTCTGATGAGGAAGCTCTGGGCTTCTTGCACAGCTCCCTAGACGAAGTGTTGTGCAGGACAGAGCCATCTTGAGGCTTCAAGCTGAACTGCACCTACCTCCTTTCTTCCCTCATTTATTTTGTGATACTCAGGATATAGCCTGGAACTTGAGTCTTCTAGACAGTCACTCTACCACTGGCTCAGCTACACCCGGAACCCGTGTTACAGTTCACAAGGCCTTCCTGCTGGCCAAGGAAACGATGAGACAAGCAGATACCAGCTCTGGACAGACCCTATCGAACTCTATCCTCTGTTTCAACTGATGTCCCTCCTGTTTTCCTCTTGATTTTTTGAGATAAGGTTATCACTATGCATGTAGTTCAAGATGGCCTCAACTCATGTTGATTCTTCAGCCTCTACTTCTAAGATTCAAATGCTATTATTACAGGCATTTGCTACCATACCTTTCTGATTAAAAACAACAACAACAACAACAACAACAACAAAGGCTCAAGTGCTAGGGAACTGGCTCTATCAGAAAAGTACTTACAGCAAAAGCATGAGGACCTGAGTCCATTTCCCAGAATCTGTGCCACAACCCAGGTGCAGTGGAACACACTGCACCCCTGGTGCTGAGGAGGCAGAGACAGGCAGATGCCGCGAGCTTGCTGGTCACGTAGTCCTGACAACCCACGTTCAATCCTCAGAACCCTTGGAGGAAGAGAATACCCAACCCTGAAAGCTGTGCTCTGACCTCCACATGTGTGCATGACACTTGAGTACACATAATAATAATAATAATAATAATAATAATAATAATAAATGTATAAAACCTTTTAAAAAGTAGAAAGTAGTTAAGGAAAACTTGTAAGGAATCCAACTGGCAACCAGAAGGACGGTGAAAGGAGGCATGTGCTCTCCTCCATGGCGGCACACGCCTGCAACCCTAGTACTTGGGAGGTGGAGGTGGGAGGATCAGGAGTTCACAGGAGACCTAGTAACACAGCATTCCAGGCCAGCCTGGGTTGCATAAGACCCTATCTCAAAAGAAAAAAGGTCATCTTTAAAACTCTTAGAGAGGGCAGCAGTCTGCTGCACATCTTAATCCCAGCACACGGGAGGCAGGTGGGTCTCCAAGTTTGATGCAAGCCTGATCTACAGAACAAGTTCCAGGGCAGCTAGTTACACAGACAAACTCTGTCTCAAGCCAAAACCAAACCAACTGAACAAACAAAAGTCTTGTCTTGTCAGTCTTAAAAAGTTACATGGTTTGCCAGACATTTCCTAAGCAAGCCAGGGCTGCTCTGTTCATATCGTGGTGGGGATGCCATGGGAATCCCCATGATGTCAGCAGGAAGAGACAGGAAGCCAGGTAGCTGAAATCTCATACTCAGCAACAGTACAAGTCACTCTCACATTACCAAGCATGTTCTTCCCGAGAGGCAGGCCTCCAACATCAGACTTTTCTACTTTCTGTGTGTTGTGTCTCCTCATGGATAAGTGAGGCAGGGGGAACCACAATGCACTTCCTTCTATCTCCTCTGGGAAGACAAGACATAGTACCCCCAAAGGCCTCCAGATACAAGATGTATAGAAGGTTCCAGAAAAGAAGACATGGTCTGCTTTAAGGAACCTATTGTTTCTCTTCCCAGCAAGTCTGAATGGAGAATTCAAGGCAGGAAAAAGCATTGTTCTTGCCAGAAAACACAACTGGGACACAAAGCAGGGAAGTTCACCAATAAGACGATCAATTACAAAACATGGTGACAGAACTCAGGAACAGTCAGGTGTGGGGTCTTGGCAGGAGGCACAACACAGTTCAACACTAGTCAGGACTACACAGTAAGCTTTATCCTGAGCTACAAAGTAAAGCCTTCTTTCTAAACAAACAAACAAACAAAATTAAAAAAAAAAGAAATCTCAGAATAATAAGAGAACACACAATCCTTTGGGGCTTCCAGGTTATCTATGAGCCAAAGACAAAACTAAGATGCCTTGGGGCTGAAAAGATGGCTCAAAGGTTTAGAGCACTGGCTGCTCTTCCAGAGGTCCTGGGTTCAATTCCCAGCAACCACATGGCAGCTCACAACTATATATAATGGGATCTGATGTCCTCTTCTGATGTGTAGGTGTGCATGTAGACAGAACACTCATATTCATAAAATACATAAGTAAATCTTGAAACAAAAAACTGAGATTCCCTACAAAACTGAGAAGGAAGAGGCCTGGTCTCCAGCCTTCTAGATCTAACCTAGTAAAGCACACAGTCAAGGACGGTGGCATCATGTCGGCAGGAAGGGCAGAAGAGGAACTCACCTGCTGAACAGTCCATGTCCGCCAGGCCGAGCTCGCTGGCGGCTTTCATCTTCTTGGCAGTCGGCTCTGAGGTAGTGGGTGAGAGTAAAGGGCTTGTGGCAGAGGAAGAAGCATTCATGCCAAGGCTGTAGTGGGAGCTGTGCTCAGCCTGCTCTGTCTTCCTCTTCCTTGAGGGCAGAGTAATGACAGAAGGGGTCATTGCTGATGGCATCTGTGCTCTCCCAAGCAGGCGGCAGCCTGAAACAGAGTGCTGGAGTAGGAAATGGTCGATCCGGGCCTTCAGGGAAGGATGAGGTAGGGGCTGGGACTGTGGAGTAAAGGCTAACCCTGTGAAAGGGTCACTGGGCACTCGTCCCCAAGCAGCTTCACTGAGGTTACACTTCTCCAGAGTGCTCTGGTCAATGACCTTGCCTGAGGGCAGCAGCATGGGACAAGGCATGATCTCCAGGGTGATAGGATCCAGGAACTCCTCTGGCACATCATGAACCACCTCAGACATGCCCTGTAAGGTACAGGGATACTGATGGCCCTCAGATTGACCCCCAGGCTCATAGTCACTCTCCATGGGCAAGGCTGGAGTGTGCAGACTCAAGTCCTGAGGCAGGCTTTCTGAGGCTGTCAACAAGACACTATTTATCACCTCCTGAGAGCAGGTCCTGGCTGGCTGACCCCACACCTCTAAACGCCTGATGCAAGAGATGCCATTGCCTGTGACATGGGTGATGCCAATCTTGAGGTGGGCCACATGGCTAAGGGAAAGAGACCCTTTATTCCAGAGTTCCTGGGCTACAACAGCAGGAGAGAGGAGTGTGACTTCCATCGGGCTAAAAGGTGGCCTGGCCTTGAAGCCCCTGTGGCTGAACACCACATGGTTCTGGTTTTTCAGTAAGACTTTGCCTACCAAGGTGAAGGCCTCCTTGTCTGGAACAGATGTCTCCATCGGGCCTGTAGTCCAGCAGTCCTGTGCATCCCGAGAGGCTCTGCTAGATAAGGCAGATGTGTATAATTCCAGGCCAGTGACATTCTGACATCCCCCAGCTGTGAGATCTATGTTAACCCTACAGATTTCCACATTAAAGGGAAAGGAAACTGTCACATAGATTGGAGGTCTAATGAAATACTCTGTCCTAAAGCCATGGCTTCTCTTTATGAGGTCTTCAGAGATGAGATTTTCTACTTCATAACCATCAGCTGACACCTAGATGTAATGACAAACAGGAGAGATACTGTTTTATCCAAATGAAGACAACTGGCTTTTAAAACTTGTCACTTACAAAAATACTGTTTTTAATATTTATTTTTATTTTATATATATTGGTACTCCCCCTACTTGAAAGTTTGTGCACTACATGCATGCAGTACCTACAGAAGCCAGAAAAGGGTGTCAGATTCCCCTGGAGCTAAAGTCCCAGATGGTTGTGAGTCACCATGTGGGTGTTAAAAATTGCATCTGGGCCTGGTGGTGGTGGCACACACCTGTAATCCCAGCACTCTGGGAGGCAGAGGCAGGCGGATTTCTGAGTTTGAGGACAGCCTGGTCTACAGAGTGAGCTCCAGGACAGCCAGGGCTATACAGAGAAACCCTGTCTCGAAAAAAACCAAATTAAAAAAAAAAATTGCATCTGGGTCCTCTGGAAGAACAGTTAGCACTCTTAACTACTGAGCAATTCTTGCAGTCTTTCCAGCACTGCAAAACTTGATTTTAAAGAAAACTTTAAATTCTTATTTTTTAAATTTTTATCTATCAAACTGAATTATCTTAAGTTTTTGGAGGCATTCACTATCATGTCAAAGACTGAAGGTAAATATCCCCAAGCATGACCCAGTATTAAAAATATGAGCAAAAAGCAAGGTACCATGGTGCATATCTAAATCCCAGCACTTGATAAAGCAGAATGACCAGAATTCAAGATCTTTTTCTTTTCTTTTTAACGACTTGTTTATGTATGTGAGTATGTTGTTGCTGTCTTCAGACACACCAGAAGAGTGCATCAGAATCCATTACAGATGGATGTGAGCCACCATGTGGTTGCTGGGATTTGAACTCAGGACCTCTGGAAGAACAGTCAGTGCTCTTTACCACGGAGCCATCTCTCCAGCCCTTCTTTTCTTTACCTTCTTTTTTTTTTTCTTTTCTTTTTGAGATAGGGTTTCTCTGTGTACTCCTGGCTGTCCCCTGGCATTCTGTAGCCCATGCTGGACACTATAAGCTCAGAGATCTACCTGACTCTGCCTCCTTAGTGGGAGATTATGGGATTAAAGGCATAAAACTCACCATTACCCAGCTGAAAATCTTCTTATGCCACATAGCAAATTAGAGAATAGTCAGGGTTACATGAGATCCTTGACTCAAACAAGCAAAAACAAACCAAAACTGATAGTACATGAAACTGTGGTTCACACCGCTGAGTCCCAACTCTGGGAAGGATGAGGAAGAAGGGCCAGGCCAGGTCAAAGTCGTCCTGGTTACACAGTGATTTATTTGTAGGTCAGCCTGGGCTCTACACATCAGCATGAGACCCTGTCATAAAAACCAAAACCCCAAACTAGGCCTAGAGGACTGTCTGGTGGTTAAGACCACTTGTTATTCTTTCAGAGAAGGCCCAGGTTCGGTTCCCAGCATGGGATGGCGTTTAACTCACAGAGATTCTCCTGCCTCTCTACCTCCCTCCTGCTAAGATTAAAGGTATGCACCATAACACCTGGAAAACTCAAATGAATCTTAAAAACAAAAAAACAAGTCAACCACAAAACAACAAAAACAGAGAGGAAAGAGCATGGGAGGCAGGAGAGGGAGGTGAGCGCTCCTGAGTGATTAATTCTGCTGTGCACTGTCTGGGCACACGTGATGTTGCTCAACACAGCTTGGCCGAGAGGGAAGGGCACGGCTGAATGGTCTTCACAAACACGTCACAGAGTGCCAGTGCTCTGTGATTCCTGGGGACTGCCCAACACCTGTCCAAATGCTGCCTGGTGGGATCTAAGGAGGAGTGCATACAAGCCAGGGAAGGCGGAAGAGCCTAAAGAACACGTGTGTGTATGTGTTGCTTTGGCTTACCTTGTTGCAGTGAATTCTTGGTCTGAACTGTGGGAGGCAAAGATTTATTACCATCTTTGTGGCTGAAAGAAAGCTTCCAAGCATGAGAAACAGCCTTTAAAAAAAAGTAAAACTTAATATTAGCCAGACACATTAAAATTCAGTTTTAAACTTGCAGGAGTTGAATCTAAGAGAGGAACAAACAGACAGATGCAGAACTTTATTTACACCATTTCCCTGTGTCCACTGATGCTGGGGAAATTACTCACTGAAAGGTTAAGAAGGGAATTTTCTTTAAAAATAAACACAAAAACCTCAAAACTTATTTTTTTTTTTTAGTGTGTGTGTGTGTGTGTGTATGAGGTGTGCAAGGCTGTGTACCACAGCATACGTGCAGGTTGAAGGACCACTCAAGGAAGCCATGTTCTCTTTTACCTTTACATGGGTTTTAGGCACTGAACTCAGGCCACTAGAGTCTGTCCTTTAAAGAACATTTGTAAAATTACATCTCTTTATTTACTATGTGTGCACAGGTGTGGCTCACATATGCCACAGTGTGTGAGGAAAAGACAGGACACCTTGGCAGGAGCTGGTTCTCTCATTCTACTCTGGGAATCCTCAGGGGAGACTTCAGGTCACCAGGCTTTGATTACACATGCCTTTAGCAGCCTTTCCTATCCCACGGTGGCTTCTAAGAGAAGGCTCAGAAGTTAAAAGCACTGGTTGATCTTCCAGAGGACCTGGCTTCCGTTCCTAGTACCCACATGATGGCTTACAACAGCTGTAGCTCAGTCCATTTAATCTGATGCCTTCTTCTGGCCTCTGTGGGCATCAAGCAGGCAAGAAAACCATACACATAAAATTCAAAGTTAGTAGTGTACGATATAGAAATGTGGACGTCTTTTTTGTTTGTTTTATGTTTTTGAGATAAGGTCTCTAGAAGGCCAGGCTTCTCCTACCTCTACCTTCTAAGAGCTATTCGCCACCACACTCAGTTTATGCCGTAATGAAGATTAAATCAAGGATCTCCTGCATTCTAGGCAAGCACTCTAGCAAATGAGCTACATCCCCAGCCCCTGAACCGTGGGAATCTTGATTACCCTTGCCAATATACATCAGATCGAGTCTCAAGGGAAACCTTAATGAGCCCTGTCCATTGTCAATGCCTTTTTAGACGTGTGTCTAAAGTCTAGTTAAAAGTCTCCCTCAGCTCAGAAAGCTGCTCCAACTTGATCAATGAGTACATTACTGAAGCAGAAGAGCCTAGGACAGTGGCACAGACTACCTCTCTCCAAGCACTTACTGAGCCGGAAGGAATCCACATTAAATTATCTTCATCGTCAGCCTCAGTGTCATCTCTTGCCTTCGATCTAGTATCTTCAGGGACTGTGGCAGATCGTATCCCATACCCATTAGCTTCTCAGAAGTTTAGATGGGATCCTCACCTGTAGCAAAAACAAGTGAAACACATTAATACTAATTTAGGGTTGCAGGTATAACTCGGTGGTAGAGCATTTATTTGCCTAGCATGCATGAGGTTCTGGGTTCAATCCAAAGCACCACAAATAACTTTAAAAAATACAAAATAGGCTGGAAATATAGTTCAGTAGTAGAGAGATTGACTAGTATTTGTAAAACTCAAGGTTCAATTCCTATCACTAGGAAATTTAAAAAATATATATAATTTAGTTGCTATATATAGTGATCTGAATGAGGATGGTTCCCAAAGGCTCACTCATTGAATGATTGGTCCCCAGTTATTGGAACTGTTTAGGAAAGAATAAGAGGTGTGGCCTTGGAGGTGGTGTCACTGTAGCAGGTTTCAAAAGCTCACACCAGACTCAGTCAGTCTGTCTGTCTCTACCTCTCTGCCTGTAACTTGAACATCAGCTATGAGCTCCTAGCTATTTCTCCAGCACTGTGCCTGCCTGCCTGCCACCATGCTCCCCACCATGATGATGATAGACAAACCCCCACCCCCTGCAATAGACTTGTGACTAGGACACTTTATTAATTAGTGTGTTTTGTTGCCAGAAAAAAAAAAGAGTTTAGTTGGCTTTCCTTCCACATCACAGTCCATCACTGTGAAAAGTCAGAGCAGAAATGAAGCAGCAACCTGGAGGCAGGAACTGAAGCAGAGCCCACAGCATAATGCAGCTTCCTAGCTTTCTCTTGATGGCTTACTCCGCTTACATTTTTTTTTATATCCTCTAAGACCACCTGCCCAGGGCTGGTACTGTCCACACTGGGCTACACCATCCCACATAAGTATCAGTAAAGAAAATGACCCACAGACTTGCCCACCAGCCAACCTGATGGAGGCTTTTTTTGTTTTTGTTTTTTTGAAACAAGGTCTCTCTATGAAGCTCTGGCTGTTCTGGAACTCACTGTGTAGACTGGGCTAGCCTAGAACTCATAGAGATCTACCTGCCTTTGCCGCCCCAGTGCTGGGATTAAAACTGAACACTACCACAGCTAGTTAAAGATTGTTTTTGTTTTGCCTATATGTATAATTATTCATGTATATATGTATGCATGCATGTATGTATAACTATGTACCACATGCATGTCTGGCACCTCTGAAAGCGAAAAGGCACGTCAAAGCCCCTGAGACTGGAGTTACAGTGGGTACAATTTGCCATATGCTGGGTCTTCTGGAAGAGCAGTTGGTACTCCTAACTACTGAGCCATTTTTCCAGCCCCCAAGTTTTTTCCAACTAAGAGTTTCCTCTCTTCCCAGATTACTCTAGCTTGTGTGAAGTGGACCAAAAATTAACCAGCACAGTAGGACACAACCACAACATTTCTAAGATGTCTCTTTTCTCAAGCTGACTCTCTGGATAGTGTCCTGGCCTACTAGCCACTGTCATGACCATGCTCCTTGCGATACAGCACAAATGCATGTATCTAATTGTTCTGCAGAAACCAGTTTGTAGGGTGGGATGCAGTTTTGTTAAGTTATTAAAATAACATGATTATTCTCTACTCTACCTGGTATGCTTTTTTTTGAGATCCAAGAGAAATTTTTCCTTTGTTCTCAATATTAAAATAAGTGTTTTTCCTAAGCAACTCGAGGTCATTAAGGTACAACCAGGACCCTCTCCTTCAGCTGCTATAAAGCAAGAATAAACCACGTGTGGTGGGTAGTGGCCCAAGCCTTTAATCTGAGAACTAGAGGCAGAAGCAGGCAGATCTTTGAGTTCCAAGATAACAAAGACTATGTAGAGAAACCATACCTCAAAAAACATAGGAAGAAAGAAGTGAAAAAAGGAGAACAGTAATAAAATCTGTAATCTAGCACTTAATTTATCTTTATCTAAAATATTTATGTCATAGAGTTGCTGTGAAATCATTTCCAATAGGATGGGTAAAGCATAATAGTAAATCATCTCCTACTCTTGTAGTCACAAGATCACTGTGCAGCGATGATACACTTGACTCCTGATTCTCCTGCCTCCACTTTCCACATGCTGGGATTACCCATGTGTGCTGCCACAGCAGCCCTGAGATGTGCATGCTGAGTAGTTCTGTCTTCTTTTCCCTGAGTCTTATTTCGGTTTACATTTTAAAATGGAACCTACATGTTTTTAAAGATTTCAATTAATAATAAATTAGATTTTCTTACTACATTTATTATTGTTGTTGTTTAAAGTAGGCTGGCAAGAACCCTAGGCTAGCCTTGAACTTACTACATAGCCAAGGCTAGCCTTGAATTCATGATCCTTCAGTCTCCACTTCCCTAGTATGGAGTTACAGGCATGTACCATCATGATGACTTCCATTAATTTTTGAACCAGTTACTCTACAAATAGGAAAATACACTCTTCAGGGCCTTCATGGGCAATGTTTGTTTATTTTTGGAACTTTTGGTGGTGCTAGTTGAGCTTCACGCATGTTAGGCAATCTACTACTGCCTTTCGGCTTGAGCTCACTGATCTTAATAGATGGGTTGTTTTCTATCAGTAATAGTAAGCTTTCTGAAATGATAATTCTTATTGTCTCTCCTTTTACTACATTAGCTAGAACTTTCAGAATTCTGTAACAGAATATCTATCCTTATTTATTCTCATTAGAAAATGCCTCTTTGGAAGAAATGAAAAAAAAAAGGAAAAAAAAAGAAGATGCCTATGAGAGGTTCAGTGGATAAAGGCACTTCCTGCCAAGCTGAGGAGCCCCAGGGTAGGAGAGCCTACACACACACACACACACACACACACACACACACACACACACACACACGTGGCAGGCACCTCTGTTATTTGTTTCTTCATGACAGGGTTTCTTTGTGTAACACTGGCTTGAGTTCAATCAAAGAAAAGAACTGACTTCAGTAAGTTGTGGTCTGATCTCCACACATGTACCATGGCATGTGTGCAATGCCCCCCCCCCATGGAAGAAAATACAAAATACAAGAAAATAGGTATTATGTCACAAAACTTACCTCAAATTTGTGCAAATATAGTTAATATGGATACTGTGGCTCTGGATTTAAAAATAAACAAACCTCTGGCCAAGTAGGGGATAGTGGTAGGGATAGAAGGATCAGGAAGTAGTTCAGGGTTAGAACTTGGCAACACAGTCAGACTGAGGTTAGCCTGAACTACACGAAACTCTGCAGTCTAATGTTTACTTGTCAAAAAACAAATAAACAAAAATAAAATATAATTCCTGGGCAGTAAACATCTTGGGCCAGCCAGGGCTACATACTCAGACTTTGTGCAGTATATGCATACACCCAGAAAAAAAGAGAAAAAGAGGAGTGAATATAGTCAAAACATTGAATAAAACTCTCAAAGAACTAGTAAAAACTGAAAAAAAAGAGCCAGGTGCCTATTTATATCCACAAGGAGTTTGAGGTATTTATTTATTTATTTATTTATTTATTTATTTATTTATTTATTTTTTGAGACAGGGTTTTTCTGTATAGCCCTGGCTGTCCTGGTACTCACTCTGTAGACCAGACTGGCCTCGAACTCAGAAATCCGCCTGCCTTTGCCTCCCAAGTGCTAGGATTAAAGGCGTGCGCCACCACAGACCGGCGGAGTTTGAGGTCTTATGGTTACATAAGACCCTGTTTCAAGCCAACAAACACACAAGGCTGGTGAGGTGTCCCAGTGGATAAAAGTACTTGCTATGCAAGTCTTATACCTGAGTTTGATTCCTGGAACGGAAAGAGGGAGGACAGAGTTGACTCCCCAAAAGTTGTTCTCTGACTTTTACATGTGTACTGTGGTATGTGCACGTCCAAACTCACACATACACATCACATATATACACTATATACAGTATAAGTGAAATGTATATTACAGTAGGAATGAAATTTAAAAAAAAATTAAAACTACATCATTCATTCATTCATTCATTCATTCATGTTTTGTATGTGAACGTGATTTCTTCCTAAGGGTTGTGGTAAATCGAACAATGGGCTGAGAAGTTGCTTAGTTGGTAAAGTGAGTTCATCTCTCTAGTATACACATAAAAAGGCATGTGTGGCTGTGTGCACCTGTAACCCACCCTTGTGCTGAGGAAGCAGATACAGGAGGTCTTGGGCCTGCTGGCCAGCCAGTCTAACCAACTGGCTCTCAGGCTCAGTGAGAGACGCAATCCAGGAAAATAAAAGGGAGTGATTGAAGAAGACATACCTGACCTTCTGGCCTCCACATACACCTACGTGTGCATCCATCTACATGTGCACATGTACACACAGATACACAAAGCGCTGGGAATGTAATTCAGTTGTAAAGTGGGTAGCCCATCACGTACAAGGTTCTGTGTTCAATCTCCAGAACAAAAACAAACAATATCCACATGCACATCCCCACACACACACCCAAAGAACTCTTCAAATTCTCAAGTTGGTGATGCAGCTCCATTTGCAGTGGCCTTGCCTAGCATATACAAGGCCCTAGATTTGATCCCTTCTCCCACATAACCCTGCATAGTGATGCACGTCTGTAATCCCAGTACTCAAGAGGTGAAGACAGGAATATCAGTACTTCAAAATCAGCCCTGGCTATAATTGTTCAAGGCTAGCCTAGACAACATGTCTACATGACAGCCTGTTTCAAACAACAACAACAACAACAACAACAAAAAAAAAACCAAACCAAGAGTTTGAAAGCTACTGGTCATAAGTAAGTCACTGAAGGCTTACAACAAAGGAGAAAAATGACATTCATGAGGTTGTGTATTAACTTCCTAAATAACAAAGGCAACTCTGAACCACTTAGAAGCAATTCACCCTTCAAAGGGATACTCTTTCTTCTGGCTGAAGAGTTCTCACACACTCTCTTTGTTCTATGGAAGGGGCTTGAAGACAGCAAAGATGAGTGTTACAGTACAAACTACTCAGAGAGAAAGCCTCAATTTTCAGTTTTCCTTTGAATTTTTCTGTTTTTTGTTTTTTGTGGGAGAGATATTATTCAAAAGAGAAACAAGGAAAATGATCTATGCTCCATGTGTTACTGAGTACACTGAAAAAAACTCAAAGCTTCTAAGAAATCGGTTGGGTTTGTTTGCTTATTTTTGAGACAGTGTCTTATTCTGCCTTATTTATTTATTTATTTATTTATTTATTTATTTATTTATTTATTTTTGGTTTTTTGGATTTGGTTTTGTTGAGACAGGGTTTCTCTGTGTAGCCCTGGCTGTCCTGGAACTTACTCTGTAGACCAGGCTGGCCTCAAACTCAGAAATCTGCCTGCCTCTGCCTCCCAGAGTGCTGGGATTACAGGCGTGCGCCACCACTGCCCGGCAATTTTTGAGACAGTGTCTTATTCTGCAGCTCAGACTGGCCTGGAACTATATAGCTGAGGGTGGCCTGGGACATAAGGCAATCCTCCCGCTTTCACCTACCAACGGCTAGTATTACAGGTATGATCTACTATGGCTGTTATCAACTTTAAAATATTTATAGGCAGTCACACAACACACCAAAGCATGTATGGAGGTTGAAGGACAACCTAGGAAGCTGAAGCAGGACAATTTAGAGTTCAGGCTATAATGGGTTACACAGCGAGGCTGCCTCAAAAAAAAAAAAAAAAAAAAAAAAAGGATTGGAGATGTAGGCTCAGTGTTCAGTGTTGAACATCTGCCTCAAATCCATAGGCCTAGGGTTAGATGGCCAGCACCACAGGAACAAAACCCCTCCATCTAGGAATGCACATGCAGTCTGGAAAGTTACGGTGGACACGTAGAAGTTAAAATTTGACTACCGTGGACAGTTGGGTTGGGGATTTTTCCCTTTATGTGTTTAAGGTTGAGGTAAGTAAGTAAACCCTGGCTGGATTCCTCAGTCTCAGAGGTGTAAGCAAGGCCTGGGCAGCCACAACTACACTCTGGGGAGGGTCAGATTTTTTTCTTCTGTGCTCAGCCTTAGGAAGGGAAGAGTCAAGAGGAATTCTCTACTAGGTACTGGTCTACCCAAGATTTAGGGATTTCCCAGAACATATGACTTTGAGTACTGAAGTGGACAAAGGCCTAGGCAAATGGAAGGAATTATCTTCTCTAAAAGGTAGCTGTGTGCCCCAGAGCTTGAAGCAACCAAGCTGACATTTTGTTGTTGAGATTCAAAATGTAGAGGCGGGGAGATACAGAGAGCTACTCTGGAAGAGAATAGGGTGACCATGACACTCTGAGCATCTGAGTGCCCATTTGGGCCTATAAAGATGCTGTCATAGCTGAGTTATACAATCTGACTCTGAGTTTCACAAGAACGTAATGGAAAGTAGTTCTGGAAGATACATATATTTTAAAGAGTGGGTTCAAACAAGTTACCAGGGAGGTGGGGATTACCTGTCAAATACTGGAAAAGCATTTAACCTTAAAGAGCAGGAGGAGCACTGATGCAGTGAGCAATTGTAGAAATTGGATACTTTAGCTTTTAAAAACACATAGTACTTACAGTCTCTAAATTGAGTTACCTGTCCATCCAAGAAAAAATATGACTTGCAACATTTTCCAGAGCTAGTTACAATGAAAGACAGCTCTCCTAGCTATTTCCATATATCTGGCCACCGGGACAAGAGGATTAAAGACAGGTGTGGGTTTAAAAGACATCTGTAACTTGATGCTGTGTGCAGGCAAGTCACAGGCTTAGTGTATCTGAGGCACTGTACAAGGCACATGTGAACAGTTTTATCTGTAATGCTGTGGCCCAAACCCAGCACCTCACACATGTGAGGCAGACACGCTGTAATTGACTCATGTCTTTAGCCTTGTTTTTGCTCTTAGATTAAGAGAGAGAGAGAGGGAGAGGGAGAGGGAGAGGGAGAGAGAGAGAGAGAGAGAGAGAGAGAGAGAGAGAGAGAGAGAGAGGTTTTTCCCCTTAAGATAGTAATGTACTCAGAGCTTAGTAATGCTGTCTGAAAGTTGTGTGGGATTCTGACCTTGTCCCTTTTCTTTAGAGCCTTTTTTTCATATACTTTTCAGTTTCTCCTGGAATTCCAACTTAAATCTCTAACTACTGAACTCTAACTCAACACAAACTCATTTGGATCTCTTCTGTGGCCCTAAACCCCAAGATACTATCTTATTTTATGTCTATTGGCTACCAGTCTTACTCACCAAATAGTACTTAAACTGCTTCGGCTAAACAATTGATTTTTTTTTCAGACATAAGACTGTCCTGTTTGGCTAAGTGTGATGGTACTGGCCTTTTAATTCCAGCACTCAGGAGTCAGCAGAAGGCAGATCTCTGTACCCAAGGCCAGCCTGGTCTACATAGAGAATTCCAAGATAACCAGGGCTACCTAGAGAGTCCCTGTCTCAAAAACAACAGAATAGTTATTGGGTACTCAATGAACTAGGAGCAAAAAGAAACTTTCTCAAATGATAGTGTATGAAGAACCGCAGCTGGCAGCATACTCAATGGCAAAAAACCATAAGATCAGAAGACAAGGATGTTGGCTTGTAGTACTTCTATCCAAACCTTAGAATTCTTGCCAGAGCTGATTATGTAAGAGAAATAAAAAAATCCAAAGTAAAGGGAGACATAAAATTCTATGTACAGATACATGAGCTTATATACAGAAATCCTAAAGAATTCACATCACACCTAAAACCTTTATGGGTTCAGAGATGAATTAAACACAATGACAGGTTTTACAGATCATGATCAAAGACCAAAGTAGTAGTTTGAGTTGGCATAATCAGAAAAAGTACACCACAGAAGAGACCTTTAAAGAGAACAAAATGATGAAGAGAGATAATTCCTTTTAAAATAAATTCTCACAAACACTAAGTATTTACCAAAGATTTATGTTAATTACATGCATATAATCTCTTTATGTGGTTAGCTCTAACACAACCAAACTTGAATCAGGCAAATCACAAGCTCCCTGGACTTCGAAACCTAAAAACGAATACATTTCCTTCTCATCTGAGCTACTTGTCATATTCGGGAACCAGAGAACCAACCAGCACTTTAGAACAGTATGTGAAAGAGTGCAGGTGCCTACAGAGGCCAGAAGATGGCACTGGATCTTCTGGAGCTGGAGTTGCATAGGGATACTGAGAACTGAACTCTGAGCCTCTGGAAGGGCAGTAGAAGCTGAGCTGTCTCTCCAGCACTCTAACAAGGGTACTTAGTGATTTTACACCATGCTTAAGGCTGTTAAATTTGTTTTGGTTTTTAATTCATTAATTAACTTTGGCTTTTTTATTAAATTTTTTTTTTTTGAAACATAGTCTGACTATGTAGCTCTAACTAGGCTTGAATTTGCTATCTAGACCAAGCTGGCCTCTGTCTGATAGAGCTCCACCTGTCTTAACCTCCTGAGAGCTGGGATTAAAGGCTTGTACCACAACACTGGACTATATTCTTCTGGGTCTAGTTTTATGATGAAGCGGATGATAACCTCAGGGGTTAAGAATGCTTACTACTCTTGCAAATTTAGTTCCCAGCACACATAATAGTTATTTAAAAAACAAAACACCGACTCAAAATAACTGTAACAAGGCTAAGGCTACCAGATACAGAAAAAAATGCAATAAGACTTTGTGGATCAATGTCATTTTGAAGATGCTTATTTATTCTGAGCAAAACACACAACTAGAGTATAACCAGAGGCTATACACAACCTGTAGTAACATATAATTGCTATAGGTTCTGCAACAAAAAGAGTACACCCATGACTACTCAATAGATGATTTTATTACCCACCTACACTCTGGCTTTTATAATTACTTGGAAGACAGGTTGAGAATCCCTGTATCAAATCTTGAGACTAGAGGAGTTTGAGATTTGAAGTCTCGGGCATCTGCATAGACTACCACTTGAATATCTCTGATCTGTGTGAGATCTGTCAGTACTCAGTTCCAGATTTTGAATATTTGACTTTGATTTTCTGGTTAAGGATGCTCAACCTGCAGGTATAAGGTGTGCACCTATTCCTTTTATGAGGATCAATGCCCATGAGTGCCCTTCAGAGAGCAGAGGTGAACACTTTCTCATGGAGGTATGCTAGCTTCTCTAAGCGAGTTCTTTTTAGTAGTGGAAGCCATTCCCAGTGGGGTAATTCTACCACACGGTACCCAATTTGAACCAGCTGCCTCCTCTTCATATTGTGCAATCCAAGTAGATCCCTGGAACCATAGCAATATTGGTTCTTGTTTGTGAACTGGATAGCTAGCTTCACTAGTGGGGGCTGCATGTGGGCTAGAGGGCACACACCAACCATCCCCACATCCCCCAATCTATCTGTCCCATTGCAATCAGAGTTGACCAAGGGCACAGTTGTCTTCTTTCTTAACTCTATGGGAGGCTGGCCAGTCTCTAACTCAATTTCCTCCTGGAAATACCTCTTGGCTTTTCCCTTTAGCAACTGATTCATCAAATCATCTGTAAGGCTGACTCCCACTTGTTTGAACTGTAATTGAACTCCATCTTTGGTTGGTGTCGCTTCAGTATTAAATGGCAATGGCTTCATGTTAGCATCAAGCTGAACCTCTAAGTCAGAAGATCGGGTATGAGGCAAAATCATATGGTGCTTGATGTACTGGGGGCCACCCAACATGGTCTCAAGTAAATAGAGCGTTTCTAGGAATTCAGGCTTTGATCTCATATCCTTGCTTGCTAAATGCCACAGATTTGCAGATGCTTCTTGCTGAAGGTGAGAATTAAGACGATTGCCCTTGTAATCTGGACATTCAATGGCAACTGTCCCATCAAGAGTAAACAGTTCCTTAGTGAGTTCAAACTTGCTTCTCTCTTGAGCTAACTTGACAAACCCTGGGCTCAGAGCAACATTTATGAACTCAGCTGGAAAGTATTCAGAAAATGCCAAGCCAATCAGGCAGGTGAGAAGGTGCTCTGGATACTGGTTGAATTCAGGCATCTTTCTGTGGATTTCATTTATCAGACTGGAATAAAATTCTTCTGTGTTGGGTGGCTTATAATTCAGAGTTCCAAATGACCACAGAATTTTGGCAACATCTTTACTTCGACAATGTGCTACCCTCGGAGGCAATGAGGCCGCTACTGCATTCATTATTCTTTCATCCAGGATGCGTAAGGCTGAGCAGGCAAGAGTGAGGTGCATAACACCCTGAACCCCCAAGGAAGGAATTCTCTGAGGGGCAATTTCTCCAAACTGCCTCATGAAATTTACATGATCTACATGAGTAAAGCGGAACATTTTAAGAATATGAACTAAGGTGTGGCTACTCAGATGCTGCATGTTAGCACAAGCTAGATCTCCAATTTTCCTCATGACAAATTCAGAGAGACTACTACTTGATTTAAAAAACCCCAAACAGATTGCACCAACTTCCTCTAAATTGACTGAATCTATATACTTAAGGATCAGTGATTCTAGTTTTTGCATCAGGTCCTGTGGTACTTGACGATTTTCACCTATAATATAAATTAAGTGAATTAGCTGAGACAAAGATAGCTCTCTCCAGTGTAAATTAAGATAACTAAAAAAAATTTTTAAAAACCGAGGCACTCTGCGGCCTAAGTTCCGCCAAAGATCAGCTACTAGGAGAAGCTGATTCAGATTCATCTCCCATACCTGATGGCAAAACCTAGTTTCATACACATCTAGCATGGAAGGGGAGATGGGGACTCTTAAGTCAACAAAGGCTTTCAAAATACTGATCAGATCTGAGGTGTTAAAGAGCTGTATGTTTTTCACACTCAGCTGGCAGAGCAAAGGAAAGCTGCTACTGGATAGCAAAACAGAATTCTGCTCTGCTGGCAAAGAGCTGAGCTTACAAAAATAATTAGTTATGACTTCTGGCTGGAGTTTATTTTGGTAAAATGTGACTTTGTGCAAAATTAGATCACATTCTGAAGCAGATAATGGTTGTCGAGCCTCATTTCTGTTATAGCTGTGAAGCTGGTACTCTGGCCTTAGCTTTAAGAAAGCTCGGGGTCCTTCGAAGGAATCAAAGACCTCTACGTCCTCTTCAACTCTCCTGGCACTGGGTGAGTCTAGATGCAATGTGCTGGCCTTAAGAGCAGAAGCTTTGTTGAACTCCAAACCCAGGTGGGCACTGCTGGTTGTGAAGGTTCTCTGACACAGGGTGGTATCACCAATGTTCTTAGCTTTTCTGGCAAGATGGCAGGAGCTATTATGTTTAGGGAGATTCTGTCCCCCATGTTGTGTGATGTTTTCCATATGCCAATATGCCATGCTTTGGGCTGCATGGTAAGCAGAAGGATTACAAGAAGCTTTGTATTTTAAAAGTTTCAATAGCTTGAGAGTGGCTGACATTCTGGAGTCTGTGCTGATCTTTTTGGCAGTGAGAGAAAAGTCATACGTTCTTGTTTTACGGTGCTTCTTTAGAGATGGACAAGATGTTCCACAGAAACTGCCTGTAAATCTTCGGCATACCACAAGAGCCATGGGCCACAAATGATGGGGCCAGAATTGGTGCCAGATATTGAAAAAAGGGTAGATGAAGAATGAGTGGCTTCTACCTATAACACAAAATGTACACATTATAAGAATTAGGTGCAGCCAGGTGTGGTGGCACACGCCATTTGAATCCAGTGCTCACGAGGTAGAGGCAACAGGATCTATGACAAGACTATCTTGTGAAGCTCTGTTTCAAAAGACAAAAGAAAAAAGAGAAAGATGCAGACTATATTACTGTCCGTGCAAATATGGTCAGTGTTAGTGAATGCCCAGAGCACAAGACATCGAGTGTGTGAAGAACAAACTCTGTGTGCATCTAATGTTAGTGAATGCCCAGAGCACAAGCCGTTGAGTGTAAAGGACAAACTTTGCATGCATTTAATGTTAGTGAATGCCCAGAGCACATTGAGTGTCTGAAGGATAAACTCTGCCTGCATTGCAAACAAGAAAACCTTACACCCAAGGCACCATTATGTGATTTCTAGACTGCTGCTTGATATAAATTCACTTCCTTGTAGGGAAGGACAGATTTCCAAAAGAAAGCTGGGCATTAAAAGTGGGCAACTCGGGCTAGAGAGATGGATCAGCGGTTAAAACCACTGACTGCTCTTCTAAAGGTCCTGAGTTCAAATCCCAACAACCACATGGTGGCTCACAACCATCTGTAAAGAGATCTGATGCCCTCTTCTGGTGTGTCGGAAGACGGCTACAGTGTACTTATATAGAATAACAAACAGCAATGGGGCGGACCAGAACAAGCAGAGGTCCTGAATTCAAAATTTCCATCAACCATGGCTCACAACCATTAGTACAGTTTCAGTGTACTCATACACATTAAATAAATCTTTTTTAAAAAGTGGGCAACATATTTCTTTACTATCAATATATAACAGTCCCTGGAGAATACAAGGAATTGATAAAAGCTAACATGCTAACAGTATAAAGGAAAAAGTAGAATTTAAATTTTTTTTTATATGATGTGAACATATGTATGTATGTGTGTGTACCACTTGTGTGATTGGTGTCTGAGGAGGTCAGAAGAGGGGGTTGGGTCCCCTGAGCTGGAGTTACAAGCAGTTGTGAGCCACAGGACTTGGGTGCTAGAACTAAGTTCAGGTTCTCTGAAAGCGCAGGAAATATATATTCTAAGGCATTTCCCCCCTATTTATTTATATATTTGTATATATATGAATTTGTTTATTTAATGTGTATGAGTGTTTTGCACACCAGCAAAGGGCATCAGATCCAATGGGACTACAGTTATAGACCACTGTGAGCCACCATATGGGCAGTGGGAATTGAACCCAGGACCCCTGGAAGAGCAGCTAGTGCTCTTAACTGCTGAGCTGTCTCTCCAGCTCACAACATAGGCATTTTGTGATTCTATTCTTCTAGGGCCATTTATTTTTTCTTCAAA
This sequence comes from Apodemus sylvaticus, assembly GCF_947179515.1. NCBI lineage: Eukaryota > Metazoa > Chordata > Mammalia > Rodentia > Muridae > Apodemus > Apodemus sylvaticus. Next base: position 113,399,192 of record NC_067476.1, read on the forward strand.
ATAAGGTATCACTGTGTGGCATTGGCAGGCCTCTATAGAACTCACTTTGTGGATCAGGCTGGCCTCAAACTCACAGAGATCTTCCTGTCTCTGTCTCCCAAGTGCTGAGATTAAAGATACACATCATCACATCTAGCTTAGGTTAGGTTTCAAAATGAAAATCTGGGAGGATCGGAAAGGATTGTACAAGAGTAGAAGTGTGACTGATAGAACTAAGCAGATAATAGCTAACTCTGAAATGACTTTTTACAGTATGAAGAATCAGAAATTAAGAATGGCCAACAAACATAAATAACAAAAACTTTCATTTTAGAGGATATAAAAATAAAAACACAGGAGAAACGAAAATCCAAGAGCTGCTTTGGGAAACATACTTTAATGCTGGCATGAGAGAGGAAGACTATAATCTCAGCCTTTCAGAAGGCTGAACCATCTCTCCTGACCCTTAGTGTGCTTTAAAATGTAAGCTTTAATTATAACCACAGTAACCTTCCCAGTTCTTCAGTACAAACTTAATTATAGAACCCTGTCATTTCAATGCTAATCCTCTTAGAGAAGGCTAACTGCCCTTGTTAGACCGCTTTGTTTTCTCAGTGGTCTTTATGTAGCTTAGGGCTGGCCTCATATTCATGATATTCTTTTTTTTTTTTTAATTTTTTTTATTCGATATAATTTATTTACATTTCAAATGATTTCCCCTTTTCTAGCCCCCCCCACTCCCCGAAAGTCCCGTAAGCCCCCTTCTCTTCCCCTGTCCTCCCTCACACCCCTTCCCACTTCCCCGTTCTGGTTTTGCCGAATACTGTTTCACTGAGTCTTTCCAGAACCAGGGACCACTCCTCCTTTCTTCTTGTATCTCATTTGATGTGTAGATTATGTTTTGGGTATTCCAGTTTTTTCTAGGTTAATAACCACTTATTAGTGAGTGCATACCATGATTCACCTTTTGAGTCTGGGTTACCTCACTTAGTATGATGTTCTCTAGCTCCATCCATTTGCCTAAGAATTTCATGAATTCATTGTTTCTAATGGCTGAATAGTACTCCATTGTGTAGATATACCACATTTTTTGCATCCACTCTTCTGTTGAGGGATACCTGGGTTCTTTCCAGCATCTGGCAATTATAAATAGGGCTGCTATGAACATAGTAGAGCATGTATCCTACTTAAAAAATGCTGGGATTACAGGTGGGTGCCACCACACCCAGCTTCCAGATGCTATTAAGAGCTTGAGTCACTAGTGCAGGTAACCAGGAGCTGGGAAGCATCCTCAGAAAGTTGTACATGGTAGTGGTGGGTGGGAAGCGAAGTTCAGAAGCTGCTTTACTGCTGATGCATAGGTAGAAAAGGAGCCTACTCAAACATGGGCTTCAATGACAAGCAACCCCAGCTCACATGACTGTGCTGCCAACAAGTCCAGGGCACCGCACATCTCCCCTGGAGAAGACAGAACTCGATGATGCCACTGAGCCAGGAATAATTACGTCCTCACTTGGCTGGAAGCAGCACAATTTCCATTTCCTCCCATGGACAATAATGAGCAGCCCATGAGAACGGCTCTCCCATATTCCTCCTCCCTTTTTTTTTTTTTTTTTTTTTTTTTTTGGTTTTCCAAGACAGGGTTTCTCTGTGTAGCCCTGTCTGTCCTGGAACCTTCCTCCTCTTTTTAAAAAAAAAAAAATTACTTTTCTACCAAGTGTGGTGGCACATGACTTTGATCCCAGCACTCAGGAAACAGAGGTAGGCATATCTGAGTTTATCGCCAACCTGGTCTACATAGTAAGGCCTTGTTTCAAAAACAAACAAACAAACAAACAAACCCAAAACAATAGCAAAAATATTATTTTTTCATTTTATGTTACATGGGTGTTTTGCATATTTGTATGTCTAGACACCACTCGTGTGTGGTATCATTAGATCCTCTAGAACTGGAGTCTCATATGTTAGCCACCACATGGGTGCTGGGAACTGAATTATGTTCTATGAAAGAGTAACAAATGCTCTTAACCACTGAGACATCTCTCCAGACCATATTTTTTTCTTCATTGCTCATTCTTCTTCTCCCCACCCTGTATCTACTTGCAAACTCCAAGGAGATATGAGTGGCCAATCAATGGACCATAGAAGGTTGCTGTTGCAAAATATCCATGAGTGATCTTCTGAAAGGTCTTTTTTTTTTAAAGACTTATTTATTTAATACAAGAAGGCATCAGATCTCACTACAGATGGTTGTGAGACATCATGTGGTTGATGGGAATTGAACTCAGGAACTCTGGAAGAACAGCCAGTACTCTTAACTGCTGAGCCTTCTCTCCAGCCTGTGAAGTGTTTTTCTAACTTCGCTTTTGACCTCTTCTTTCCAAAGTCCATAAACAGTCATGATTGCATAGCAGGCCAAAAGGCTTTGTTCTACCTACCAAGCTTCTTTCTCTCAGTTATAGGATCGTATGTTCCAATTTCACAGTAAATCTTTATACACTGGTTCCTTTTTCTGAGACAGTATTTCGGTATGTAGTCCTGGCACTCACTAGGCTAAACTTTGCATGAACTCATAGAGATCCATCTGTCTCCACCTCCCTAATGCTGGGATGAAAGGCAACACCATGCCTAGTACTATACCTGGTGTTTTACCTGCCCAGCTTCAACTGTTCAGGTGGTTACAAACTACATCCTGGGGCCCAAATTTAGCCCTGTACCTGGTTTTTTAAGTACATTTTATCTAGACATATCTAATGTCTGTGTTGGCTTTCCCACCAAGAACTGAGTAACTATCTCAGAAATGATATGCCTGAAAAACATAGTGTTTCTTATCTAGCTCTTTATAGAAAAGGTCCAGAGTCCCACGCTACAGACCACTAGTTAGTTGTGATTAAAACTGTCAGTATGGAAGAGCGCATCAATTAACAACAAACCCTCTGTTTACTTTTAAACAGACTATCTCTGTACTCATTTTTGTTTGTCTGTATTTGCTTTTTTCAGCAGAGTTTCATAAAAATCCACACTAGTCTTGAGCTCACGATCTTCCTGTTTCCACCCCTTAATGTAGACGTGTGCTCTAGTTGATAGTCATTTTTAGGTGACTTTGGTTGGTTGGTTTTGTCTTTCTGGTTTTTCAGGGTGTTTGTTTGTTTGTTTATTCCAGGGAATCTATGCCCTCTTTCGGCTTCTGTGGGCACTAGGCATGTATACCGTATATACACATACATTCAGGCAAAACAGTCATACACATAAAATTAATAGCCTAGAAAACATTTTTCTAAAAAATACCTTTATAAACTAGGTATGATGGTGCAAACCTTTTATCTCAGCACTTGGATGGCAGAGACAGGTGGATCTATGTGAGTTCAAGGCTGGCCTTGTCTACATAGAGTTCTAGGACAGCCAGAGCTATATAAAGAGACCTTGGCTGAAAAAGAGAGAGAGAAAGAGAAAGGAAAGGAAGAGAAAAGAAGAGGAGAGGAGAGGAGAGGAGAGGAGAGGAGAGGAGAGGAGAGGAGAGGAGAGGAGAGGAGAGGAGAGGAGAGGAGAGGAGAGAAGAGAAATTACCTCTATAGCTGGATATGGTAACACACACTTGTAATCTAAGCACTCAAGAAGTAGAGGCAAAAGGAGTTCTATGAGTTGAAGCAAACATATCCGCATAGTTCAGGTTTATGACTTCATACTGAGACTTTACCTTAAGAAAGCTATGGGTTGGAGAGATGGATCATCGCTTAAGAACACTGGCTGCACTTCCAGAAGATTTGAGGTTCAATTCTCAGTAACCCCATAGTGGACAGACATATATGCAAACAAAACACCCACAAAATAGAAAATAAATAGAAGGCTGAAACTACATGAGAACCTGCCTCAAAAACAGACAAATAGGTAGATTAAGTTCTAAGATGGAAGATGCTATCTTTTTCCTTTCCTAATTAAAATCTATGTTAGTGAATAATAGGTTTTTACATTTTTTAAAATAATTAATTTTACAACTATTTAATGTATATGTGTTTGTGTATGAATGAGGAGACACAAATGCCATAGCACATGTGTGAAGGTCAGAAGACAACACGCAGGAATTGGTTTTGTTCTTCTCCCACGTGGGTCCTAAGGGTTGAACTCAAGTTGCCAAGATTGGTGACAAGTAGCTTTATGCCACCTCAATGACCCTAAACAAAGGGTTTTATTTATTCCATGCTCAATACATTGCTCGGATTCATTCCCCTCCATCATCCTCTTGCTCCCTTCTGCTTTACTCCTGTGTGGTGTACACACATGGAGACAAGAAGTCAGTCTGGTGTCCTCCTCTGTGGCTCACCACTTTATTTTGAGACAGGATCGTCACTGAACATGAAGGTCACAACTCGGTAGACTGGCCAATGAGTCCAGAGACCCTCCTGCTTCCTCCCAGGAGGGCTAGACACATGACACATCATATGCAGTTTTTTTTGTGTGTGTGATGGTTCTGGAGATACAAACTGGGCCCTCAGGCTTATGGGTCAAGCACTTAATTCACTGAGCTATCTCCCAAATGCCACCTCTATTTTTATGTTTTTTGTTGTTGTTTTGTTTTTTTCGAGACAGGGTTTCTCTGTGTAGCCTTGGCTGTCCTGGAACTCACTTTGTAGACCAGGTTGGCCTTGAACTCAGAAATCCACCTACCTCTGCCTCCTAAGTGCTGGGATTATGTAGTCTAGATTCAACATAAGAGACAACATACAATCTGTCTTTCTCCCCACCATTACCTTTCTTGTTCCCTCCTCTCCCTCTTCTGGTTAGTCTCCATTCGAGGCTCAAGGTCCTAAGTGAACTATTATGCACTAACCTAGATCCCAACCTCCCTTTAGTTTTTTGAGACAGGGCCCCATATGTAGCCCCAATGGGCCTAAAACTTGGAGAGATGCACCTGGTTTTGTCTTCCTAGTGCTAGAATTAAAGGTGAGCACCACCACACCCTGCCTTAAGTTGCATTCTAACAACCCTTCTCTAAGGTAGGTTTATTATTTCTGTATCAGTTATGAGGGAAGAGACTTTACAAGATTTTAAAGAAATTTCTCACAAGGAAAAAGAGAAATCTTTCACAGGTACAGAGCTACTGGGCTGAGTGGAGCTTGACTCTAAAGGCTGCAAAGGCCACGGTCCTGGAGACAGAGAGACAGCAGCATAATTCAGGAGGCTCAGGTTCAGACTTGAGGGAAGGGCTGAAGAAGCTACTTCTTCCACGCTTTTCAGATGCCAGGAGCTAGAGTATTAATACCAGACAACGAAACATCTCCCGCCTACCGAATTCTAGTATTCTAGCTATCACTATAGTCAATTCACCCTACTCATACAGAATAAAGACTCAAGAACTGATGTCTACATGAAAGAATGTATTTTTGGGATATCCTACAATCAAAACAAAGAGTACCTCAACCAAAAGACCTAAAAGTTGGCAGATGTATGAGATGGAAAAATTAAAGAATTTTAGGGGTTGTGGGACTAGGGATGCAGACCTTAGTTGATTCCCAGCAGCTACATGGTGGCTTGCATTTCCATCTGTAATGCCAGCTTCAGGACCTAATGTGCTCTTCTCAGCTCTGTGTAACAATGGTACTCAGACATACATGCAGGCAAAACGTGTAGACACATGAAATAAATCTAAAAAAGAGTAAAAGTGGCAGACACCTTTAAACCCAGCACTTGGAGGCAGAGGGAATCTTTGAATTCAAGGCCAGGCTGGTTTACAGAGAATAAGTTCCAGGATAACCCAGTCTCAAAAAAAAATCAACAAACAAATAGTTTTAGGGGCTGGAAAGATAGCTCAGTGGCTAAGAGCACTTGCTCTTGCAAAGGACCCCAGTTCACTTCCCAGCACCCACATGACAATCTTAGTTCCAGGGGATGATGCCCTTTTCTGAATGATGAGCATACCAGGTATCCTCATGGTACACATGCAATACTTTTTGAGACTGGGGCAAGAAGATCAATACATGTTCAAGGCTAGCCTAAACTAAACAGAGAAACTTTTTCCAAAATAACAAAACTGACAAACTTCTAATGGATAATCTAGGGATAGACAGATAGACAAACAAGCCAATAATAACATTAACAAAAACTACTGCCAGGTGTACACATACACTACAGGTGTAGTGGTACTTATAATCCCAGACTGAAGCAGGAAGGTCATGAGTTTGATGCCAACACTGGTTATACTGAGATCTTGTTTCCAATTTAAAAAAGAAAAGAGGGATGGAGAGGGGCTGAATAGATGGCTCCATGATTAAGTAAATGTCCTGCTTTTCCAAAGGGCCTGAGTCAGTTCAGCTCAGAAACATCTGTAACTGTACCTCCAAGGAAGGTAATGCCCTGGCCTTTGAAAGCACACCCACAGGCTGGAGAGATGGCTCAGTGGTTAAGAGCACCGACTGCTCTTCCAGAGGTCCTGAGTTCAAATCCCAGCAACCACATGGTGGCTCACAACCATCTGTAATGAGATCTGATGCCCTCTTCTGGAGTGTCTGAAGACAGCTATAGTGTACTTACATATAATAAATAAATTAAAAAAAAAAAAAGCACACTTACATACACATATACAGAAATAAAAATAATAAAGACAGAAAGTTATACCAGAAAAAAACAACTGTATTTCCTGCTCATTAATATTCCCTATTCCTATGTCAATGACGATTACATGATTTTAATACAATAAACCTTGAATAATGACCAACTAAATTAGGAGCAAACTATACTGATGTGGGACAGTTAATTTTTTCAGCTTCAGAGGCCAGAAGTCTACTATGAAAGTACTGTTGAATGGTGAAGGTCCTCTGGTTGGTCATACACAGTGGAATGAATAATAATATATACAAGCATGCATAAAAGACAAAGGCAGGACTAGCGTGGGAAGAGGGTGGGAGGTATTGAAGACCAGCCCAGGAAGTAGGAATGAGCCTCAAAATCAAAACAAAGAGAGGGAGGGAAGGGGGTGAGGCACACTGGCAATACAACGGCTCATACCTGTAATCCCAGGTACTCAGGAAGCTGGAATGGGATAAAAGCTCCCCCTGGGCAACTTAGTCCCAGCCTTAAAACAACAATGTGTAAGAGCACTTGTTGCTCTGAGGACCAGGGTTTACCTCCCAGTATCCTAACAGGTTAGGATACAACTTCAAAAAAAATTAAATTTACAAAATACATGTATGGTGGTGTATACCTGTAATCCCAGCACCTCTGAGGCGGAGACAGGAGTTCATGGCCATCCTTAACTATATACTAAGCTTGAAGTCAAGCTAAGCTATCTGAGACCCAGTCTCAAACACAAAACAAAACAAAACAAAACAAAACAAACAAACAAAGGCCAAACCTAGCCAGGCATGGCGATACACACCTTTAGTCCCAACACTTTTGGGAGGCAGAGTCAGGGATGAGTTTGAGGCTAGCCTGTTTTCTGTTTTACAGAGTAAGTTCCAGGTCAACCAAGGCTACACAGAGAAACTCTGTCTCCGTGTGGGAGGGTGGGATGGGGAGAGGCCAAACCTAGTGGTACACATCTTTAATTCCAGTACTAAGAAGGTAGAGGCAGGTATCTCTGTGGGCTTAAGTCCAACCTGATTTATACTGGAAGCTCCTGGCTAGCATACAGTAAGATTCTCTGTCAGAGAGAGAGAGAGAGAGAGAGAGAGAGAGAGAAGCAGGGAAGAAGAGAGGATGCAGAGGAAGGCAGTAGACATGTGTTGCCAGATAGATAAAATAGTTAACTGCTCTTTCTTCAAAGTTTCCCAAAGCACATATGACAAAGCTGGAAAGAGAACACTATGAGATGTTCAATTAATTCCTGGCTCCTTTATTAAAGGATCAATCTGATGTCACTGTTCAAAGCTCCCTGCCTGGTATAAATTTTCTAAATATATCCTACTCTCCGTCTCCTCTTTACGGATCCTAATAGACCATAGTACAGTTTCAGAGTGTTGGCACTCCCAAAAGGTACTGCTTAACCACCCAGAAGAATGTGATATCACAGAAGCCAGAAGTCTTCCAGATACATGCCTCTGCAAGGCCATCTTAAACCATAGCCCAGAAGTTAGAAAAACTGGAACTGGGCAGAAAAGGCCAGCCATGATAATAGTAAATCAATTAAGTACATGATACACGCAGTATATACAAACTACCAATTACTGAATCTCTTACTGCTTGTTTTTTTTTTTTGTTTTTGTTTTTTTCTTTTTTGCAATGCTAGCAATCAAACTCAGGGCCTCATACATGGTAGGGTTACTATAGCCTTAGCCTCTAACTTTTTCTAGAAGCTAAAGTCTCTTGCTGGGAGTCTACCAGAAATTTAAAGTCATAAAAGCTTAGAAACTGACAGTAGGGGCCCTAAGCTGTCAGTGAGAACTTTCCTTCTGTTCTGTACAGCAGAGCCTACCAAAGTAGTCTAGGACAGTTAAGCTTAAGTGTAGAAGTGTGCAGGTCAAAATAAGTGTCCATGAACTAAGCCAAAACAAAACAATATCTAGTACAAACCAGCCCTCTTCCTTTTTTCCCCTTCCTCTTCTTCTTCTTTTTTTTTTTAAAGACAGGACCTCAAACTACATAGTTGAATGGGAAAAAACAAACAATGAAGGCATAACAGTTCCTAGGTATGGCTGAGGAGTTTATTGTAAGCATATGGGGGAGAACAGCCAGAGGCTCTGAAAGAGTCCAGGATGAACATGGCCAACAGACTAAACTAGGCCACGTGGAAGGGGAGAAGGGGAGAGCCAGAAGCCAAGAGGCAAAAGGGTAAAAGGGTGGTAGCCAAAATGGCTGAGATTATGTAGAAAGCAGAGAAGCCAGAAGAAGGAAAACCCAGCCAGTAGGCTATAGAGTTTAGGATAGGAGGGAAGCCTGCCAGCCAGGATGACTCTGTAATAGGAGACCATGATGGCCATTTCCACTCTGACATGTTAGATAGGCACTTCAGTTAGCCATTTGTCCTGGGTTGGAGAACTTAACACTAGCCCTAGAGGCAGGCCTTGAATTCTGTGCTAAGATTAGACATGTTACTCAGCCCACCCTCCACTTTAGAAGATACAAGCATGTGGAGAGAAATGTAAACACCCACAATCATGAGAGAATTCTCAACAACAGTTCCAGTCACATGCAACTAAACACTTGGGTTTTTTTTTTTTTTCTTTTTAACCTGTTTTTTTTCAATTTGCAAGGTTTTACAGTAAGAAACTCCAGAATTCCCTTTTTTAGAAGGGTAGGGAGAATACAGGGTCTTACTATAGCCCTGTCTGGTTTCAAACTTACGGAGATGGGCCTTCTTTACCTCCTGAATACTGTCATTAAAAATGTGCACCATGGGACTGGAGAGATGGTCAGCAGTTAAGAGCACCAACTGCTCTTCCAGAGTCCTGAGTTCAATTTCCAGCAACCACATGGTGGCTCATAACCATCTGTAATGGGATCCTATGCCCTCTTCTGGTGTGTCTGAAGACAGCTACAGTGTATTCATACATAAAACAAAATCTTTAAAAAAAGGGGGGGGGGGCACCGACCACCAGCCAGGCAAGGTCTTGAATGCCTTTAGTCCAGTACTCAGGAGGGAGACGGATCTTATGAGTCTCAGTACAGGACAGTCAGTGCTGGTTACATTGAGAAACCTTGTGTTGGGTTGGTGGCATTGGGGGTCAAGAGGGGAGTACTGCATTACCATGGTTGGCCAGAATTCTTTTATATGAAGTTGTCTTATGATGCCCAGTGGTGGGAGTGGTGGAGGTAGTAGTGACAGAGCTAGTTTTTAATCCCAGCACTTGGGAGGCAGAGGTAGGTGATGTCTGAGGCCAGTCTGGTCTACATGACAAGTTCCAGGACAGCTAGAGCTATACAGAGGAACCCTGACTTGAAAAAAAGAAACAAAACAAACAAACAAACAAAAAGTAAAAAGTAAAGTTGACTTACTGGCTGGAGAAATTGCTCAATGTTTAAGAGTACTGGCTGCTCTTTCAGAGGATCAGGTTTTGATCTTGACACTGTGGCTCACAATCAACTTTAATTCAAGTCCCAGGAGATCCAACGCCCTCTTCTGGCCTCCTCCAGCACTGCATACAAAGGGTGCAGACATGCATAAATGCAAATCGACCATACATATACAATAAAAATAAAGAAAAATAAATAAATTGACTTATTTACAAGATAAATGCAAAGGCTTCATTGGAGACCAAAATAAAATTAAGGAGAAAACAACAACAACAACAACAACAACAACAAATGAGGAAGACAGGCAGGCACATCAGTCCCGCACAATTCTCAGCTGTATGAAATAGTAGTCTTCAGATTTTAATTTGGTCTACCAAGCAGGACTAAATCCCCTACGGCTAGCCTGGGGCAACTAAGGACAGTAAGCCTTAGAACCTCGTTCTAGAGAGGCACTGTTCTGAGTACTCACAGTGCGGGCAAAGTGCAGAAAACATGAGCACAAAATACCAGTTCCCTTTGACGTTAGAGTACCTAGATATGAGCTTCACGGGATGGAGCAATGGCCAGATGCCTACACTGAGTGAGCGAAGAAGCTCTGAGAAGATCATGAATGTATCTAATATAAAGGCTCCTGTCCAAAGTTCCTGAGTTAGAGCAAAGACGTGTCACGGTCTTAACAGAAAAGGAGCAATTACGTCCTACCCCTGGGGAGAGAAAGAGGAGAAACACTACTGGCCCGAGTTGGGCTTGTACATCAAAACCCGCTTAAAATGAAGAAAAGGTGTATGTCCTATTGCCTCACCCCGTCCTAAGCCCTAAACCAAACAGTGCTCAAAGGGCTGGTGAGAAGGAAGCTTGTCAGAAGCACCGGCTCTCAGCCCGGACCAAGACCCGCTGAGTCCCTTTGCGAGGGCTTCACGTGCACACTAGAGTGTAAAGAGAGACCGGGTAGACTGTGAGATCCGTAGACGCGATCTCCACTTCACAGGGGGTCAGAAGCACCGTTCGAAGAAGCCTTTTGCCCCCTCTCACAGCAGTGCGGTGTGATAAGGTGACCCTAGATGCTGAGAGGTGCTCTGAGGCGGCGCGAGGGTAGCCGGCTGGGAAGCATCGCCTCGGCGCAGAGGCCCGGGAGAACCAGGATGGCGGAGCGCGCAGCCCCGGCCCGGAGGGGCCAGAGTGCAGGCAGCAAGCCGAGCCACCTCCTCCCCGGCCGCCCACTCACCTGAAGCCCGCGAAGGTAGCTCCCTCACTCCAGTCCCGGGCCGTACCAGGTAAGTCAATACACAGACTCCAGCACCAACCGCTCCACAACCCACTTCCGGCCAGCGGCCCGCTCCTTCCGCTTGCGTTGGTGCGGGAGCCGCCGAGGCTCAAAAGACCATAGTCGGCGTTTCCATGACCATTTTCTACTTTCTGATGTTATTTAGAGGGGGGAAAAATACTATTCTGGATGGATCGCTTTGAAAGTAAATGAGCAGAAGTAATTGACACAGGTTCAAATCCTAGGATTGCCATCTGGGTTTTATGACTTTGGAGAAGTCGCACAAACTTTTCAAGCCTAGTTTGTCATCTATACAAAGAGGATAATGATGCATTTCTAATAGTGAAAATGCTGTCAGAACTAGCAATGGATAGATGAAAACGTATGCAAGGAACCCAGCATAGTGATGCACGTCTTTAATCCCAGAACTAAAGAGGCAGAGGCAGGTGAATCTTTATGAATTCGAAGCCAGCCAGATCGATATAGTTCCAGGACAACCATCACTATATAAAGAGACCTTGTTGAAAGAAAGGAAGGAAGGAAGGAAGGAAGGAAGGAAGGAAGGAAGGAAGGAAGGAAGGAAGGAAGGAAGGAAGGAAGGAAGGAAGGAAGGAAGGAAGGAAGGAAGGAAGGAAGGAAGGAAGGAAGGAAGGAAGGGAAAGAAAAGGAGAGAGAAGGAAGGAAGGAAAGGAAGGAAGGAAGAAAGGAAAGGAAAGGAAAAGAAAGAAACAGAAAAGAAAAGAAAGAAAAGAAAAGAAAAGAAAAGAGAAAAGTAAAGTAAAATGAGCTGGAGCTGGTACCAAAGGCGGGTAGGTCAGGATGTTCTTCTACCTCCCTTAGGAGGGCCCCTCACACCAGGCTGGTTTGGCTATCAAGGCAAGAAAGATTCTACCAAGTCCTGTGTAGCAGAAGCACCTGGCCCCAAGACTTTCGGTGTCTATTCAGTCTTCAGCCTTGTCAGGGCCCTCTATTTGAGAAGCTGTGAAGGAAAACTGAGAGACATCATACTCTCTCCAAGGCACTGGTGGGGAGACGGGCTATGTAAGAGATTGTGAAAAAGAGATTTGAGACCAGCTTTCTAGCTTCTGCATTCTATGTAAGGCAGGTGTGAGCATTTGTGCACCTAGACCATTGGTAGCACGGTCCTCACTGACTGGGGACTTCCTAGGCAGCCATGACAGTCCAGTTTCTCTTGGCAAAATGCTGTTTCCTAGTCTCCCATGAAGTGGGAGGAGCAGCCAACAGGACTGGAAAGGAAGAGTTATTGCGCGCTTCTAGGACTTTTTTGGTTTGTGTGTGTGGAGGCCAGTGGCCAACATCAGGCAACTTCCTCAGTCACTCTCCACCTTACTCTTTGAGACGGTGTCTGTCACTGAAACTGGAGTTCACAGATTCTGACTGAATGACTAGTGAACTCCAGGAACCCACCTAGTTCTTGGGATTAGAGACAGACCAGGCCTCAGGGCTCTTACATTGGTGCTGGGGATACAAACTTGGGTTTGCACTGGATTGATTATTTTCCAACCCCCAGGAAAACTTTTGTCTTTTTTTAAAAGTATATGTATTTTTTTATCGGTTTAGTTTGTTTGTTTGTTTGTGACAGTGTCTCACTATATAGACCAGGCTGGCCTCCAACAAAGATCTGCCTGTCTCTGCCTCCTGAGTACCGGGATTAAAGGTATGTGCTACCACACCCTGCCTCAGAAAAACCTCCAATATCATAATGAAGTGGTGCAAATCAATCTTATCAAAGAGCTGGGATGCTCCATGGCAAAGATGAAACAGGTTGGGTGGATGATTGGTAGGATGAAGAATCTAGACTCTAGCTCAGGGGTTCCCAACCTTCCTAGTGCTGTGACCCCTTAACACAGTTCCTCATGCTGTGGTGACACCTCCCCCCCCAATTATTTTTGTCACTACTTTATAACTGTAATTTTGCTACTGTTAGGAATCATAATGCAAATAAATGATAGCAGGATATCCAATGCGCAATCCCTGTGAAAAGGTCATTTGACCCCAAAGGGGTCAAACCCACAAGGGTCAAAACCTACACACTGAGAGCCACCACTTTAGATCCCCAGAGAGCCAATATCTGTGATACCTATCACTAGACTTGTTGGGTGAAGGGAAAATAAACCACATTTTTAAAAGTGGCTAGATGTGATGTTTACAGTATACTCTGTTGTTGCTGTTGTTACTGTGAGGCTTAGTGGGGAGGACTGCAGGAAATCCTGGAAAGGACAAGTCACCATTTTACAGCATACTTGGGTCTTTTGTCATTAATTGAAAACCCATTCTGTGATTCCATGCTTAATCACTGAAGTGTTCAAGTGACCGCAGGCTGCGCCTAGCTGTCCATATCACCTGCCTTCTGGATAGCAGCCTAGTGTACCATTCCTGAGCTAGTCAGCTGGTAACACTGCTAACAGCCTGAACCGAAGAGAGGACACCCCCATTAGGAAAGGTGGAACCACACTCCTGGACAAGCATGGAAGACTTGGGCTTTGAGCCAGTCTCCTAGCACAGCACAATGAGTAACTCTGGTCCCCTGCCTCCATGGGAGAAATATCTGTTCCAGCTTTGTCCTATACCTCCCAACTTTACCTCTGTAATTGCAAAGATCCAAGCTGGCCACAGAATTGCCATCCAAGAGGCTCTCTCCATTTTATTTCTTTGGGAAAGGAAAAATGAAAAGTCTTTCCATCACATATGGTAGATATATATATTTATATATTTATATATTTATATATAATTTATTTTGCAGTTGGACATTCCAAAGCTGTTCATATTTTTCTCTCCCCCCCATCTCTTTTGTTGTGTATTAATGCCTTTTCCCAGTCCCTGTGGACCAGGCTTTGGGTCTGAATCAGGTACAGTGAGGGATTAGAGGAATGGGCAGTGTATGCCAGAGTAGCCTCCAATCGAGGTCAAAAACCTGTTGAGGACCACCCAGAAGGAGTTGTGCAGAGCTGGAGGCTGCACATAGGGCACTCCAATTTTTGTGGGGTGTGCACAGCTTGTTAAACAGTCACCAGTCATGGGAGGAGGCTGGTCAGGGCTTGGGGGACTTGCTCACAGTAGTTACCAACCCTCTCCATCCTGTGCCCAAGATTCCATCTTGGGGTGGAAGAGAGAGTGAAAAGAGAAATGCAAGGACTGAGGGCCAAGTCTCTGATTGTTATTGCTGGTGAATTGGAAATTTACTTTCTTAAAAGAGAAATTAGAATTTCCCTACCTGTCTTGGGGAGATAGAATCTGAAAGATCCCAGAGAAGGAGGTGGCATTGACTGTCACAACCCATCCTGACGACCATACCAGCCAACCCTGCCCGGACAAACGAGTCAACTCAAGAGTCTGGCGAGCAACCCAAGGGTCAGTAGTCCTCACACACACACATTTGCCATGTTCCTCGAGGGCAGTCACATCCAACTCTGACTGGCCCCTCAAAACAAGGGCCCCAGGCTCAGACCTGGGCCAGGAGAGCTGGGAGTGAGCAGTGCACCAAAAACCAAGCAGAGCTTTCTGCTGGGAGGAAGGGTGAGACCTGGGAGAAAAGGCAGCCTGGGAAGATGCCTAGGAGCATGAAAGGAGGCCGAGGGGAGAGCGGGGACACAGGAAGACATCAGACATCCATCTGACCTCAGAAACCGGGCAAACAGAATACCTAAGAGGCAGGGATAGCTATAATCAGAGCTGAGCAGTGACCCTGGGTTGGGGGGTGTGTGTGTCAACTAAGCAGCAGGGGATGTAGCCTTGTAGGATCCTGGCCAGAGGGTGAGACGCCTCTATGCAACCCTTCCTAAGGGAGGAAGGCAGACCTCTCCTAGGCACTGAGCTTCCAGCCTTGGCCCTCTCTTCCCTCAATATACACAGAGGGACAAATGCTCAGGACTGGTCCAGGCTCTAAGGCTTGAGCCCAGGGTACCTTGGTGGGGGAGGGGGAGGGCAGGTGGCCCTCTCAACCACAGGCAGGCCATCTGCTCCCACTTCCCCTGCCAATCTGCCTGGGGAAGGAGAACTGCACATGAAGGAGAGAGACTAGGAGCCTAGGGTCTGTCAACACTGGCAGATCCATGCAGGCTCCTCAGGCTGTGTGGCCTAGAAGGAGGGCACAGACAGTAGCACTGGACACAAGGTGGCAGCGGCAGCCCAAGAAGGGAAAGGGGCTGGGGGACTCCCTGGCAATGCAAGCCTGCTGTCTCCATCTCCAAGGAGAGGCTTTCCCAGAAAGGGAGCATGCTCCCTGGGCCTGGGACCTCACCCCATTGCACTCTGCCCTCCCGCACGCTCTCCTTGGCAGGAGGGTCTGGAGTGGTTACCCATAAAGGCAGTGCTGGAGCTCCATGGACTGGGGGACAAAAGGGGCTGGTCACAGCTGCTTCGAGAACCTCTTTGGTCTGGGGATGTGCAGCACACGTGGGGAAGGGAGATGAATGGAAAGGGGACATTGGTGACTCCGACCTTCAGACAGGGCACTTTTGTCAGAAGGTTGTGCACGTAGATAAGAGAATCAGATTTCTGTGGACTCGATGCGCTCCAGGCGGGAGGGGGTCCAGGCTTTCTTCTCCTCTCCATGCTGGGGGGTAGGCGTGCTGGAGCCCCCTGCTGCCCCACGCTCCCGAAGTCGCCGCTCCAGCTGCTGGTTGCGCTGGTACATCTCCACGTAACTCAGCTGGAGCTGCTTCTGGTACTCAATGACCTTCTCCTTCTCCTCCAGCCACACCCGGCGCTCCTCTGCAAAGCTGGCACCCTGGCGCTCACGGGCACGCCGTTCAGCGGCCAGCTCAGCCTGCAGTCTCCCCACCTCCCTGCGCAGGGCCCGCGTCCCACCCTCTCCCCCAGCATCCACCTCCCCATCAACAGAAACCAGGGAAGCAGCAGCGGCCACCCCAGCCTGCCGGCGCATCTTGGCCTCGTCACTCTCACAGGAGGCCAGCGCCTCCTGTGGCTCGACCAGGTCCACAGGGGTCAGAGCAGGCTTGAGGCAGGCAGGGGGCAGCTCGCCTTCACTCAGCTCCAGGCTGGCCTGTTTGCTGCCGAAGGAGTCCCTCAAGCTGAGCAGCTGTTCCTCCTTCTCCCGGAGCGAGGCCCTACCCTCCCGAAGCTGTGAGCGCAGCCCCACGATCTCACTCAACTTCTGTGACACATCGGCCTGTGAGTCCTTCAGTTGTTGCTTCAGGAGGGAAATCTCACCGGCCTTCTGGCACACCTGGACAGGGGCAGGTGGAAGCAGAAGCGGGGGTCAAGGCAGAGCCGAGGTGGGAAAGGCTCATCACAACCCAGGTCCCAGATCGAGCTCCAAAAGCACTGAGCACCTGAGCCTAGGCTCGGCCCTACAGGGGGCTCCCTGCTAGACTCATCTCTACAGCCCCGCGCAGCCTCTGTGTCACTCTGAATTGAATTGGTCCTACTCTTTCCGTATCCCCTCCCCCACCCCACAGCTAGGGGTAAGTTTGGGGGTCTCCAGAGGAAGAAAAGAGGAAAGGGAGTCAGAGAGGGAAAATCTAAGCCCCCCAGCCCGCACCTCCCACTTAGTTTCCTCCATCCGGGGCAGGAAGTCGGCCTGCTCCTTCTGGCAGGCGGCCACCTTGTCCTCTAGCTCTTCCCGCTGCCTTATCAGCTGGGCTGCCTCCTCCTGCAGCTGTTTCTTGTCCTGCTGTAACCGCAGCACCTGCAGCTGTAGGCCCTGCTGGGCACGCTGGGCACGGCGGGCCACCTGCTGCAGCTTTCCACTGCAGCCCTGCCGGAGCTCGGCCAGCTCCCGCTCCCATGCCTTCTGCCGCTCCTCCAGCACCTGGGCCACTGCTGCCTCGCTCTGTTCCAGGCTGCGCCGCAGAGCCGCCACCTCCTGCTCCTTCTCCCACAGCCGCTCCTCCAGCTCCTGGATCAGCGCACTGGGCGAGGGTGGTGAACAGGCTGCAAAAGGCAGGCCCCCGTTTCCGCCCTCCCCGGATCCCAGGTGGCCTGACCGCCCCATGGATGATGACGACCCACTCTTACTAGAAGCCCGCCCACTGTCTGAGGTCCCCAGATCCTGGTAGCCTGACCCCCCACCGCTGCTGACACTACTGTAGCCAGCAGTGCCAATCCGGTTGATATGGCTGGTGGAAGCACTGAGGGGGGCCAGATGCTGGCTATAGCTGGAGCTATAGGTGGGCAAGCTTGTGAGCGAGTTCCGGCCTGAGTCTGAGAGGCCGCCCCCGCTCCCACCAGCTGGGGTCATGGTCCGAGACTTGTCCAGTCCGCCTTTGAGGCCCGCGGGGCCCTGTCGTCCCTCAGGGGTCCCATTGGTCTGTGGAGGACACAAGTTCTGCATGGAATGGAAGTTCTTGGGTACAACGGGCTTGAAGGCTGATGGCCGAACTAGTGGCTCTGAGCACTGCATAAAAGGAAGCAGGGAAGAGGCATCAGATTGAGATCTTATCTTTGGCCCCGCCTCCTCCTTATGGCCAAGACTTATTCAAGAACCATGCCCTGCCCTCTGTAAGGTCTCCCCATCTGGGGCTCCACCTCAAGCCCCCCACAAACCATCTCTGTCCTGGATCCACAAGTGAGACTTAGCCCCAGGGTTACACCATCGCTCCCCACGATGGCTCCCATCCTGCCTCCTAGTTCCCGCTAAGAGCTCCCACCTTAACCTACTTTCGAGGTTACCTCCCGCTCTCAACAAGGCCAGGAGGCTCTCCAGGCAATGGGGACTAACCTGGTCTAGCTTGCCAGACGTGGTCAGGAGCTTGGGTGGGTGATTGGGTTCACGATACTGGGGTGGAGCCTTGTCGCTGCCCCCACTGCTGCTGCTGCCCCCACTGCTGCCCACCACGTTACCACAGACATCTGTGTGGTCACTGCCCCGCAGCTCGCCATTGAGGTAGAGAGAGTTGGCGAGAACCTTGTCCTCTGATGGATAGCGACCAGGTCTCTCCCTGCTGGCCCCGCTACCACTGCTCCTTGGACCAGGGAAACTGCCCTGGTTGCCCCCACCCCCTGTTCGAGTGCCCACGCTTTTCATAGGAAACTCCTGAGCATGGGTCACCCCACTACCCACACTGCCCATAGTCAGGCGGGGATCTGGGGGTCCAAGCTCAGAAGGCCGGGGGGCAAAGGCCAGGAGAGGATCCCTCCCTGGATCAGCGCGCACAGGTAACGTCTCCAGCTTCGCCATGATTAAGCCAGAAGGGCACTGTAGGCACAAGCGGGAAAGTAGAGAGGTCGGAATCCATCCCACTTCCACTCCCAAGCAAGTCAACCGGGGCCCCACTTTGTCTCTCTGTGTTCCTTACAGTGGACCCCAGAGTTACCAGGCCTCCAAGATGAGGCACATACCCTCTCAGCTGGCTCACTCCCGAACCCACTCCGCCCAGACCCAGGGATCCTCTTAACTGTGCTGCAACTCCCAGAATTTAGTTTTCATTAAATTTATCCTGGGTCATGACTCCTATATTTTAGCTTCCTGGGCTGGGGAGATTGGACTGGTTGAGAAAAGCAGTGCCTGAATCCAACAGGGGACCTCAGGGGCTAAAGGAGAGACACAATAACCCTATACAAAAAAAAAGCTGACAGTGCAGGTCTTTCCCAGCCCCCTGAGCCAAGGTGGTAAACGATCAAGGTGAAAGCCAACTACAGGGTCGACGTCTCTTCTTACCTTTCCAAAGAGGTGGGGGGCCGGCGGGTCCTCAAGCTTGGGACCCTCCGAGGCCAGGTCTGCAGGGGCCATATGGCTTTCTCTCGAAATCCGGGCTCAGCCGGAACCAGCTGCGCGACTTTGGACTAGCCGACCAAGCCATCCCGTACTGCAGCTTTTCTCCTCTGTGAAATGGGGGGGGGGGGAATTAAAAAAAACGTGGCCCGGAGGCGGCAGGCGAAGGAGAGAACCCGGGTCTTGGAGTTGGGTGGGCGGAGCTGCAGCTGCGGCCTGCGCCAAGGTCACGGGTGGGAGCAGTCGTGGTTCTGCAGACGGACGCACCACACTGGGGCTGTGGCCGTAGCAGGTAGAGGTTTTCCTAACTTGGCCTCCTGGGGGCCTGGCACTCCAGAGTGCCCCACTCTCTGGGATCAGTACTTTGCAGCAGTCCTGAAGCTGGCAGAGGCTGGGGCAGGGGCAGGGTCGCAGCTGCACTAGAACACCAGCAGCCAACTCCTCCCTCCGGGCTTTTCCCACAGGTGGGTGAAGGAAGGGCGGGGCTTGTGCAACCAGTGATGACCCCTGAGGATGCCATGCCTGCTGAACCCTGCAAAGAATGCAGTACCACCAGGAAGAGTTCTTGGATTAGCCATTTCTCCACATACACACGCCCCTTTGGACCTTGACCTCGTTCAGGTGACCATGAAGTCGGTTGAACCAATTCTGTAGGGTGTGCTTTCAAAGCTGTCTCACAGAAGGGGGGGCAAGGCCTCATATTACTCGTGCTCCAAGAGGCCTAATCTGCTTCCTGGTTCTTTTGTCTCAAGTTAGCTCCTTGGAACACCTGTATAATACAGGTGGGCAGGAACACCAGGCAAGTCCCTGGCACTGGCTAGAAGCTATAACAGCTCAAATGTGTACCAATTATGAGAGAAGAGTGCTCTTCAGGCCTGTAAGCCTCAGGAGCCAAGCAGGGTACCTTTCTTCCCTATTAAAGTCGGGTGTGTGTAGCATCCCCTTGAATGCTCTGCAAACCTCCTTCTATTGAAATGCCTAATTCTAATGTGTCCTTCCTGTCAGGCCCCAAACCTGGGAGGCTGCTGACACACGTACCCTTCAGTTTCTCCTGGTCACACTATATATCTGGCTCTGGGTAGTGGTAAGTTCACTAGCAAGTTGGTCATTGCTATTGTGGAAATCCATTCAGTGCACACCCCCACAGGTGTGGAGAGCAGCCCGGTTGCCACCCTCCTCCTTTAGGCCAGTCTGTGCCCACACGTAGGCTTACACTAGTCTTGAGCACAAGCACGTAGGTGCACAGGATGCACAGGTGATCCGCCCCAACGAGAGGCCTCTTTGCATTCTGTGCCCTCAGAATTATTTTTGCCTTCCCCTAGCTCCTGCTATCTCCACTCTGTGCACACAGAGACTGGCAGAGTGAAGGGTGAATGGCCCGAGGCTTGGAGCCAACAGGGCAGCCTGGCCATGGTTACAGGAAGAACTGTAATCCCCATGCAGCTGGAGCTCAGGTGGAGAGAACATGAGAAGAGGCTAGGGCGCCCACTGGTGTGGGTGTGGCATCATTAACATGACAGGCAGAGATTGCCTGGGAGAAGACCAAAGATACCTCTTCCAGGGTGGAAAGACTGATTGTTAGCATCCCAGAGTGGCGTGGGTGGGCCTAGCATCGAGCAAGGGCGGGAGAGCCCCGCCCCCCCCATAAGTCTGGGAGGAAGTGTGAGAGCAGCAGGAAGTCCAAGAGAAGCTGTGCCCTGGCAGCCAAAATGGGAAGGGGATTCAAAACAGGGCTGCTAACCAGCCTGCAGGCACGGACCAGAATCCCTGCTACGGAAACAAAAGGGCTGCAAGTTCAAGGCCATCCTGAGCAACTTAGTGAGACCCTGTTTCATGAAATAAAAAAGGCTCAGTGGTTGACTACTTCCTTACCAAGACCCTAGATTTAATCCCTAGTGCAAAAATAAAATAAAAGAAATCAGAGAGGAGGACAAGAAAGAAGACAAGCAGGCAGGAGGAGCAGCAGCGAGCTACCTGAGGGGGGACCACTTGAGCCCAGAAGTGTGCTGTAACGATGAGGATGAGAACCAAGTGAGATTCCATCTCAAAAAACAAAGAAACAAAACAAAGCGGAAAAGGAGGAGGGAGGGACAGAGGGGTGGAGGGAGGGAAGGAAGGGAGGAAAGAAGGAAAAAGAACACAAGGACAGTTTCCAGTGTTGAGAAGAAATATTCCAGAAGGTAAAACTGGAGTTGAAGAGCACGGCCTGAATTTAGCAGCTGAGAACATCATTGATGTCTATGTCAAAATGGTTTCCGAAAAGCTGTGGAAGACAAAAGCCAACAGAGCAAAGGGATGACAGCGTGCAGGGAAGAGACAGCAGAGTTCTCTGTTAAAAGAGAACACAGGAGGCCTTCAGTGAAGAAAGTTGGAACCAAAGGCTTTTCTTCTTATTTTAAAAGTAACCCTGAGAGTTGGAAGCGGTGGCACGTAGGCCAAGACACACCAAGAGTTCAAGGCCTGCCTTGAGCGTGTACTGAGTTGGAGTCCAGTCTAGGCTGCATGAGATTATGCTTCCAAAAGCAAACAGAGGGACATATAATAATTAATCAATAGGCTGGGGAGACGGCTCAGTAATATTGCCTGCTGCGTGAACATGATGATTACCTGAGCCTGAATCCCCAGAAGCCACCTTAAAAATCAGTTATGTTTGTGCCTGTTACCACAGCGCTACACAGGGCAGAGACTGGAGGATCTCAGAGATTTGCTTGCTGCCAGCTTAGCTCTAGGTTCAGTGAGAGACTCTGGAGGGACAGAAGCAGACCGCGATAGAGCAGGACACTCATGATCCCTATCTGTGTGCACACACGTACATTTTGCCAAAAACCAAACAACATTTTGAAAGGAATTCCAAATTAGATAGAAACACTGAAGGCGGGCACCACCAGTGAGACAAGGCAGAACTCGAGCGAGGGAACTGCACCAGAGACTGCAGAGGAAGGAACAAACTCCAGGAATGAGCATGTTGACTGAGTGACAGGGCTGACACGGTGAGCGTTTGGGAAGATCTTTATAAACTGCGAAGTGCACACCGTTTCTGAGCTCCGAGGAACGCAGGCCAGAGTTTGGAGGTGGCCACAGTCATTCTGCTTCACTCTCTTCAGTAGATCCTTCTCAGATTCTGAGGGTCCTAGACACTGCCCTGAGCCTCCCTTCTCAGGCTCTATGTGAGGATGGCTTTGCAGTCAACCCACAGGCAATTCCCAGAGCTCCTTGCCAGAGTTCTAACCTGTCACCATCAACACCTTAGAGCTGTTCCCTGCCCCTTGCCTCTTCCAAACTTAGGCTCTTGCAAATTCTTTCCTCAAAACCTTGGTAGAGTTGGAAGGACAAGGAGTGGAGTATATTTCCCTGGCAAGTCGGACCTGAGGGGAGAGGAAGGGCTGGGCTCCCTCTGTAGGACAGGCTCGTGGACTGGCCTAGGTTTAACTGTGATCTGCAAGGGCAGGTGAACAGCATCACTCTGAAATGATAGCCTGTTGCCTGAGCCTGCCTCCATTTCTGTTCTGTCAACCCTCAGTGCCTGTGACATTACAATAATAGCAGTCAAAGGGACCAAATGGACTCTGGCTAGACCCTTCTGTGAGCGGGGTCAAGTGCCTTAGAATCCTTGCAGCATCAGCTCCAGGTGTAAATCACAGCCCAGCTACAGAATCTCATGCAGTCTGTTCCACCTCAGACGCACACCTACCTTACAGCAATTTTAAGAAGGTAACGGATTATGTGTAAAATCCCTGGTATTCTTTTTGGCACCCACAACCAAGTAGAGTTTGTAGCAGTCTCTAAGGCCCTTCTTGATATCCATCCTATGTTTCTCCTGCAAGCAGCTCTTCTCTCCACACATGACCTCTTCTCTGCTCTACCCAGCCTGTGTTCCTTTGGACCCAGTCCAAACACTCCTCAGCACAGCATCCTTGATGCCCAAGGGGTCTTATAGCACTTACTCAGGATGCCCCAGGGAGATTTCACTGTGAGGCTTCCCCATTGGAAGCTTGTGTTACCCCAGGGCACAAAAGATGTCTTTAGGGGTCTCTGGACCCTGGCATCAAGAAAATGCAAGATCAATGCTTGTGGGGATGTTAGTTATGAGCAATGTAAATAGGAAATGAATGCAGACATAGAAACAAGAAAAAGCTTCCAGGAAGGATTAAGGGAAGGGATTCAGGGAGCAGAACTTCTTGGTTGGGATGTGTGAGGGGAGACTCATCTTCCGTCGGAAACGTGGGCACCTGCAGGGGAAGAGGCCCATTCCCTAGATCCTGGCTCTCATGAAGCCAGTGCTTCAGTGCTGAAGGTACCGCCAGCACACCCCCACCCACCCGCTCACACAGGAGCCTGCCTCAGCTGTGCATGTGTGTGTCAGAGTGTGTGTGTATGGGGGGGGGGAGGGTCGCCATTCACTAGCACATAGACCCCAGCCACGAATTCTCTGCAAAGGTGCCACAGAGGTCTCTGCGGTTGGAGAAATTCCACCCATACCTCCCTCGGTTCTCCACCAACGCGCGTGGCCCCGGGGGGGGGGGGCGGGGTGCAGAGAGAAGAGGTGACATAATCCGGGCCGCACCCCCTCCGGCCGCCACCCCCCCCACCGCGCCGGTTGAAGCGTCCATGACATCATCGGCCTCATCTCCCAGCTCCCGGTACCCTAGCAGCGGGACGCGCCCCCCTCCCCAGCTTCCCACCGGCCAGAAGCAGCGAGCGATGCAGCGGACATGGTGACCGGAGGGAGAACCTGGAGGGGCACCCCGGTAGGCCTGTATCACTTACTCACTGCCTCAGAGTCCGGCGCAGAGGCTCAGACACCGGCGCTAGCTGTCCCGCTCTCTGGCGCAGCCCGAAGCCCGCCCCACAGGGCGCGCGGCGCGGCCGGGCTCTGCTCTTGGCCCCTCCCGCCCCGCGCCCGGCCCGCCCACCAGCGGCTGCGGCAAACGCGGGCCCGCCCTCCGGCCACGCCCCCGGGACCCGCCAATCCTGGACAGGGGTGGGACTTGATGCCTTAACCCCTTTGGTCGCTGAGCGCTGGCCCGCCTGCCCAACAGGCTGGGTGGCAGATGCTCAGCCTCAGTCCCTGTTAACCACTGTACCAAATTCTTGGGATCAGTCCCCAATTTCTGTTCTCCAACAAATCCAGCAAGTTCCTTACTCTCTTTGAATCCCATATCTGGGTGTATAAGCCCTTTGGTTTATGGACAACCTCGCTTAGATTCTAGGTTCAACTCCTGCACCAGCCATTCCCTGTGCAGCAGACGTCCTAAATCCTTCAAATCTGGGGTGGACAGATAGCTTAGTGGTTAAGAGCACTGGATGCTCTTCCATAGATGCTGAGTTTGATTCGCAGCACCCACATGATGACTAGTTCCAAGGGATCCGTCACCTTCTGGCCTCTGGGTGTGCTACACAAACATATGGTTGAAACAACCATACACTGAATTAAAAAAAAAATTAAGGGAAAAAACAAAACAAAAAACCTTGCAGAGCCTTCAAACCTACAAGATGCAGGCGTGTGAAGGCACCAGTGGCTATGATCTCGCTGGAGGCAAGAAGCCACTAAATTGACCAATTTAAAACTTGACATCACAGGAAATTTGTATCCCAGTGCCTGCTGTAAAACTAACACTCCCCATCCCAAAAAGAGATCGAGTCAAGACTTCATTTTAACTCAGATCAACACCTAGGCAAGGGCACGTGGCATACACTACAGGGGCTGCCAGCCACCCAGAAAAACTTCCTGAAGGAAGCACTCAGCCTTCAGCTATGACCTTGGTCTGATCAGTATGAGGAAGCAAGCTGGGCCCAGGCTTCCGCATTAGCAAAAGGCTGGTGGCTATGATTGTGATACCTGATGAGTTTAGCCACCCTACAACAAGGGACTGTGTCATAGATTTTAATTTTTTTTTTTGTTTTACAATTGTTTTTATTTCCTATAGTGATTTTAATGAATTCCTGTTTTCAGTTCTAATGATTGCTTTTAAATGTATTAAGCAAATGTCTTTAGTCCCAGAACTTGAGAGACAGAAGCAGGGTCTCTGAGATCGAGTTCCAGGACATTCAGGGCTACACAGAGAAACACTATCTCAAAAAACCAAAACCCCAAAACAAAACCAAAAAACCAAAAACCAAACAAACCAAAAACCAACCAACCTGGGCTGGTGAGATAGCTCAGCAGTTAAGAGCACTGACTGCTCTTCTGAAGGTCCTAAGTTCAAATCCCAGCAACGACATGGCAGCTCACAACCATTCATAACAAGATCTGATGCCCTCTTCTAGTGTGTCTGAAAACAGTTACAAAGAACTTACCTATAATAATAATAATAATAATAATAATAATAAGGGGCTGGAGAGATGGCTCAGCGGTTAAGAGCACTGACTGCTCTTCTGAAGGTCCTGAGTTCAATCCCAGCAACCACATGGTGGCTCACAACCATCTATAACAAGATCTGACGTCCTCTTCTGGAGTGTCTGAAGACAGCTACAGTGTACTCACATATAATAAATAAATAAATCTTAAAAAAATAATAATAAATAATAATAAATCTTTTAAAAAGCCCAAACAATCCAAACAAAGAAGTATATTAAATAAACTAAGATCTTATTTTGTCATTATTAGTCAATGACAAATCATTTATATATTCTAGAACTCTGTGAACTGAGTGTCATGGATCTGGTGGTGATCCTCCTGGTTTGTCAGAGAGGTAACATGTCATCCTTGCTTTACACAGATGAGGCGAGCTTTGCTACCCTTTTCAGTGAGATGAGGATCAAGAGAGCACAGAATATAGTAGCCATCCCCAGGAGACATTTTCTTTTCTTCCTCCTCCTTCTTTTGTTCCCCTTGAGGCAGGGTCTCTCTACAGAGCCCTGGTTGTATGGGAACTCACCATCTAGACCAGGCACAAATTCAGAGACGGCCTCTGCCTACCGAGTGCTGGGATTAGAGGTGTGTGCTACCATGCCAGGCAAGAGAAAGTTTTGATTGGTCCACAAAAGCATATATTTCGAGGAGTTACTGTGAGGGTATTTTGTTTTGTTTTGTTTGTTTTAAGACTGGGTCTCACTAGGTAGATCTGGCTGTCTGGCAGGCCTGGAATTCACTATGTATTCACCATGGCCCTGAAGTCAGAGATTGCTTATCTCTGCCTGGGAATGCTGGGTAAGGATGCTGTAGTTCAGGGACAGAGTGTAAAGTAGTGAGTGTAAGAGCCTGGGCTCTGTCCAGCACCACATAGACCCATTTAGGTTGGTTTTGACTTTGGCCAACTTGCTTACTTGGTGTCATGGTATTGCCAGTATTTACGCTCTGATTTTTCTATTCCTCCTTTGACTCCCATCTGTCACATGACTGGTTTCTGATAGTTGTAAGCATCTGACCATAGTGAAAATGCTTTCACAGACTGTTCACAGAATTCTTCCCATCTTCCATCTTTATCCCCTGTCTTCTCACTGGAAACGGTGGCAGAGCTGGCTTATCTAGTTAAAGCAGACACTTTATCTCAAGTTTTTGAGAGTGTGTCTCATCCTTTTGAAGTCATTGTTGAGTTTTTGAGAAAGTGTTCCATGGCAGAGGTGTAGAGACCACAGGACAACTGTCAGAGTCAGTTTTCTCCTTCTATCATGGCTTTGGGGAACTGAACTTAGGCTGTGCTCCGAGCACTTATACTGCTGAACCACCTCATCTGCTCAGAGCTTTTCTTTATCCTCAGGACTCCAATGTTGTTACTGTATGTCTCAGTAGCACCGTTTGTTAATTTTCTGGAAACAAAAGATGTCTTTTCAACTTAGAAAAGCCACAATACATTCCTGTCATTTTGTGAACAGATCTTAGGGTCCCACCAAAAACGTTGCATTCAATGACTGTTGTCAAAAGTGTCTCTGCATCCTGAGAAAGTGGGTGAAGCTTTTCTTAGCCTTCACAGAGTCAATCTTCTTCAGCATCTGCACAGAGACATTTACTCTGCTCATCTCATCCCTGCTGGCCCTTTCTATGTCAATCTAAAGTATTCTCTTTGCAGTTCTCTGTCCCTACTTCAGAGTAATACCGTCAAGGAGGGTGGGGTTATTCTAGCACTCAGTGGCTGATGCATGAAGATTACTGGGAGTTTGGGACCAGCCTGGGCTACAGCATAAAAACCTGCTTCAAAAGAAAGAAAGAGAGAAAGAAAAAAAGAAAGGAAAGAAGGAAGGAAGGAAGGAAGGAGAGAAGGAAGGAAGGAAGGAAGGAAGGAAGGAAGGAAGGAAGGAAGTCATAGCTATATGTGGTAACACATGCTCGTCTCAGAAACTTGAGGTGGAAAGACTTTAAACCTACAAACTAGAGGTCAGTTTGGATAATGTAGTAAAACTCCATCTAAAAAAGTAAATTATCTGGAGGCTGGAGAGATGGCTTAGTAGTTAGGAGAACCACCCAGCTACTCTCCCAGAGGACTCATTTCTCTAGAGGGTCAAGTCCCTGCACCTAAATGGCAGTTCACAACCATCTAGAACCTCAGTCTCAGATCCAGTACCCTCTTCTGGCCTCCAAAGGCACCAGTAGCACATGCAATGCACAGGCATACATGCAAGCAAAACACCCATTCACATTAGAAAAACAAACAAAAAAAACAAAACAAAAAACCCACAAAAGGTACCACATACCTTTAATGCCGGCCCTGGGCCCTGGGCCCTGGGGTGGGAGGGGGCAGGAAGAGTGCCACGATGCTGGCCTGGGGCACATAAGGAGCTCCAGGTCAGCCAGGGCTACTGGAGAAACAGAAGCTAAATAAACATTAGTAAAACAAAAGAAAAACCAATACCTAATGTCTGTGTAGCGCTTGTTGTGTCTTCTCCCATTGAATGTGGTCATTTAAGAAACACATGCTATCAATCTCACTTGTCTAGTGTCAGGTGGCCTGCTTGGCAGCTCCTGTAACTTTAGGCTTGGGAATCCCTCTCTTATCAATGGGATAAAGAGGAGCCCTTAAAAACAAACATCAAAAGAGACTGGGAAAAAAGAAAGAAAGGAAGGGAAGGATGGAGAAAGGAGAGGGAAGAAAGGAGGGAGGGAGGGAGGAAGAGAAAACACTGATAGTTGGGTCTGTGTGGTGGCATAGGCCTTTATCCCAGCACTCTGTGGAAGCAGAGGCAGGTGGATTTCTCTGAGTTCTATATATGTTTCGGGCCAGCCAAGGCTATGCAGTGACACATTTTTATAAATAAGAACACTGATGTGGCTGGGTGGGGTCAGAATAAGGCAGATCTCTAAGTTGAAGGCCAGTCTGGTCTACAGATCTAGTTCTAGGACAGCCAGGGCAACATACAGAAAATCCTGTCTAAACAAACAATCAAAAACAAGCAAACAAAAAAGTTAACAAGTAAAGAGAGAAAAACAGAAGGAAAACTAACTTGACTACAGAAAACTGGCTAGAGAGAATGACATAACTGGTTTTGCAGATGTAGATGGACAACCTGTAGATAATTTCTTGAAAGGAATCCAGTCCTACCCTGCACAACCTATATTGGTGTTCTAAGCCTCCAAATGTAATAAATCTATACTGAGTTGTGTCTATAAGTCAGTGCTTACATGAAGTCCTCGGTTTGAGCTCTATCACGACATAAATCTAAGCAGCTGGTACACACCTGTACTTGTGAGTTAAGCAAGAGGGTCAGAAGTTCAATGCCATCCTTAGTTATAGATGAAATTCAAGGTCAGCCTGAGAAACAAGAGAACCTCTTATCAAAATAACTGTACACATAATAAACCTGGGGCTGGAGATGGCTCAGCGGTT
The DNA here is from genome assembly GCF_947179515.1 of Apodemus sylvaticus. Taxonomy (NCBI): domain Eukaryota; kingdom Metazoa; phylum Chordata; class Mammalia; order Rodentia; family Muridae; genus Apodemus; species Apodemus sylvaticus. The sequence continues at coordinate 113,427,837 of NC_067476.1, forward strand.
AAGAGTACTGACTGCTCTTCCAGAGGTCCTGAGTTCAATTCTCAGCAACCACATAGTAGCCCACAACCATCTGTAATGGGATCTGATGCCCTCTTCTGGTGTGTCTGAAGACAGCTACAGTGTACTCAGATACATAAAATAAATAAATAAACCTCCAAAAGAAAGAAACCAACCAACCTACCAACAAAGAAATCTGTGTTGGTTCCCAGCACTTGGCTCTGGTAAGGTGTTACGGCAGCACTGGAAAGCAGATGCAGGAGGATGATCATTGTTGGTGAATAAAATCACAACCCACAAGTCTACTGTGAAGTAGACAACTTTTGGCTTCAAAGAGTAATGTGGGGCTGCCTTTGTAGGAGAACTATGCCTCTGAACACCAAACTGTGGTGGATGATGAACTTCAATTCACTTTTAGTTTAGATGTTTGCATAAAGCTGGTGCGTGGTTTACGTGGAGGTCTGACGGACATCAGGCACTCCCTGATGGCCTTCCACCTTCTCACTCTTCACCCCGGTTCTTGAAACAAGCTCTTTCACTAACACTGTATAGCTTATGGATTTGGCTGGACTTACTGGCCAACGGTGTATAGGTCACATTCCTCACACACACACCCCAGTTACAGACATATTCTAGCACTTGGCATTGATATTGGTGCCCACTGTGTACTTTACCAACTGAGCCACCATCCCAGCTCCTGTATTAAAAGGTCTTGCTTTGTTTTAAGACAGGGTTTCTCTGTGTAGTCCTGGATGTCCTTGAAATCGCTCTATAGACCAGGCTGGCTGGTCTCCAACTCAGAGATCCACTGCCTCTGCTTGAAAGTTTTGGGGTTAAAGAGATGTGCCAAAAGTTTTTTTTAACAGCAGTGCTTAATGAGGAAAACCCTTTGAAATTGGACCAAATATTTATGGAAATGACCTGTAAATGTCCTTAAGATGACACAGACCAGTAGAAAAATATAACTGAAATGGTTATGATCTAAGCTTAATTAGATCTCCTTTTTTTTGTTTTTTGGGCTTTTTTTTTTTTTTTTTGGATTTGGTTTTTTCAAGGCAGGGTTTCTCTGTATAGCCCTGGCTGTCCTGGAACTCACTCTGTAGACCAGGCTGGCCTCGAACTCAGAAATCCGCCTGCCTCTGCCTCCCAAGTGCTGGAATTACAGGCGTGCGCCACCCCCCCTCCTCCCCCCCCCCACTTGATGAGATCTCTTGTGATGTTATATAATTAATTACATTTACCCACAGCCTATGAAAACCAAAAGGTAAAAAAAAAATGTAAAACTATATTCATGACTGTATTTTTATCACTTTTTAACTAATTGTATGCCACACCCAAAGAAGATAGTTTACTATGGCGTTTTGCCTCCATATATGTCTGTGTGAGGGTGTCAGATCCCTTAAACTAGAATTGCAGACAGTTGTGAACTGGCATATGGGTGCTGGGATTGAACCCGGGTCATTGGAAAACCAGCCAGTGCTCTTAACGACTAAGCCATCTCTCCAGCCCCCAAAGTAGACAGCTTGTCATACTTTTATGTTCCCCAAGGTCTCAACATTCAGTGCTGTTCTTGTTTTGGGAGTAGTGGCTCATACCTTTGATCTCAAACACGGGCAGAGACAAGTAGTTCTCTATGAGTTCAAAGCCAGCCTGGTTTATATAGAGAGTTCTGGGCCTCCCAAGGCTACACAGTAAGATTTTGTCTCTAAATAAATAATAAAACAATAAAATAATTGTTGAGTTATAACAGTAAGGAGCCACCTGCACTTGATCATTGTAAACTCTTTATAAGATACAACATAATATCAATTGCTACCCTAAGTAAATTCTCTGTACTATTTGTGAGGGAGAAGAGATATTTTTTTTTTTTTTTTTTTTGGTCTTGTGTTGAAGGAAGTCTCTAGTTCCCGGGCTGACTTGTATGAACCTACTACATAGCCACGGAGAGCCGTGAGCTCCATACCATGTTGCTATGTGCTGGGGTTTCACACAGACTCAATTGGTTTCATGGAAGCATGCAGACTTTGAAAAAAAAACAGCTCTCATTTTTGCAATAGCAAGAACAACCAGTCCAGCTTAGAGTTTTCAAACACTTGTTTTACATCATTACGATAGATATACTTGGTAATGACCTAATGAAACTTTTACTATCTGCCTTTGTCTCTCACTTTGCCATGCCAGTGTCTCTTCTCCTGAGTTGTCACCCAGTAGGGACAGTAATTGAGTTGTGGAAACAACTTCCTGATGAGATGATTATGGGCAATACACTCAGTAATATCTCACTTATGAATCTGTATTTGTTACTCCAGTCTATTTTGATATGAGACAAAATGCACAAAATAGGACATTAAGGCAGCCAGGCAGCGACAAAAGTTCATGGTTAGTGTGGGTTTTGAATGACATTGAATCCCACAGGCTCATATATTTGTATGCTTAATCTCCATCTGATATCAGTGATTAGGTGTGACCTTGTTGAAGGAGGTGTGTCACCCCAGGGCCAGTGTGTCTGTCTGTCTGTCTGTCTCTGCCTGCTGACTGCCGTTAAGGATGTAGGGCTCTCAATTTCTGCTGCAGTGCCTTCCTGCCTGTTGCTGTGCTCCCCACCATAACGGTAAGAAATGAACCATCTGAAACTGTGAGCAAGCCCCCAATTAAATGCTTTCCTTTAGATAAGTTGTCTTGGTCATGGTGTCTATTCACAGAGCAATACAAAAGTGACTAAGGCAGCCAGTACAGTCTACATAGTGAGTTCCAGGGATGCATAGATTAGCCAGACAGAAAGAACAAACAAAAGAGTCTGGGATGTACCTCAGTACAGCACTTGCCTGCATGCACAAGGCTGTGGGTTCAATCCCTAGCAACACATAAGCTGGACATAGTTGCACATATCTCTGATCCCAGCACTTCCATGCAAATAGAAGAATCAAGGTTGTCCTAAGTTATATAGCAAGTTCAGAGCCTTCCTAGGACATAAGAAACTCTGTCTCAAAAAAGCAAACAGGGCTGAAGAAATGGCTCTCAATAGTTAAGAGCATTTCATGATCTTCTAGAGAACCTAGCACAATCACTTATAACTCAAGTTCCTACAATCTGACACTCTTCTTGGATACCTGCAACCAGATGATACACATACACCCACACACTAAAGCTTTAAACAAATAACAGGGCTGGAGAGATGGCTCGGAGGTTAGCAAAACTGCTATTCTTTTTTCTTTTTTTCTTTTTTTTTTAATTTGTTTTTTCGAGACAGGGTTTCTCTGTATAGCTCTGGCTGTCCTGGAATTCACTCTGTAGACCAGGCTGGCCTTGTACTCAGAAGTACACCTGCCTCTGCCTCCCAAGTGCTGGGATTAAAAGCATGTGCCACCACTGCCCAGCCAAAACTGTTATTCTTGCAGAAGCCCTGAGTTCAGTTCCCAGCACCCATATCTGGTAAGTCACAATTGCCTCACACTCTATGGGATACCACTGGCCTCCTTAAGTACAACAGACAGATAGACACGCACACACACATACACACACAACACACACACACACACACACCACTGCTAATGCCTTCAATCCTAACACCCAGGAAGTTGACTATATGCATTTGGTCATATTGGCAGAGTACCTGTTTAGTATATCAAAGGCATCATGTTTGATATCTAACACCACAATGAACAAAAAAACCAACCAACCAAGCACACACACACACACACACAGAGACACACACACCATTTATGTACAACATATAACGCTTACCTAGGTACTCATTCTTGGCAGTGTACTCAAAGGAACAAGGCTCTTTAGGACACCTTTTATCTCTTCTCTCTTATTTTTTGGTGTTGGGGATAAAATGCAGGGCCTCTCATTGAAGTACTCTAGTACTGAATTACATTTTCACATCTATACGTAAAAGATCTGTTCATGAAACCAAGTATAGTGGTGTACAATGATTCCAGTGTTTGGAAGGCAGAGAGAGAAACTTTGGGAGTTCAAGGCCAGCTGAGGCTGGATCTTAGTAAGATTCTATTTAAAATAGACAAAACTTAGATTTGTTGATTGTAAGATCAAGCCACCGTTGGGGTGCTAAAAACCTAGCCACCATTAAACCAGAACTGAAATACAATAGACTAAAGCATTACGTGCTAGAACGTAGCAAGTAATGTACTGTGAAATGTTTGCTTCAGCTGCATATAAGATTTGCTTGAGTTAAATGAGATCCTATCTAGAAACAGAAACAAGTGTTTAAAATACTTATATATTAACTTTTTGTGTGTGGTGTTAGAAATCAAACATGAGACTCTATATGAACTGTATCCACAGCCCTGAGAATTTTTAATTAACTACTTAGAAATCTTAAACATTTAATGTTTAAAAATTAGTAACTTGCTTAGCCGGGTTGTTCTGGAGCTCACTCTGTAGATCAGGCTGGCCTCAAACTCAGAGATCCACTTGCCCCTGCCTCCCAAGTGTGGGAATACAGGTGTGTACCACCAGCCCACTTTATTCTTCAAGTTTTAGCTGACTAGTTGTGAAAGCAATTTGCATATTTAGTGAACTGTTAGCTACTATTTAATGAACTGTTTGTTTAATATGTTTATTACATTAACAGATTAAGTACTAGATAATGAATACATAATGCACAAAAAATGATATGCTTTTAGTGGGGCTGGAGAGATGATGGCTCCATGGGTAAAAGCCAGGCTGCTCTTCCAGACAGCCTGAGTTTGATTCCTAGAATCCAAATGGTAGCTCAAACTGTTTAGAAGTCTCGTTCCAGGGGATTCAATGCTGTTTTCTGGTTTCCATGGGCATTACATATATGTAATATGTACATATATGTGGTACACATACACACACACACTTTCACATCAAGCCTTTGGAACATCACCAATCATTAAAGGCTTGGGGCAGGAGCATGGTGTACATCCCTATAATCCTAGCCCTTGGGAGGCTGAGTCCAAAGCACCCTGAATTTGAGGGCTCTGTTACCAGCTCACTGCAGAAGTCCTGGGATCACAGGTGCATGGTAACATTCCTAGCTTTATATGTGGTGTCGGGGATTGAACCTGGGTCAGCATGCTCCCATGGATAGTGCTTTTACCTGCTGAACCACCTTCCCAGCCTTCACGGTGTAGTCCATGGGCTTTCAGCCTTGCTGCCATTGGTGATCTGCCGATGTTCTCTGACAGTATCAAGATTCTGCCTTAACTTGCCTTGTGTAGTCTGGCAGGAAAGTACTAAGAACCCCACACGGGGATCTAAAGTATAACTGAGTAACCACTGATAGGCTAACTCTACTGTCAACTACGTCCCTCCTACCATCTCTTAAAGTGGTCATCTGCATTTCGTCCTCTTTTACAAAGACTAGGCTATAAATGGCCTTACCAACAATGCATGCAGTCCTTTCATTTTCTTTATTCACTGACTACAAGTGCCTACTGTCTCAAAAAACAAAGGAGACTATACATGCTGGTGCACACCTTTAATTCTAGCACTTGGGAAACAGATTTCTGAGTTCAAGGCCAGATTGGTCTATAAAGTGAGCACCAGGCCGGGCGGTGGTGGCGCACACCTGTAATCCTAGCACTCTGGGAGGCAGAGGCAGGTGGATTTCTGAGTTCGAGGCCAGCCTGGTCTACAAAGTGAGTTCCAGGACAGCCAGGGCTACACAGAGAAACACTGTCTTGAAAAAACCAAGTCAAAAAAAAAAAAAAGTGAGCACCAAGTCAGCTAGTGAAATATTGCCTGACACACACACACACACACACACAGTAACAAACAAGAGGCTAAAGACGTGGCCTAACTTAGGGGCATCAGCTGGCTGCTCTTCCAGAGCACTCAGCCCCTCCTGGTGGCTTACAACCCTCTGTAACTCCAGTGCCAGAGGATCTCATGCCCTCTTCTGGACTCTGCAGGCTTGCACATGGTGCACACAAATCCGCACAGGCAAAAACTCCACACACATAAAATAATTCAAAAATGTGTCTCGTCCTCAGCACAGTATGCTGCCCACCACATGCACAGCCTACAGGAACCAGAGCAAATGACCCTAGAAGAGTCACACATCTTCCGTCCCACACCCACTTCTGAGCATATGTTCCTCATATCCTGCAGTGGGTAGAATCACCCACACCATCTAGAACTTTTCCTTGTCTAGGATTCAGGGCTGAGTTCATGTGATGTGCCGTCAGAACTGTTACATCCAGCCCAACTGGGCCTTCCTTCTCTGTCTCATAAGCAGCCGACCAGTCTTTCTTCCAGAGAGCTTCCTTTCAGAGGGACCTATGTCTCCTGGTCTCTATCTTTGGCATTTCTCATTAACTCTTCTCCCCAGGGTTCTTAGCTTACTCAAAACTCCTGGGTCTGTAAATAAGATGGTAAGATTTCCTTTACCAACTGGAGGAGATATGGCCTGAGAGACTCCACAATATGCACTTTTCTCTGCACATAAGAAGGAACTCATCTAGGGAGTGGGGCTTGCAGGGCACAAATGCAATAAATGTGTTAAAAGGTTTCTTGTAGAAACATGAACAGGACTTCTGGCACCTCTAAGACAAACCCTGAGGCCTAGATTTTATCTGCTTATCTGAGACCCCAGGTGAGGCCTTCTACACACAAGAAGCTCAGCAGTATTCACAGGCCTTTAATCCACAACTTTCTGGTCATATTCCATCCCTTCCCCAAGATGGCAGGGGAGGGTGAAGACGCATGTAGACCACATGATAGACTCAAGTCAGGCTGAAGCCTGGGCAGGGAGGTCCTGGCCCCAGGAGATGAGGGAGTTGCTGGCCTGGGCAAGCTCAGTGATGGACACCCGGCCCCGCTGTCGGATGAAATTGGCCACGGCAGCCAGTTCCTCTGGGGTTATGTAGATAAACTTGCCCCGGTCGTCAATCACACCTGTGGGGACATGCACGAAGTAGGGACTGAGTCTTCCTGGGCTTTCCCTCCTAACCTAAAAATGCCCATCTATTCCTTTATAGCTGATCTAGAGCCTTTCAATCCTCCTGTCAGCCATCCTGGGTTCATCAAAGCCCATGTGGGTAAGTCACACAAATCCTTTCTTCCCATTTCTCACTCAAAGCTAGGTAGAGGCTTCTATGTCTTCCTTGTGACCAAGTCCAATCCCTCAGTGTCCCTCACCGCATATCCCTCCCACCGTGGAGAGGCCAGGCTGCCTTTGGAACAAGTCTGCAGGCCTCTGTGCTCACTCGGCCCCATAGGCCAGGGCCTGTTTGTAGGCTTGGCTCTCATTCTCACCTGTTAGAGTCCCCTCCGTCAGCAGGTCCTGGATGCGGTTTATGGCGTCCTGTGAGGAAACCAAGTCTCAGAGTTCATTTTGTGGTTCCCATGCCCACAGATCCATCATCCCTCCTCTCCCTAGCATGCTGTTCCTGCCGTAACTGTGCTTCTCCTAGGAGGGAGTCTTGACTGAAGGGGCTCTGATCACTGGATCTGCCAAACTCCAATGGAAGCTCTCTTCCAGCCGGAAAAGGAATAGTGGAGATAGCTCACTGCAAAGCAACCTTTTGCAAGAAGTAACTGGATTTGGGCTGTGCTGGTCACAGGACAAGCTGAAGTCTGGCACCTGACTTCCCCTTTTCTTTCCTGTTCTTTTCATCTCTGTAGAAATGCAGGATTCATGGAGTGCAAAGAAATCCCTACACTCCATTCAGTCTTGGTTGGGGATAGTCTGAAAGGGCATCAGGACTTACCTCTTCAGGCCTGCCCCTACTCCCTACTGGCCACAGACCCTTGGCTGTATTCCACATTTTGAGGCTTACCTGAGTCCTTAGGCCCATCTGGAAAGCCAAATCTTCCAAAAGCACAACCTTGGACTGCTACAGATAAAAGAGAAGAGAGAGAGAGGCTGAGACCACTGGCCAGCTCTATGCCCGTGAGACGCCCTATCTTAAAAAAAAAAGGTGGTCGGGGAGTGGGGGGGCTAGAAAAGGGGAAATCATTTGAAATGTAAATAAATTATATCGAATAAAAAAGAAAAAAAAAGTGGATGGCACCTAAGAAACAACACGCAAAGCTGTCTTCTGGCTTCTACACACACACACACACACACACACACACACACACACACACACAAGCACACCATTTCTTTAAACTAACATTTCCTAGTTGATTGTGTGTGTGTGTACATGTGCAACTACATACATGTAGAGAGGTCAGAGGACAGCTTTCAGAAGTTGGTTCTTTCTAATCACCATGTGAATCCCAGGGATTAAACTCAGACCTTAAGGTTTGACTGCTGAGCTATCTTGACAGCCCAAAAGTTGGTCTTTTGTTTTTAAGTTTTTAAAAATAGAAAATGGTGGCACACGCCTTTAATCCCAGCACTTGAGAGGCAGAGGCAGTAAGCCAGGTGTGGTGGCGCATGCCTTTAATCCCAGCACTTGGGAGGCAGAGGCAGGTGGATTTCTGAGTTCGAGGCCAGCCTGGTCTACAGAGTGAGTTCCAGGACAGCCAGGGCTACACAGAGAAACCCTGTCTTGAAAAAACAAAAAACAAAAGAAAAAAATAAAAAATGGTGACCTAAGTTGGGTGTTGTGTTGCATACCTGTAACCTCAGTGTTTGACAGATAGAGGCAGGAAGGAAGGTCAGGAGTTCAAGGCCATACATTCACACACATTTAAAGGGAAAAAATTGCAGGAAATGTCAACAAGAGCCAGTTCCCACCCCTAAGCTAAAAGTCTATCTGGTGAAACAGAAACACAGACCAGATGACAACAGGCCTGGGGTCTTCCACAGGCCCACAGAGAGACTGGTTTCTCCCAGTGTTTGCTTCCCACCCTTCCTTCCTCCCTCTCAGTCCTGAGAGGTGCACACCTCTTTTCACTCGGTCTCTTCACACTGTCTGATGCATATCCCTCTCTCACCTGGAATGGCCAAATAGCTATCACTAGGGCTGGCAAGATGGCTGCCACTCAAGTGCTTGTGTGCTTCCGAGGACCTGGGTCCAATCCCCAGAACCCACATAAAGAAGCTGGGCGTGGCTGGAAGTGGCAGTGCCCGCACTCAGGAGGTGGAGGCAGGTGGATGGCTGAGATCTCAAGACTAGCTTGGTCTACAGAGTGAGACCCTATGTCAAAAACAAGCCAGCCAGCCAGCCAGCCAGCCAGCCAGCCAGCAGCCGGGTGTGGCAGCAGTACACACTTGGAACTGCACTGCAGGAAAGGCAGAGACAAGTAGTTTCTTGGCACTCACTGGCCAGCAAGGGCAGCCTGCTGTGAGCGCCAGACCAGAGAAACAAAGTGCATCACTTTCCTCCTTGCAAGATAAAACAGGTGGACAGTACCTGAAGAATAAACAATACCTGAAGTCCCCCAAACGTGTGTATCTCCGTGCACACACACCAGCACACAGGAGCACCCAACACATACAGACAGTGAACAGTGCTCTCTCTATGCGGTCCTGGGCCGTGACTCGCATGCTGCTCCTGCGCCCTCAGTAGAAGCGTGAGCTCCTAGCAGCTCAGTCACAGAGGAGTCACAGCTGGGTCCACGCATGCAACTGCCCCCACCTTTGCCACATATAGCATACGATTTGAGAGAAGGCGGTCCTTTGCATTTCTGTGACTCTTCCACAGCAAATGAGCTGGGGGAGTAATGACATGGTGACACCTCCTCAGCTACAGATGGCATGTGACTTGTTGGAATGCCAACCTGTGTGTGCAAGCAAGGGTGGGGGTGGGAGGGCTGGGAAGGATACAATCAAGAGGCAGTTGGGCCAGGGAGTGGGCAAGCGCAAAGGATCTGGCCAGTGGCTTCTGCCTATGAAACAAAGCAGGCACTAGGCTCTCAGGAGTCCCTCTCAGAGAGGGACCAGAGTCACCTCCTGTGCTGCCTGGTTCCTGAGGATCTAGCCTGAGGTACTGCTGGAGTCAAAGTGTGTTTGCACAGGCATTCCTAGCCATGGTAGAAAGTAGAACAGACATCCTTATTGCTCACATGACGTGAGTTGTGTACAGAACCCTTCCTCCAGTTCTGAAATTCTGTCTAAAGGGTCAGGTGCCTTGGGGTGAGCATGGTAGAGAGAGTAAATTTCAGAGGTCCTCTTCCTTCCGTCAAGATGGTAGCTCCAAGAGTTTGGAGAACACCAAGAATAGACTCTCCAGGGAACCACCAAAGGCAAGAGCTCCTGGGAACTTTCTTCTGGCCCCGGCAGAAATGAGGGCAACACTGAAGCTGACCCCTAAATCTACCTGGGAGGGAGGCCTCACGAAGGAAGTATTTTAAACCCATGCTGCTTCCCGCTGTACAGGTAGGGACAGTGAGTTCTCAGCAACAAGACAGTGTGAAAAATTATGCTCAGGACAGCGTGTCAGGTGGAGTGTGGGCTTCATCAAAGGGGAATGCTCACAGCCTAAGGGAAAAGGACCCTCCAGAAGGTGCTATGGCTTCCCCTTAGGAATTCTGGGCCCCAGACATGAGCCCAGCCCCTCACTGCTGCTGAGCGATATCTAAGCCCTGCTCTCTTTTAGGAGAGGTGGGGGAGGATTATGCAAGCCCCAGCTTCTTGGCAGCCCCTGATACCACCCCCAGGATCGCCCCCGCTCCCTCTGCACTCCTTCCCTCAGCTGCCTCTGCACCTCTGAGCTGCACTTGAAAACCTCTCCCCTTCTCGCATCCTTTGTGGGAGACAAGTTGCTTAGCAGCAAAGCGGATCAGGATGTGCTTATGCAACCCAGAGCAGCATCAGGGCAGCCCGTGGAGTGGCTGCGGATCGAGGGACACTGCTGACTGCTCAGGGTTGCAATGGAAACACCATCCTACTTCTTCTCAAAGGCCCAAGCTCCCAGTCAGGTCCACAGAGCACGGGACATTTGTTCCAATTCAGTGGAACTTCAGCGTGACAGAGCTGACAGAAAACACATGTGAATTAACTTCAAAACACGATGACTCACTGAGCGTGGGGTCTGAAGAGCAGAGGGACCGTCAATCAAGTATTAGGAAGCCATTGGAGGCTTGAGCCTCCCACGCAAACCTCTGTCCTTCTCCACCTTCTAGGTCTGAAGAAAAGGGGCCAAGAACCAGCAGCCAGCCCTTCTGGACCCCATGCCCATGCTGATCCCAGACTGAAGGAGACAGACACCCTGCTTGGTCCTGAGAACATATACAAAATATACATAGACACGTGTATACTCACATGGCAGGAAGAGACAGCAGAACTCTGTGAGCCTCTTACCTTAATGTAATTGATGAATTCTGTCAGGAAGCTGTGGGACTGAAGGGCAGAGAAAGCAGTGAGCACCACCCCTGGCTGGAGGCCCGCTCTCCTGCATGCTGCCTGCATGCTGCCTGCCTGCAGCCTGTCTTGTGTTCTTACCCCCATCACCTGCTTTCACAAGAGGTAAGGGCCTACACCTACTGGCACCCAACTCGCTTCTCAGTACAGAGGCCCAGGTGTCTAAGGTAGTGTGGGTGGCCTGGAACCTAACACACACTCCCCTCGTGGGATAGCTCTCCCAGGAGTGATGGGCCCACCTGCTCCTCAGTCATGGTTTCGCTAACACCTTCTTCTTCTACCACGAAGGCCTCCTTCAGTTTCAGATACTCCTCGTGCTCCCGCCGGGCCTGCTCCTCCCGAGCCTTTCTCTCTTCCTCCTCCTGTGGACACAGAGAAAGAGGCAGGTATTTGGGGCAGCTGCCCACTCACATCTGTTGTCATGTCTGCAGAACACAAGCTCATACACTCCAGGGACAGTGCTTCTTTAAGACTTTCACCCTTTGGTCTCACGCTAAACAACAGGCGAGGCCCTCCTCACCGGCCCTATCATCACCCAGGCCACACTGCCACATTGCCCAGACCCTTCCCCTGTCCTCAGGAGATTAACTTAGGAAAAAATCTTTTTTTTTTTGGTTTATTTTGGATTTGGTTTTTTTGAGACAGGGTTTCTCTGTGTAGCCTTAGCTGTCCTGGAACTCACTCTGTAGACCAGGCTGGCCTCAAACTCAGAAATCCGCCTGCCTCTGCCTCTGCCTCCCAAGTGCTGGGATTACAGGCGTGTGCCACCACTTAGGAAAAAAATCTTGAAAACCTTGCCACATCTTCTTCCTGGTCATGTCTAGTCTGGGCAAGCAGCAGATTCTACACCCTACCAACTGGCACGTAGTGAGTCCGCTGTTTCCATGCACACAGCCAGCCCACTGTAGTCTGCCTTCTGAATCACCGGAGTAGAGAGTCTCACTGAAGACCTCTTCTGAGTGCCTTGCTTGATGCGGGCAGGTCCACCTCCGGGTGGCGGCCCAGATCAACAGGGCCGGGCGGGAGATTGTCCTGCCCCTCGCTCTGCCAGTCTCTCTGCTCACCTCCATGGAGGCCAAGAGTGGGCACCAGATCTCGAGCTGTGGTTGCCAGTGTTTGTGTGCCCCTTGGTAAGGGTGTTAGCATCCAAACTCTGGTCCTCCGACAGAGCGGTATGCCCTTACCCACGGACCACCTCTCCACTTCCTAACTGTGGTGGAACAGTGACTTATTTCCACACAAGTATGAGGAGTCAAGGAAAAACAGTAAAAGCCTACAGTAACAGTTCAACAGTGGAGCACTTTCCTGGAACGCACAGGCTCTGTGTTCAATACTCAGTCCTGGGGATAAAGAAAACCAAAAAAGAAAACAACAACAACAACAAAAAGCAAACCCTAGCATAACTCCAGATAAACAGTCATCCCAGGACTCCAAATGCAGGATAAACAAAGTACAAGTTCAAGGCCAGCCTGCACTACAGAGAATTTTCAGCCTATTTTTACATAGTAAGACCCTGTCTCAAAAAAAAAATTTTCAAAATAAAAATCAGAACAGGGTATGGTGGTCCTATAGTCCCTGCACTTGGGAGGTGGAGGCGGAGGCGGAGGCGGAGGCGGAGGCAGGAGGATCTTGTGTTGGAGACCAGCCTTATCTATAAAGCAAGTTCCATGACAGCCAAGGCTTCACAAAGAAACCCCACTGGGAGAGATGGCTCAGTGGTTAAGAGCACTGACTGCTCTTCCTAAGGTCCTAAGTTCAAATCCCAGCAACCACATGGTGGCTCACAACCATCTGTAATGAGATCTGGCGCCCTCTTCTGGTGTGTCTGAAGACAGCTACAGTATACTCACATATAACAATAGGGAGCAGGGCCGACCAGAGCAAGAAGTGCTGAGTTAAAATTCCCAGCAACCACATGATGACTCACAAACATCAGTACAGCTACAGTGTATTCACATACGTTACATACACACACACACACACACACACACACACACTTAAAAAAGAAACCCCATCTAAAACAAAACAAAAAACAATAAACAAACAAACAAATCCCAGGGTTGGAGGAGCTGGCTCAGCGGTTAAGAGCACTGGCTGCTCTTGCTGAGGACCCAGTTTGGTTGTCAGAACCCCCATGATGGCCCCTACTTTTTTTTAATCTAAAAGACAAATAAAATAAAAATAAAAACTAGCCAATCCAAATCAAATTACATTTTACAACTAGTTTTCCAATATCCTTCAAAGCTAGTAAGATGATAAACAAGGGAAACCTGGCAATCAAACCCCACAGAGGCCTACCTAAGACATGACAAGTAGCCAAAACAAACTATGTGAGATATGACCCTGCAAAACAAAAATAGCTGGGCTGGAGAGATGGTTAGAAGCACTGACTACTCTTCCTGAGGACCTGGGTTCAATTCCAACCCACATGGGGGCTCACAAGAGTCTTTTTAACTAAGGATGAAGGGGATCTGATGCCCTCTTCTGGCCTCTAAGCATATTTGCAGGTAAAGCACCCATTACATAAAATAAAATTAAATAATAATAAAAAATACTAGGGCCGATGGGGATGCATGAAGTTCAGTTGGTAGGACTTTTGTCCATGAAGTTCTGGGTTCAATTCCTGTCTTAACCAGGCATGGTGGTGCACGCCTCTACTCTCAGGACTTGGGAAGTAGAATCAGGAGGAAAGGACATCACTGGCTACACAGCAAGTTCAAGGCCAACCTGCTGCCTCAAAAAACAGGAAGGAAGGAAAGAAAGAAGGAAGGAAGAAAGGAAGGAAAGAATGAATCTGAATAAAGTATGCCACTTAATTTAAGTATGTGCTATGATTCTTGTGAGAAATGTACCAATATCTGAAAAACCTAAAACAGGGAGAAAGCCAGAACACTGAAGGTATATTAGACATGACGGCTCTCAAAGGTGAAGCACTTCCTTTGTCCAGGCCTCCCACTGCCATTCCTACAGTGCCCATGGCCAGGCCTCCTCTAGATGCACAGAGTTCTGGAACAAGCCATCCAGAAGCCCTGTGTTTTATGCACCTACATGTTTGCACTTTCCCCTTTCTTAGAAATCGGGTTCTAGAATAATCTGGCAAATAAGAATTCATTAACCATCTTTCAATGGTGGTTCCAGTTCTTCAGCATGGTCCTATGCTAGGCCCCAATGGATGCACTCTCTCCTAAGACTGCTGACAATTGGGGCTGGAGAGATGGCTCAGCAGTTAAGAGCACTGACTGCTCCTTCCGAAGGTCCTGAGTTCAAGTCCCAGCAACCACACGGTGGCTCACAACCATCTGTAACGAGGTCTGAAAACAGTTAGTGTACTTACACGTAATAAATAAATCTTAAAAAAAGAGAGAGAGAGAGACTGCTGACAATCTCAGGGTCCTCAGGATCTAGAACTGCTGTACTTCTCTATCTACTTTGCTCTGCGTTGCTTTGTCTGCTCCAGATACTCTGACCATGTCAAATGTCTAGGTACCTGTAGCTCATGCTCCCAAGAATCCCCAGCTCTGGGCTGGAAGGAGCTCAGCACTTAAGAGCACTGGTTGCTCTTCTGGAGGACCTGGGTTCCAATCCAGAACCCACATGGTGGCTCACAGCTATTTGACGTCTTCTGGCCTCTATAGGCACCAGGCACATTCATAGTGCATAGTACATGCAGGCAAAATACCCGTACACATAAGAGGTTTTGTTTTGTTTGGTTTTTTGGAGATAGGATCTCTTTACATAGCCCTGGCTGTCCTGGAACTCAGATGCTGGCCTGTCTCTGACCCCCAAAGTGCTGGGATTAAAGCCTGTACCACCATACCTGGCTCTTTTTTTTACCCCCATACACATAAAATAGAGGGAAAAAGACAAGAGAGAAACCCTCAGTTCAAAGCCATGCTGCTTCTGCAGGTGATGTTTGAGGCAGGTCCTTGTGCTGGGTCCATGGCCCATCCTTTGTTTTGAAGACAAGAGTTAGCTAGTTAGTCCAGGCCATCCTCCTGCCTCAGCTTCTCAAGTAATTATAGGTAGGAGTCACCACCACACCTAGTACCATGGCCTATCTTGTAGGATGGAAGCATTTGGGAGCAAGGCTAGGTAATTATGGGCCAGACAACAGGGGCCAGGGTCAATCTTACCTTCTGTTCTTCCTTCAGACGAAGCCGTTCCTCTTCCTTCTTCCATTCTGCCTCACGTTGGGATTCTAGGCGTTTCCGTTCTTCACGTTCAGCCTCCTCTGCCTAGAGAGAGGTTTCTATAGCGCATTCCATCTTCCTCTAGCTTGTCTGCCCACCCCTATAGGGGCTAAAGGAAGCCACTGCCTGGCCCAGAAATGGGCTAGGACTGCAGGACACAAAGCCAGGGAGACAGCAAACACCAGCCCAGCATAAAAGGAACCCCAAGGGCAGCCTGCCATGGGACTAGAGGTCAGTTCCTTTCCTACCCGCTGGAGCTATACCCCAGCCTCTTGCTTGCCTCGCGCTGAGCCTTTCGAGCCTGTTTTTCCTCTAGCTTCCGTAGTTTCTTGGCTCCAATTTTCCCTGTTGGGTGAACTTCTGCTGGCTTCTCAATGCCTTCTTCCTCCTGGGCTGGGGATGGTCAGACAAAGACAATCTAAGTCCTAGACAGAGAAGACTCACCCAGCCCCTTGCCACCTTCTTCAAGGGGTAGGTGGGTGGGCAAGGGGTGGTTTCTACCTACCTCTGCTTTCCAGAAGCATCTACCAAAAATGTGCATACACATGCCAGTCTGAGAACATGGGGGGGGGGGGGTCAGAAGGCCAAGGGGACCAATGAGATTTTAGATACTGAAGATGTCAACACCTGAATATTTGAGGCTCACAGGCGTCTGTATTTGCAGAAGTCCCTAGTTTCTGTCTCTGTGCCAAACCTCCAGGGAAATTTATTCCTGCCATAAATCCAATACCCTGTTATGTTCTAGTCAGGACTGATGAGCATCTTGGACTCCTTCAACTTTACCTACGACCTCCTACAGGAGCTTAATCTTTGAAGGATTCTTCCTTTATCTTAACAGGACAGAAAAAAAAAAAATAACCCTAACCTCAGGACTACTCCAGGGCCAGCTGAAAGTAATTGATATGCTGATATCTGAGCCTCAGAGTATATGACCCAAATCTGAGACAGCAAGGACAGACAGATGGAGGGACGGACGGTGAAGAGAAGGCCTCTTAGTTGTTGCTGGGTGCTGCTTGTGAAACAGCCGTGTAAGCCTGACTGGACTGACACTTCATTCGCTCTTGCCTCTGTTTTCTGAGTGCAGGAATTACAAGCACGCACACGCATCCACTGAAGGTCTCTTTTTAAGCCAAAGGGGCTCATAATTCAAGGGCTCAAAGCAAAAGCCTAATTTCCCCCAAATTCTCTTCTTCATACTGAAGCCAGATTTCAAGTACTAGAGAAGACACATTCTTTCCCACAATCATAAGGACTTTGCAAGACTCCCTGTATCTGCTGTGTGGAGGTAAATGCCAACAGAAATGTCTCGATTTCTAAGCACTCATTCTAGGGTTACAGCTAATTGCACTGAACCAAGATGAAGGAAGCCCAATAGAATAGGGATCGGAAGTTGGGCAGTGGTGGCACACGCCTTTAATCCCAGCGCTTGGGAGGCAGAGGCAGGCAGATTTCTGAGTTCCAGGCCAGCCTGGTCTAAAGAGTGAGTTCCAGGACAGTCAGGGCTACACAGAGAAACCCTGTCTGAAAAAACCACAAAAAAAAAAAAAAAAAAAAAAAACCAAAAAAAAAAAAAAAACAACAACAACAACAACAAAGAATAGGGATTGGGCTAAGAAATGCTGACTTCAAGAACCAACGCCCAGGCCCAAGACTCCAGCCCCGCCACTAAATGTCCTTCCTGCACATGGAGTCATGCTCTTGTGTGTATCTAGCCTGTGGGACTTCTTAAGGCCTTTAATCCAGCCCCCTGGTCCAGGCTGGGCCCTCTCACCTGGAATAACATTTTGAGCCTCGTTCTCATCTCCTTCTTCCCAGGCCACTCGCTGGGCTCGACGCTGGGCCTGTAGACGGCTGCCCAAGTCCCTCCGACGCCGGGGCCTGCTTCCAGTTCTCTGTTCTTCAGGCTCCTGGGGCAAAGAGCGGCCTACCTGGCCTGCTCCTGCCCTCTCTTCCTCATTGTGCAGTGGTTCTCTGTCAGCTTTGGGGAGGGAGGAACCATAACACTGTCATGTAGCCCATCCTCAAGACAGTGGAGGAGGAGCAGCATCTTGGGCGTCTCATCTGCCCCCTGCTTAACCTCCTTCAGACTATTGCTGCCCACAGCACGAAGTCCCAACTTAGGTCTGTCAGGGCCTTTTTCTATGCATGCTCATTTCTCCTTTCCTGCCTCCTTCAATACCTCCATCTTCTTGAACTCAACCCACTTCCGGGCGACCCGTGATGGCACTCTCACCCTGAGGTTCACAGATCTCACTCGATGCCCACTGCACGATGACATTTCCTTCTTGCTATGCTGTGATTTTATAGGGTACTCCAACCAGAGACTACATGCCACAGTCGGGGCTGAATCCTCCCTCCCTGGAAGATGGGCTGGCAATCAGCTTTACCTCAGCGTCTGGCTCTCCTGCCCCTGGGGCACAGAGGTGCTCTGAAGTAGCCTATGGGGTCAGGCATCAGAGAGATATATAGAAACTCCTACGCATAGATGAAGTGTTAGTAAGGGACTGTCAGGCCATCTGTGTGTGCCAGGCCAATGACCTGGCCTTCTAATCCTGGTGAAGGCAAAGCAGCATGGGTGCCCTCTTTGGCGGGAGATGCCTTCAGTTTCCTGAGGCTGCCTAGCCCTCCTACTCCTGGTAAGCAGAACACACTGGGCAGGATTAGAAAACCGGCAGCCTCTCCTATTGGTGCAGAGTAGAAACAGGCTTGGTTCCTAGGTTGCATCCCCAGCACTGGGCTCAGCGCTGATTCCAGAAGTGTCCCGAGGCGCGTGCGCAAAGCTGTCTAGGGCCAGCGCACTAGCTCCTCGTAAGCACAGGAAAGCACGTCAGTGCGTGCGCACGGAGTCGCGATGCGACGGCCTACCAAAGCCCAGGAACTCTGAAAAACGGATTCCTCCAGCCCTGGGACGGCGGCACCTCCTACCTGCTGCCGCCCGACCCCGGCTGCGAGTCAGGAAGAGGATCAGGCCGATGAGCAAAACCGCCGCTACCAGATACACCCAGGGCCCCACCATGACGACAGACAGCCTGGCAGCGCAGCCAGCGCGCCTGCGGGACCCGGATCGCCAGGCCCCGCCCACTACCGTCCGCCCTGCCCGGACGCTCGCTGAGCTCCGCCCCCGCCCTGGGCTTGCCCTGGGCCTCAGTCAACTCCTGAGTCCCTGATGCATTTGTCTGTTAGTACAGTGCTCTGGAAGTGGAGACCCACAGACTAGCATTTCAAGATCGTCTCTGCCTGTAAGGCAACATGGAGGCCAGTTTGCAGTTAAGAACGCTGGTTGCTCTTCCAGTGGGCCAGGGTTCAGTTCGCGGCACCAAATAGTAGCTTACAACCTTCGGTGACTTCAATTCCAGGGGACCCAAAACCCTCTTCAGATCTCCTCGTGCGCCAGGAACACATGTTGTACACAGATATGCCTACCCGTGAAACAATCATACCAGTAAAATAAGTGTTTAAGAGGAAAAGAAAGAAAAAAGAAGAAAATAGTGGGGTGGGTAAGTAGGGGATTAAACTGGGGTTCTAATTAGTAGTAGAACACTCATGGCCAAGACCCATAGTTTGATTTGGAGCACTGAAAAATGCAAAGTGTGTACAAGTATCTTACTTACTAATACTGCAACTTAGGCATCTGTTGCATTACTTTCTGCAAATTTTTAATAGTTTGTAATTTGTTTCTCAATATTGAGAAGCCTAAGACCTGCTAGGTGTCAGGCAAGCGCTGTCACAGTAAGCTTTTTCTCCAGTGCATACCCTCTTTCCATATATTTGGAGATTTAGAGCCCTGTTTGCTTGCAGGCTAAGGCTTTGCTGGAATTTTATCTCAGCCCAGGCCCGCACTTTAGTTATTGTTTGCTTTTGTTCTGAGACAGGGTCTCTGGAAACCTAGGCTGGCCTCAAACTTGGTGTATAGCAGGCGATGACTTTGAACTGATCCTTTACTTCTGCCTCCTAAGTGCTTGGATTACCTGGGAGTCGGTGTGCACCCTGGTGTCCAGATGCTCCTCCTTCTGTTGTGGATGGGTTGTTTTGTTTCTTTTCTTTGAGGTCGCATCCTGTAGCTCTGCTTGGCCTAGAACTTAGTATTTAGACAAGACTGGCCACAAACTTAGAGGGCTCCACCTGCCTCTGCCTTGGTTATAATTAGAGGCATGTGGCACCACAGATCTAGTTGGCCCCTGCATTCTTTATTTAGTATTTTTGCATCGATATTCATAAGGGAAATTGGCCTAAAGTTCTCTTTCTTTGTTGGATCTTTGTGTGGTTTTGGTATCAGTGTAATTGTGGCTTTGTAGAACGAGTTGGATAGTGTTCCTTCTGTTTCTATTTTGTGGAATAGTTTGAAGAGTATTGGTGTTAGGTCTTCTTTGAAGGTCTGATACAATTCTGCACTAAAGCCATCTGGTCCTGTACTTTTTTTGGTTGGGAGACTTTCTATGACCCCTTTTATTTCTTTAGGGGTTATGGCCCCTGCATTCTTAACAAATGTTATTTTATATGGGAGTGTAGTATGTAATATATATATATATATAGACTTGGTACTAGAGGCAATCAGAAGAGGAACCAACCTGGGACCTCCACAAGAGCAGTAAGTACTCTTAACCACAGAACCATCTCTCCACCCAACATTAAAATTAAATTAAAAACTAAAGCAAAAATGGCGGGATGGATATAATAAAAATAGATGTTAATTATTAAAAGTTTGTGCATATTAAAGGTTCATAATAATTTCCTATTTTTTGTTTGTTTTGTAAGTTTGAAAAACAAAGTTGGGCAGTGATGGTACCTGCCTTTAGAAATTAATCTCTGAGTTCAAAACCAGCCTGGTCTACAGAGAGAGTTCCAGGATTTGTCAGGACTACACCTGTCTTGAAACACCAAAAAAGAAAAACAAAAACCCAAGTATTTTTGGCACATATTTTTATATTTCTGTCTATAACCACTGAACAAATACTTAAGATTTTCTAAATACTGATTTAAAGTAATAAATCAATGATCTCTTCATTACTAATACAAAGTTACCATTTGCAGATCAAACAATGTTGGGATTCTGGGTGGAGGTATCAGTTTGAGAACCCCACCTGATCCCAGCTTCCTTGGGTGTGTGTTTGTCTTTTATTCCATCCTTCACCGCCCTAACCTGGGTTCTAGGAACCAAGCAGCTCAGGATGTAGTATCTGGGAATCATCGGCTTAATTGACCTTATTGCATGGTATCTATCTGTCAGTGCTTATATCCAAGCCCATGACAAGTTCCTAAGAGACACTGGAGCTGAGGTGTTTAACATCCAAGAAGCATCTTTGCTTTAGAAACCTCTGCTTCTCCATTTTCCTGAGGATTCCCTTTAACTTCATGGAAGACAAGTGCCGTGTAGGAAGGGCCATGCTACTCAGCCCAGTCAACTCTAATGACCCACAAGTCCTCAAAACATAACGCCGTCGAGGGCCAGTGAAGGGGAAACTATGACCTATCGTCAAAGACACAGTGTACGGCAAAGCTCCTGGATTGTGTGACACACAATATTAAGGTCACTGAGCCAAGATTTGTGGAGAATATAGCTCTGGATACTCTGTGAGGACAGTTGTAGATTTAAGAAAAATTCATTAGTGGACCTGGTGTGTGGCTCAGTGGTACGGTGCTTGCCCAGGTTCCAGATGTCCCTAAGTTGCATCTATCTAACAATAGCTAAGGCTATAAGAGGTTAATAGCATTAAGCTAAACACCCAGGCTTGATTAGGATTCCATTGTTTGGTGTGTGATTCTGGGGTCCAAACCCAAGACTTGGTCCTGCTATGCAAATGTTCTACCACCACATTCCTGACACAATATATAGCGCAGGTTAGCTTTGAATTCATGATCTTGCAGCTTTAGTCTCAGTGCTGGAATTACAAGCGTCCACCTCTTCTAGCTAGCACCCCGTATTTTTTTTTAAAGATTTGTTTTTATATGTATGAATGTTTAGCTGCACGTATGTGCATTGCATTATATATGCCTGGTGCCTTCAGAGACCAGAAGAGGGCAAAGTATTCCCAGGAACCGGAGTTACAGACAACTAAAAACCATCATGTGGGTGCTGGGGACACAACTCTGGAAGAGCAGTCAGTGCACTTAATCGCTGAGCTATTTATCTCCAGCTTGAGCTTACAACATTCAGAGAACCTAGGTTCCATTCCCAGCATCCACACCAGGCAGCTCAAAAGCACCTGGAACTCCAGTTCCAGGAG
The DNA here is from genome assembly GCF_947179515.1 of Apodemus sylvaticus. Taxonomy (NCBI): domain Eukaryota; kingdom Metazoa; phylum Chordata; class Mammalia; order Rodentia; family Muridae; genus Apodemus; species Apodemus sylvaticus. The sequence goes on from NC_067476.1 coordinate 113,449,493, forward strand.
GATGTGACGCCCTCTTCTTGCATTAGTGGGCTCATGCACGCACAGGGTAGGGCTAATAGGGTCACTTTAATCTTCCTTGTTATGTTCCCAATGCAGAGATTGAGGTGAAGGAATGAAGAAGGGATAGGGTTAGCTGGGTAAGAGAAAAGGAGTCGAGACACTGGCTACCAAGCCCAAAGACTGCTTGATTATGCTGTTTTAAGTTCGCAGTGAGGTTAAGATAGACCCCCAGGCTTAGAGCTCTAGTCTAGGAGAGTCTTTCTTGACGGAGTCGGAGGTACCGGGGGCGCCACCACTCCCGACACAGGTCTGCAATTGGTCAGGGCGCAGCTTCTTGACTGCAGGAGGAGCATAGCAGAAGATCCACGCAGAGAGTCGTCTCCACCCCTCAGCGCGTCCCTAGCGCCTCAGGCAGCATTTGCTGCCGGATGCTCTTCTGGCGCGGACGCCACCTCCCGGTGGCTGGCAGCAGCGGTCCGAGAGAAGCTTCGGGTTTCAGATAGAGCCGGAAACCGAGCTACCTACTTCCGCCTGCAGCCGGAAGTGCCTTTCGGCAAAGGGTTTCCGGGCACTCTGGACTGTAACCCTCGCTAGCAATGGCTGCGTCTTTGGTTGGGAAGAAGATCGTGTTTGTGACAGGAAACGCAAAGAAGCTGGAGGAGGTGTTGTGGGGTGTGGATACTTTCTCGGAGGCGGGTGGAGATTGGGCTTCGGGCTTTCCTCACCAGGGAAGCGCGGGAGAGAAAGCGGGAAACGTGGGGAGTTGTACCCTCGGCGACTGGGCTTGGGGAGAGACCGCCGTGGAGTGTGGCACCTTGAGGGCCAGCGGATTTTTTTAATATAATTATTATTTTGGAGTTAATGGCTCATGTAGTCCAGGCTAGCCTGACCCTGCTATGTAGCTAGGATTGACTTTATTCTCTTGACCCTCCTGTCTTCCAAAATCTGGGTCTGCACGCATGCTCCACCTCACGTGTTTTTAGATGAGCCGGTAAAGCCAGCGGCGGGCTATGGGAGCTGGAGTCGTGGCATCTGTGACAGAGATAGATTACCCCTTAAGGCGTGGATTTCAAACCTGAGTTCGGACACCTCCCCTCCTCAAAAGTAAAGGCGGTGTGGGGGTGGGGGTGGGGGCGGGAGTTGATCCAAACTGAATAGTTCCATCTACCCTTCCATATCTGAGATGTGTAATACCTCACATAAGAATCATGGCTGACCACAGTATAACAAAAGGCAGGTGTTAACAAAAGAGAAATGTGGCAAATTAGTAAAAAAACTTTACATGCTACAGCTTTTAGAACAAAGACCCAGAGACCTTATTTAATTTCCTTCTGACAGTTGGATCTAACTCACGATTTACAACCAATTGTTGTCTTCCTATTCTCTCTTGACAGAATCTCAGTAAACCTAGAGTGTGCTATTTGGTGGGGTGGGCAGCTCAAGCAATCCTGTCTCTGCCTCCTCCAGTGCTGAGATTACAGGTAGCATGACTATCCCAGACTTTTATGTGGTGCAGGGGACCAGAACTCAGGGCACAGTGCTTGTATTGCAAGTGTTCTTCCCATAGAGTCATCACCACAGCACAGCACAACAACCCCAGTTAAAAAATTACTTACTTTATGAATTTGCATATATGTCTATGAATGCAGTGCCTGTGGAGACCAGGAGAGATTGGATCCGCTGAGCCTGGAGTTACAGATGGTTGTGAGCCACTCTGTGGGTATTAGGAACCAAATTGGGGTCCTCTGTAAGAGCAACAGGTATCCCTAGCCACTGAGCTATCTCTCCAGCCCCATGTCTCCTCCTCCCCCATTTTTTGAACTAGGGACTCTGTACCTGAGCTGGCCTCGAACTTGTGATCTTCCCCCTTTAACCTGCCTAGGGACAAGGATTTGGAATGACAGGTGTGAGTTGCAGCACTCTCCTGTTTAGATACTCAGAAGTTTCCTTCCACCTCCCTGCCCTTAAAAAGAAAAAAAAATTAATTATGTGCACGTGTTGGGGAGGGGGACATGAGGCCAGAATAACTTAGGAGTTGGTTCTCTTCTTGCACCATGGCTTGCTTGACAAGCTCAGGATTGTGAATACAGTAAATGCTTTTTACCTGCTGCACCATGTGGGTGGCTCGCCTCCCTCCTTTCCTTCCAAGATAGGTTCTTGGTGTATAGCCTTGGCTGGCCTTGAAATAGAAATAATGGTCTAATGAACAGAAAGAGCGGGACTTGGTACATGTTTCTAATTTTAGCATTCTGGAAGCTGAAATAGGAGGACTTTGAGTTACATGGTAAAAGCTGGTCTCATAAAAATGTGTGTGTGTGTGTGTGTGTTGGGAGTGGACTGAGGGGCAAAGTGGTATAGGTTATATGCCTAACACCACAGAAATACAAAGAAAATAAACTATATCATTTTAAAAAGCTATTTTCAGAACAAAAGCTTTGCACACCTGGTAGCTCACCCACTCTAGCCCCTGATTGATTGATTAGTTGGTTGATTGATTGATTTTATAATTTATTTATTATTCTGTGTAAGTACCCTGTAGCTGTCTTGAGACACACCAGAAGAGGGTGTCAGATCTCATTATGGATGGTTGTGAGCCACCATGGTTGCTGGGATTTGAACTCACAACCTTTGGAAGAGCAGTCAATGCTCTTACCCGCTGAGCCATCTCACCAACCCCAGCCCCTAATTTTAATAGGTTTTAAAATGACTAGAAAGCTAGGCAGGGTGGCACGTTCCTGTAATACTAGCACTGAGTTGAGGGATAAATAGCAAAGGCAGGAAATTGTCCAGGCCAGCCAGAGCTTCATTGTGACTTGCAGGTGAGCCAGTGCTACCCAGCGAGTCCCAGGCCAGCCAGTGCTATACAGGTAGAGAAAGCAGAAAGGTCGGTCATAGGAGCTTCTGGTCAGCCTGGCTGGCTGCTGTGAGGTGGCAAGCGGTGAGTGTCAACTAGGGGTTACGGAAGGACAGAGCAGTTTCTGTGCTGCGGCTGTTCTTGCCTTGGTAAAGAATTCTGGACGAGGAGGACGAGCACCTTTTTTAGAGCACTGAGGGGGAAGGCATTCTAGATAACAGGGCGGGCAAGGGAAAGACCAGCCAGAGGCCGGGAGGGATGGAGCGGGGAGAGGGCATGCTCGTCCAGGGGCCTCTCCAAGTTTAGGGGAGGCTTACGGGTCAGAGGACTAATAGGGACGCTCTCTGATGAGAAAGGTGAGCGACACCTCACAGAGTAACCGGGAATTGATGGGAAATTGTTAGCAAGTGGTGTGACAAAATGTATTTTATTTTGGAACAGGTCACTCAGATTCTAGGAGATAAGTTTCCATGTACTTTGGTAGCCCAGAAAATTGACCGTAAGTTTCTGTTTTGTTTCATTTTTTTAAAGTGGTTTGATTTGTCTGTCTCCCTGTGTCCTGACTCTGTCTGTCTGTTTCCCTGATAAGTGCCTGAGTACCAGGGAGAACCGGATGAGATTTCCATACAGAAGTGTAAGGAGGCAGCTCGACAGGTACTTAGCCTTTGTGGATCCCCGCTCTTCACCTTCCTGTCCTCTCACGGCTCCTGGGGCCTGTACCTTGTGGGAACAGGCAGAGAAAAAAGTAGTTATGGCTTGCCTAACTAGACTGCTTCAGTGGTGGCTTGGGACACTGCCTCATCTGTTCCAACTCTCACCTTTCTGATCCCTACATCCATACATTCCAGCCATACATTTTCCTTCCACATAGCCACCCACACCCCACACCCCTGTGCTCACACAGTTTACAGAACTGGGAAGGAGCACGGTAGGAGAGTTAGCCTCCCTAGCTGATTTCCGGAACTTCATTGCTCTTCGTTGAGCAAAAAATACCTTTCCAGTGCTCTGATGGCCACACCTCTAAACTGAAGACAGACAAAGCTGAGTCGTATGGCTCTTGATAGACTTAAAACTGCAGATCTCACCTTCACCTAGCTGCCGCCTAGGCCCCAGCCTGAGTGACTCAGAATTGTGTTTGTGTTACAGGTGCAGGGCCCGGTACTGGTAGAGGATACCTGTCTGTGCTTCAATGCCCTCGGGGGACTGCCTGGCCCCTACATGTGAGTACTGCTACGCTCTCCTTTACCCCTGAAGGATCCGTAAAACTACCAGAATAGTGAAATGATTGGTTACCTGATATTATAGGCCATTTACTCGCCAAGGAAGGATCAAGACTGCCAAGGATAGGGCTGGAGAAATGGCTCAGTGGTTGGGAATTCTTGCTGCTCTTCCACTGGCCCAGGTGTGAGTCTTAGCCCTGCATCAAGCAGCTTACAATTGCAGCCTGTAACTTCATGGGAGCCGGTGCTTCTGGCTTTCTTAGGCAGCTGTGCATTCTCTCTCTCTCTCTCTCTCTCTCTCTCTCTCTCTCTCTCTCTCTCTCTCTCACACACACACACACACACACTTAAAAATAGCATAAATCTTAAAAACAAGAAAAGAAAAAGAGCTGGGTGTACTGGCGCATACCTGTGATCCCAGCACCTAAGAGGCAAGAGACAGGCAGCTGTTTATGAGTTTGAGGCCAACCTGGTCTGCAGAGTGAGTTCCAAACCAGTTATAGCTACACAGTGAGAACCTGTCTGGAGAGATAGCTCAGTCCTAAGGAGTGCTTGTTGGCCAATCATGAGGACTGGAGTTTAGAGGCCAGCCTCTGCATCCAGCTTATAAACTCCTGAAACTCCAGCTCCAAGAGACCCAACACCCTCTCCTGGCCTCCACGGGTATCTGTACATATATATGCACATACAGCCACATAGATATGTATACATGCACATAAACAAAAGTAAATCTTAAAGAGGGGCTGGAGAGAAGGCTCAGCTTTTCAGGGCACTGGCTGCTCTTGTAGAGGACCTGGGTTTAATTCCTATCACCCACAGGGTGGCTCACACCCATCTGTAGCCCCTTTTTCTAAGTATTCTAACATCCTTTTCTGCCCTCTACATATGCATGTACATGTATGTAGGCAAAACACTGTTATACATAAAGTAATAAAAGGGTAGCGGGGGTGGGTGAGGATGTAAGTTGCCTTTACTGTGGAGTAAAGCTCAGAGTTCAACCCCTAGCACTGCAGTACTTACCTGGTGAGCAGGTGTGGTTGTGCATACCTAAAACTCTCTAGCACATGCAAGATGAGAGACAAGTGGGTCAAAAGTTCTAAGTCACCCTGGGCTACAGAGGGAGTTCTGGGCCAGTCTAGACTACATGAGATCCTGTCATAAACCAAGCAAGCAAGCAGAGAGACAGAGGGTTTTTTTTGTTTGTTTGTTTGGTTGGTTTTTTTTTTTAAATGCTTTACAGCCTTCCTGCAGCCAAATCTTAACACATTTTTTTAAAGATTTATTTATTATTACATGTATAAGTATACTGTAACTGTCTTCAAATATCAGAAGAGGGTGACAGATTTCATTACAGATGGCTGTGAGCCACCATGTGGTTGCTGGGATTTGAACTCAGGACCTTCAGAAGAGCAGTTGGTGCTTTTAACTGCTGAGCCATCTCTCCAGCCCACCCCCCCCCAGACTTTTCTTTAATTATGAGAATGTGGTTATGTAAGTGAGATTGAAAAGGGGTATCTGCCCATTTCAGAAATGATATGACATCCTTTCTTGAAAAATAAAGAGAGAGTAAAGCTTAACATAAAAACTGCTTACTGGCTGGGCGGTGGCTCACGCCTGTAATCCCAGCACTCTGGGAGGCAGAGGCAGGCGGATTTCTGAGTTCGAGGCCAGCCTGGTCTACCGAGTGAGTTCCAGGACAGCCAGGGCTACACAGAGAAACCCTGTCTCAAAAAAACCAAATCCAAAAAAACAAACAAACAAAAAAAAACCAAACAAATTGCTTACTGCCTGTTTGCCAGAGCTGCAGTGCACATGCTTGATGCGTCCGCATGCTCCACAGCCTCACCAGCACCACTGGGACTCCAGGATTGTGCAGTTTAGGGAGTGTGAAATGTTACCACTTGCTTGTTTGATTTGGCCTAGTTTGTTTTCTTGAGAGTATGCCTCATGCTAGCCCCTTCTGGCCTGAAACTTGCTGTGCAGCCCAGGCTTTCCCAGACCTTGTCTTCCTGCTTCAGCCTAGGTGTTTTTCTAGCCCCCACTGGGGATCTCGCCGTCCTTTGTCCTTTGTCCTTTGTCTATTGAGCCTCCTGTGGGCTGCTTGTCTGGCTCTATTTTTTCTTATTAGATTCCCTTTTCTCTCCATCTCTTGCCTTCCCTTCCGTTTCCCTGACTCCCCTCCAGCCCCGTGCCCTCCCCTCACTTCTCCTTCCCTGTATGTACTGCTGAGTAGACTCCCAGCCTTTGGATACTTTCTTAGTTTTGAGTCGAGACATGCTTTTTCACTTCTCTGTCATCTGGGAACTCTGATCCCTTGCGGGTGTAGGGCAGAGCAGGTGAGAGGAAGATTCTGCTCTTGGTACCTGACTCTCCATTCTTTCTTTTGCAGAAAATGGTTCCTGCAGAAGCTGAAGCCTGAAGGTATGTATGTGTCCCTTTGTTTCTTCCCAGGTCTGTTGGGATTGAATCTGGGAGTAGGCCCCACTTGGCACTTACTCAGTTGCTTTTGGCCCTGCCGTCAACCTCCACTTTCGTCTGTGTTTGCACACTGGTAGCTCATTCTTCCTTGTGCTCCAGAAAGCACTGAGATAGAGGGCTGCGATAGGTGACACAAGCTTTGAATTGGAGGGACGAAGGGGCTTTAGTTGGTGCTGGCTATCAAGCGATTTGACATTAATGACTGCTTGTGGTTCTTTGCTTCAGTGGTGGTGTAGCCTTGCCTTCAATCCAGGAGTCTATATCTTCTCACTCAGGAGTGCATCCTGAAATCTCAAAAACAAAAACAAACAAACCAAAAACAAAGACAAAAACAAACAGGCTGGAGAGGTGGCTCAGTAGTTAAGTGCACTTGCTGCTTTTGCAGAGGACATGGGTTCTGTTCCCAGCACTCACAAGGCAGCTTACAACTGCTCATAACTTTAATTTCAGACAGTCTGGCATCTTCTGGCCTCTGTGGGCACGAGTGTATATATATATCTCCAAAACACTTATATACATAAATATAAATAAATTCTTAAGAACAAAACTGCCAGGCAGTGGTGGTGCACGCCTGTAATCCCAGCACTTGGGAGGCAGAGGCAGGCGGATTTCTGAGTTCAAGGCCAGCCTGGTCTACAGAGTGAGTTGCAGGACAGCCAGGGCTATACAGAGAAACCCTGTCTCAAAAAAAAAAAAAAACCCAAACAAAACAAAACTATAGGACTGGATAGATGGCTCAGCGGTTAAGAGCACCGACTGCTCTTCCAAAGGTCCTGAGTTCAAATCCCAGCAACTACATGGTGGCCCACAACCATCCATAACAAGATCTGATGCCTTCTTCTGGTGTCTGAAGACAGAACAGTGTACAATGTATGTGTACTTACATATAATAAATAAATTGTAAACAAACAAAACCATTTTGTTCTTTGGAACAATCTTATGTTAGCAAAGTCTAGAGGCGCATGCCTGTGCTGAGGACGCTCTCACATTTCACACCAGCCCAAAGCAGGAAATTGTTCTTAAAACAAAAGTAGAGCCAGGCATGGTACTCTAAGGTGCATCCTAAGAGCTGTAAATAGGAGGATCCGAACTAGAGATCATCCTCAAGGCATAAGATAAGTTAAAGAGTAGTCTGGACTACCTGACAGCCTGGTCTCAATATCAGAGGCTTGGGATGCAGCTCTGCTATCAGAAGGCTGGCCTAACAGATACGAAGTTCTAGATTCCTTCCCTTGTGCCGGGTAACCCAAGTGTCGTGATGCAGACCTGCACTCCCAGCATTCACAGGGTTGTGGCCGAGGATCTTATGTTCCAATAGAGCCTGGGTTACAAAGCGTGTTCAAGGCCAAGCTGTACTGTATGAGACCCTGATCTCAGCAAAGAACCTATTTTAGTTTGTGTCAGAGCTGAAGAGGGGCTTCAGCTCCCCTTAAGGACCAGAATGCAGCCTTTTCAGCCTCAGCCTCCCAACACAATCGAGTTTGGAGAATCCCTCCACACCCTTGGGTTTCTGGGGTAAGGCTGGGGACTGGACAGCACAGATTCACCAAACTCACTATGTGCCTGCAGGTCTCCACCAGCTCCTGGCCGGCTTTGAAGACAAGTCAGCCTATGCACTCTGCACATTCGCTCTCAGCACCGGGGACCCAAGCCAGCCAGTGCTCCTGTTCAGAGGCCAGACCTCGGTGCGTACCCACCTGACAGTGCTGCGGGTCTCCACAGGATGCCGTGGCTTAGCAAGTGGCTCATGGTCTTCTTCAGGAACAAAACAAGAAGACACTAGAGTTAGCAGCTTTTTGTGTACTGTGCTCGAAGTGAGACAAACTTAGACACCACAATTAGAAAAATGTTAGTCCTCAAACATATTTGACCCTTAACCTTATATATTTGGATCTTGCCATTGTGGGTCCTGGTATGATGCAGATGCGTAAACGGAAGGTAACTAACTGTTCTCAAAGCCAAAGCATCAGGCCAGCTGCCGAGACTGCCTTGTTCCTCTGCCAGGGCCAGTCTCCTCCCCATTCAGGTGTAGAGTCTCTCATGTTTCAGGTTGGCCTTGAACTTGTGACGGAGGCGGACCCTGAACTTCAGACCCTACTACCTTTACCTCCAAGTAGGGGTTATAGTCCTGTGTCATGTTGCCCACTCTGCAATACTTGTCCCCACTATTTTTGCTTTGAGGCAAGATCTACATTATGTAGGCCTCAGTGCCCTGGAACTCACTCTGTAGACCAGGCTGGCCTTCAACTCAGATACCTGCCTGCCTCTGCCTCCTGAGAGTGCTGGGATCAAAGGTGTGCACCACCACCATGAGACTCTTTCTGAACTTTTTTGTTCACATAGCATTTTAAAGTTCTGTGGAGTCGGAGGTAGAGGTCAGAGACTTTCCGTGCTGTGCAAATGTTCTCCCACTGAGCTCCTTCTCCAGCCCGGAGTTCCAGTTTCTCCCTTAAGCTCATGTCTTGGCTAAATGGCCATTCAGCAACCCCAGGGTTGCCCACCAAACCTTAGGCATAGTTGCTTTTCTTGGGATCCACCAGACCACCAGTAGAGCTAGTCAGGCCAGTGCCCTGTCTGCCTTCTAGTTTGCTACACGTCCCTTCAGCTAAGATAAAACCTAGTTCCCCAGTTGGGACTGTATAGACACTTTCTATTACTCTATTAGGTTAAAATTCTGGATAGTGTTAACACAAGAAAGCACACAGAGAACACAAAGCAATCTTTTTCTTTTAACTGTGTGTAGGCCTGTGTGTCTGCTTATAGTTATGTGCAGATGTGTTCCGGTACCCAAGGAGGACAGAGGCATCACGTCCCCTGGAGTTACAGATAATGTGAGCTGTCAGATGGTTCTGGGACCTGAACTCTGGTCTTTAGAAGGTCAGCCAGTGTACTTAACCACTGAGTCATCTCTCCAGTCCTGACAAATCCGTCTTAACTATTGTTCAGTGTACAGTAGTATTAAGTGTATTTGCATCTACTGGGTCTGCAGAATGTTTTTGTCTTACAAAACAAAACATGTCTGACAGTACCCAATGAACACATCCCTTTCCTTCTTCACCTAGCTCCTAGCAGCTGCCATTACTTAATACTTCTACAAGTGTAACTACTTTACCATTATTTATTTTTATTTTATGCATATGGATATTTTTGATCTGTTCACCACATGTGTAACTTGGTGCCCATGGAAGCCAGGGAGAGCTTCAATTCTCTGGAACTACACTTAGGCTTAGAGAGGGTTGGAATCTGCCCTGTGGCTACTGAAAACCAAACCTAGGTTCTCTGCAGGAGCGGCCAGCGCGGGCGTCCCTTCTGATCTCTGTTCCAGCTTTGGCTGCCTGAGCACTTCACTGCTTAACCGGCTCCCAACTCCTGGGCGTGGCCTTGATTCCCCATCCTCGTTCTATTCTTGCTCATTGCCTTTGGTGTGCTTGGCGCGTTGTCCACAGTGGCTCACGAACAGCACTGTCCTTGTGATAGCTGCTGGCCTATAGCATCTGTTGTAGGAGGTAAGTCTGGTGTGCTGTGACCTCAGGCTGAGAACGCTGACAAGTGTAGGGAAGGCTCACGGCCTCACTCACATAGCTTCCCACTAGAAAAAGCACAATTTCTTCTTGTTGCTGTGTAACTTGGCGCTCACTTATGGGCTTAATCTCCATTATTTATGACCTTCCTTGTCACTGTCCTGTGCTCTCTCCTCTCCCCTGGACCTACAGGTACTGGGATATGAAGCCAAATACTCTACATGGTAGGCACACACTCTACCATTGAGCTATATTCCCAGCCGTTCTTCCTGGTTTTTGTTTTGAAACAGATTTGCTGTTGCCCGTGCCAGTCACAGACTCACCATGTAGCCCAGGCTGGCTTTGAACTTGGCGTACCCCTGCCTCAGCCTGGGACCTGAGGTTCAGGAGTGTGCCACCATGCTCTGGGTTACTTTGCCTTGTCTGTGCTAGTTGGGGTGCTGCCACTGCTGGGGTCTCATGCCAACCTAGTGCTCCACCCTGAACTTCTTCCCTGATCCAGGCCAGACTTTTACTTGATAAGCTGGCATTCCATAACACTGGTCTGTCATCTTTGTGACATTTTCATGTTTGAATTTGTGTGCTCGCCCCCTTCTTCAACAGTCTCTCTGTGTAGCCCTAGCAGACCTGGAACTTGCTCTGTAGACAGGCTGGCCTTGGATTCACAGAGATCTGCCTGTCTGTCCCTGAATGCTGAGAGTGCAGGTGTGTGCCAGCGTGCCCTGCTGGCCCTGAGGTCATCTTGTCCCTTCTGTGTGTGCCAGCGTGCCCTGCTGGCCCTGAGGTCATCTTGCCCCTTCTGTTCGCTGCCGCCTCCAGGCTCTCATTTATAGGTGGGAGTACTTTCTTATAGGCAGTCACTTGTAGCTCAGGCTATTCTCAACCTAAGTGCTGAGGATAGCCTAGAACTTGTGGTCTCTACTTCCCAGGTGCAAGAGCCTAGGGCCTTATGCATGCTAGGTGAGTCCTGTGTCTCTTAGCTACCTCCTCTGCTCCTTTCTAGTTTGAGAAATACCATACACAGTTCAGGACCCTTTCCTTCCTGTTAGCAGATTTTCTAAAAATTTTTATTTGTTACTGTGTGTATGTAGTGTGTGTCTATGTCCCATGCATGCCATGTTGCATCTGTGGAGGTCAGAGGTTGACTTTTGGGACTTGGTTGGATCTAAGGAGTGAAAGCAGATAGTTTATGCAGCAAGCTGTTAACTTGTTTAACTGTCCCTGCTGAGCCGTCTTGCCAGACTACAAGGTTTTTGTCAAATTTTTGAGGTTGGCTCTACTTTTCTTCAGTGAGGTCACAGGTTATCAAAACTGTAGAGAGAGGGTGACCCCAGTGCTGTTGGGGCGACACTCCAACGCAGAGCTCCTCTTCACAGGCCTGCTCTGCATCCTTGGTTTGAGTGTGTGCACACAGGAAGCTAGCTGTGGGTGCTGGGGACAGCCTCGGTCGGCTGCTCTCCATTTTGTGGCTTTGGTTCTTTGCATGTTTTCACTATGTAAACCAGGCTAACTTTGAACTCATAGAAAGCCCTCTGCCTCTGCATCCTTCCATCTTGGGTTTTTTTATTTTTTGATATAGCGTTTCTTTGTGTAGTCCTGGCTGTCCTGGGCTCACTCTGTGGACCAGGCTGTCCTTGAACTCACAAAGATCTGTCTGCCTCCTGAGTGCTTGGATTAAAGGTGTGTGCCATCATGCCTGACTTTTTCTGATTTTTGTCTGTTTATCTGTTTGTTTTTGAGACAGGATTTCTCTGTGTAGCCCTGGTTATCCTGGAACTCACTCTGTACACTAGGCTGGTCTCGAACTCAGAACTCTGCCTGCCTCTGCCTCCCAAGTGCTGGGATTAAAGGCGTGCGCCACCACCGCCTGGCAAGACAGAGTTGCCATGTAGTCCTGACTAGCCTGGTGACTCCTGCCTCTGCTTCCCGAGTGCTCTGATTACAGGCTTGTCCCATCATGCCCAGTTACTGCTCTATACCTTAGTGGGGTGTCTAACACATTTATAGGCGCTGTGGAACTACATTTGAGTAATTGAGGTTTATTTAGATTCACAGACTAGAGAAACTGACTCTAGTGCATCTCCAGTTACTCACTTGCCTTCCCTCTTCCAGGGACAAATTGTGGCTCCTCGAGGCAGCCGGGACTTTGGCTGGGATCCCTGCTTTCAGCCTGACGGATATGAGCAAACGTAAGAAACCCACGTTTCTTCTCTGGTTCATAGGCTTGGGGGCGGGGTACTTTGCCTGTGTGCAGTCACGTGGGTATGGGTGAGGCAGACTCCTCTCTTCCAGCTGAAGCCGTTTCTGCTGGAGTGGACACAAGGAATCCAGGTCACCTTGTCCATGGCAGGGCAGTCATCCCAGGTTCTGCTCCTGGCCCCCATGTTGTGGCTGATTGGCTCTCATTCTCTGGCCCTGCCTATCAAGATGTATAAAAGATGTGTTTTATGGGATGACACTTGCTCCATCTGGGCTGGGAGAATGCACACCTTTGTAGCTCTGGATAGACACATGAAACCCATAGAGTAGAACATGTTCTTACCACTTCACATTAACTGCACCCTCTTACTTACACATATTTGTACATGGCTATAATAGGACCAGGCTTCCCAGACTGTGGCTCCCTTGCCAGCACCTCACAGGGCCAAGAATACAGCATCAGCCCTGGTCGGCATGTCCTTGGGTGTGAGGAGTGTCCTATGATGGATGGTCACAGAGCACTTGGAATCTAGTTCAACGAGAAACTGAGTTAATTTTTATTCTGCTTATCTTATGTTCATGGTTTACAGCTGGCTGTGACCATTCGAACCATCTCAATCACTGAGCATCTCTGCAGCACCGTTTATTTAGTTGTCATTACCATAGCCAATGGTAGGTAATCCAGAAGCCTAAAGGCAGGGCGTGACCTCTCACCTCTGTGGCAGTGTCCTCCAAGTGCTCAGAGGCTGCTGTTTGATCAGTCAGGCTCTATTGCTTCCCATAAATGCGTACCTCATTCTTGCCCCCAGCTTCTTAAGAACTTAGGACACAGTAGAGCGAATTCAGCTTCCCTCCCAGCCGTTACTGTGAATCTAAACTGTCTGACTTAAGGTGATGGTCAGCTGGTGGCCCACTGCTTTCCTAGCGTTCTCCTGGGGAAAAGCCATTTGCTTGGGCTCAAACATGGTGTGCTGGGATCTGTCTGCCCTTTGTCTGTTCACAGGCTCTGGATATAGTTTTTGCCTTCAGTGGAATCCCCCCACCTCCACAAATAGAATCATCAAGATTTGAGCTCCGTTGCAGGAAGGGGAGGGGATTAATTGTAGGAGCCAGAGTGGACAGGGACACCACAAGGAAAAACACAGAATCAACTAACCAGGGTTTGTAGGGGCTCACAGAAACTGAAGCAACACATATAGATTATGTATGGGTCTGAGCTAGGTCTGTGCATATATGTTAGGGTTGTGTACCTTGATGTTCTTGTGAGATCCCTAACAGTGGGGGTGGGGTTGTCTCAAACTCTTGCCTGCTTTTGGGACCTTTTTCCTCCTATTGGGTTGCCTCGTCCAGCCTTAATACAAGGGGATATACCTCATCTTACTGAAACTTGATATACCGTGTTTGGTTGATATCCCTGGGAGGCCTACCCTGTTCTGAAAGAGTGGATTTAGGGGTGGATGGGGGAATGACTGGGAGGAGAGGGGTGAGGGGAAACTTCAGTAGGGATGTAATTTATAACAGAAGAATAAATTTTAAAAATTGGATAAAAAATAATTGAATTGGGGCTCCAGGGTGGCATTTGAGTACCTGTCCTCCCATTATCTGGGCTTCCTATTTTCTGAGCTGCTTCTCTTTCCTGTTAGGTATGCAGAGATGCCGAAGTCTGAGAAGAACACCATTTCTCATCGGTTCCGGGCCTTGCACAAGCTGCAAGAGTACTTTAGTGTGTCTGCTGGGTCTGGCGACCACTAGGGCCATGGGCAGGGCTAGTGCACAACTCCCCAGGAGGCAGGCCCTCCTGCATGGATCCTCTGGGTGTCCCTCTGCCAGGGATCCAGGCAGCTTCAGCTGCCACTTCTGGAACAGCAGTTGGCTCTGCATAGGGGAACTCCGGGTCAGTTGAAACTAAACGCTTGCCCCTTCGGATTCAAGAATTGCCTTTGGCCAGGCATGGTAGTGCACAGTTTTAATCCCAGGATTTGGGAAGCAAAGGCACACAGATTTTTATGAGTTTGGGGCCAGCCTGGTTTACATAGTGAATTCTTGCACAGCCAGAGCTACATAGTAAGACCAGTTCTTGCGGCCTCTGGCTCTGGTATCCTGAGAAAATTCGGGGTGTTTGCACTTCTTATCTGGTTGAGAGTTTGGAAAAGAAACACACAAGTTTTGATTTTAGAATGTAGCAAATGTAAATTCTGGAGGTCATTTGTTTCCAAAATAAATGGTATGTCTGTTTTGAGCCCTGTCTGTCTTGTGAGTTTCCTTTGACTGGTGGAAAACCATCTTGACCAGTGATTGGAGGGGTAGTGCTGTATCGGATGCTCACCTGCTTGCATACCCCCAATGCAGAATTAAATGTAGGTCCACACTCTGCATCTATGCACAGGCGTACCACTCTCATCCTCTAGCGTTCAGCCTTGATCTGCCAGCTCAAGTCTAAGGTGGAATTCCTTTTAGCTTCTATTTCTGATTTTGTTTTCCCAGTACAATGGGCAAACTCAAGAGTGTCCTGCATTCGAGGCATTCTGTACACCCACACCCTCAGCTCTGCCAAGGCCCTTGAGCATCTCTTGCCATTGCTGTAGCCTTTCTTACTGTGCAGGACTGGTGCCCTAGTATGGAGGCATCTTCTGTTTTCTCTGTAGTATTATCTGCCATTTACTTTTTATTTTGTGGTACTGGGAACCAGATCAGGGTTCAGATCAAGTCAGAAAACTAACACCAAGTGCTGCATCTACATCCCTGGTTTGTCTACTGTTCATAGTTGAGCCAGTGCCCACTTGTGGAGGTGACAACACATACATGCATTGGCAATTTGCCAACATTGTCCTGTCCATCATCGGAATAAAGGGTTTGTTACTGAAGAGATGTGAGTGTATCAAAAGAAGCCACATGGGAAATTAGTTCATGAAGGGTGCGAAGGTCGGGTGTGGAATTTGGGTGGGGAACTGTATGGTTGGATAAGACATAATTACAAGGTGACTAGAAAAGGTTTACAATTACCTGTGTCTAAAAATAGAGCACATGAAAGGCAAAACCAGACACTCCTGGAAGCCATTAATTGGGAATCCCAGTGCTAGGAGTGGGTAACCCACAGGGACCCTTGAGGCCCCTAAAACAAAAAAGGCTTTTGCCACGGTTGCTGATTGTCTTCCAGAACTTAATGGCAAGACCCTATTGCAGAAGAGGTTGCCTTGGTTGATTGGAAAAATAAGGCGAGGACTGGACTGGAAGTGTCCCCTCCCTGAGAATGGGTTCCTATAGTGTCAGCAGCTGTTGCCAAGGCTGCTCAGAAGAGAGAGCCTGTGCTCAGCTGCTGATCCTGCTGCTTCGTGATGGAAGTGCCAGGTAAGATGCATTGCTGGATATAGTGCACAAGTGTCCAACTTTCTGGTTGGACGGGAGGCCTGCTTTGCAGGGAGGAAATTCATATCTGGCATGGTGAACTTAGATAACTTGTGACTAGGGAAGTCAGAGGTACCAGTGGAGAAGCAAGTGACTCTTAGGTGCTAACCCACATGCGTTTACTGCCACAGGTTACTACAGTCTCCATCCACTTGGGTATTCTTCTGGTTTTTGTCAAGACTTGCCAACAGGTGTGTTCCAGAGACAGAGGAATGACCAGAGGCAGGAGGGTTCAGAAACTCACTGGAACTGGACAACAGTCAACATCCAGTTCTCCAAATCGTATCAGTGGGCTGTGCAGGGCACTCCTGCCCTCAGGCCTAGCCCCCTGCACTCCCGCCCTCACGCCTAGCCATATCCCACAGCTACTTTCTTCATATACCACACAGCACCTTGCTCTACCCAAACCGTCTCCTCTGGGTCTTTGTTCCCAGGACGGATG
This sequence comes from Apodemus sylvaticus, assembly GCF_947179515.1. Classification (NCBI taxonomy): domain Eukaryota; kingdom Metazoa; phylum Chordata; class Mammalia; order Rodentia; family Muridae; genus Apodemus; species Apodemus sylvaticus. Next base: position 113,465,612 of record NC_067476.1, read on the forward strand.
CCTTGCAGTGGCCTCTCAGCAGGGTGACAGTGTAGAGAGGTACTCCACAGTGGTCCCTTTTATTCGCCCCGCAGTGGGTTTGATCACTCTTCCTCCAGGTCTGGAGGATGGCCACATGTTAAAGTATAGAAACAAGACTTTTATTCACTAATGTGCACAATTGAGTTCCTTATACAATCAAGGAAATGGGCTCTCTCCTGGGCATCAACTCTTTTATCAAAAGAATATCCACTCTTCTCAGCCCCACCCCCACAGTGTTTCTGACCCCAAACTAAATGGAGTGAGGAGGACACACCTCTGAAAACCACACTGCCAAGGGCCACAAGGCAGCAGCAATGAGGATGGCCACAGCCAGCTCATATTCCCCATATGGTGCCACAGAGCTGCAGGCCTGAAGGATGGGGAGGGCGGTGCAGGTCAGGGCCTTTGCTCAGCGTCCATGACATCCAGGTACTTGGCCTCAATGATTCGGGGTAGCAGATTGTAACTACAGAGTAGAGGGAGAGGTAAACTGAGTGGTGGGGGGTTATAGCAGGCACCCACCGAGCCCAGCCCTGGGCCGAGCCCTCCTGCCGGCTGCCCAGCCTCGACATACCGGATTGGAATCATGGCAATCATGATGAGGGGAAAGACCATCTTCATGTAGGGCAGGGAGCTCATGCCAAAGGCGCAGAGCAGTAGCAGCTGCAGGATCTGCAGGCCTGTGAAGTAGTGGATCTTCCTCTGGGGCACTCTCCGGATGTAGTGGGTGGGTGGGTATGATGTCTGTGGGCATCAGCAACCAGGCAGGCAGGCAGTGAGGGATGGTGATGTTCCCACACCCCCCCCCAACTTCAACCCCTACCCCCCAACCCCACCCTGGTCCAGGCACCCACCTGCTCCTTGAGCAGCAGGGCCACACGCGAGAAGAGCTGGTTGCCGTCCAGGGAGGTGAGCGCGATGTAGAGGAAGAGGCCGTAGAGCACAGGCTTGGGGATCCACTGCAGAGGGAATGGTAGCAGCAGCAGGGACAGACCCACCAGGACACTGGCACCCAGCGCCGTCAGCCGAGTCTCCTTAACATTCACAATCCTGTGGTGGCCCAGAGCAAGGGCTACATGTGGGTATAGCTGGGGCTGCCTTGCCTCTGAGCCCGTCTCTAAACCACATCCTTCCCTAGGTTACCTGCAGGCTAAGGTTGTCCCCCTCTGACCTTCAGATCCTTGGGACTCTAGAGACCATTCATACTCACGTTTCATAAATGTGCCCATTCTCCACGCGTTCTTCCACTAAGGCCAGTGCCCGTACATGCAGAGGTGAGTGGGGGTAGGCGGCGTGGATCCAGGGTAGCCCAAACAGAGACAGCCCCATATTGATGATGGCAAGTAGCAGGAGGTCCCAGTGATAGGCAGTGCCCTTCACCAGCCTGAGGTAGGTAGGCACACACGGAGACAGTCCTGTTGGCTGTCAGAAGTAGTCTGGTACCTGCCCCCGCCCTCCCACAGCCCTCAGTACCTGTTCTCTGGCGCATTGACCAGGGCAGCCACCAGGTTCTGCTCAATGAAGAAAAGCAGGGAGAGCAGGAAACCAAGACCCATGGCGCTGCTGATGGCCTTGAAGGACAGGGAGTGGATCTGTGCCACCTCAAAAAGGCTCTCGCTGGGGTTGTACCTGAACTTGCTCACTGCAACAGGGGACAGGCTTGGACCACAGTTCCCAGGGAGCAATGCTACCCACCACTCCCAGCTCATCCATCCCATCCCAACTCACTCTCGATTTCCTGGAAGCCATAGGAGCTGATGAGGGAGAAGGAGAGCACGGCGATAGGCAGGGCACAGTCAGACAGGGTTTCACGCACACACGGGTGCAGGTAGGGGCTGGAGAGGACGGGTGGGCGTGTCAGCATGCCTGGGGCGGGCTGGCCCTTACCCCACCCCGTGAGCCTCCTCGTTTCTTTTGAGGAGGTCTTGAACTAGAGTCTATATAGCTTAGGCTGGCTTCAATCAAGATCTTCCTGCCTCTGGCCCCTAAGTACTGGGATCAAAGGTATCCCCTTACCTTTTCTTGAACTGGTAGAGGGTGTAGCCCAGCCAGAGTGTGCCCAGCATGATGAGGAGGCTGAGGACCGCTGTGGCCTGGCCGGAGTGTATGCTGCTCGGGCCGCTGTCTGTGGCCATCTCTATGGGGCTGGCCAAGAGGCTGGTGTTGAGTGCAGTGTGGAGACTGCTGTTGGGGCTTCTGCCAATGCCCAACAGGCTCACCAAGGAGGAAGTCCTTTTTGTGTGGTAGTGGTAACCATAGTAGTACTTCCAGAAGACTGTGGGACAGGTCAACAGGCCTAAGCCATCTGATATCTGGGAGGCTGTAGCTTAGCTTCTTTACAGATATAGGATGGAGGGGTGTCCCAAGGGAAGTCGGGATGCTGAAGGGAAGGGGAGGGGCCATAAAGGGAGAGAGGGCTTCTAAGGGGAGACAGAAGGAATAGGAGAGGGCTCTGCCCTTCCCAGTCAACCAGGAGCCATCACTTGTCCACCTATCTTCTGTCTCCCAAGTCTCTGCTGAGCCTGATACCCATCATGCCTGGCCCTGCACTTCTGCCCCATATCTGTTTTTTCCTGGAGAAGCTATTCCCCACCAGCAACATAAAGAGCTACAGCTCTGTGCCAGCCACAGCTCGTACAGCATCTGTACCATGGGAAGGAAGAACAACCTTAGCTTGATACCTTCTCCTCTGCCCCAGCAGGCCACAGCTGAGAGCTCCGTCTTCTGGGCACATACTCACGTGTTTTTGTTTTTGTTTTGTTGTTTTGGTTTGTTTTGTTTTTTTGACAGCCTTAGCTGTCCGAAAACTCAGAGATCCTCCAACCTCTGCTTCCCAAATGAGGGGATTAAAGGCATGCATGCCACACCTGATGTGTACTCACTTTTGACCATGCCCTTGACAGCATCCAGCACAAATGTGATGGAAATGAACAGAGCAATGATTTCCTCTGTTGACCTGCAAAGAAATGAATTGCCTCAAGATGTGTGTATGGGTAAATTATTGAAGAGAAGGCTTCCCTGAACCCCTGCATAGACCATCCCCATGAAAGAACGCTCCCCAGTGGGGCACTCCTAATAAGCCCACTTTGCCTCACAGAGAACACAGGATCCTGAGTTATATATAGGGCTTTGGCATGAGGCTGACCCACACCTCTGGACCCTGTAGCCCAGGACCAGTCACCTTTTAAAGAGATTCATAAGCAGGCTGAGGTTGAGGAAGGCATAAAGTGCAAGGAAGAAACTGTTCCACAGGCCTGTCCACGCATAGAAGGCATTGAAGTCCAGGTTGTAGTCATCACAGATGACTCGAATCACTGTATACAACAGGGTAGGATGGTCAGTCAGGGCTGAGGTGGGTTCCAGGACCATTTCCCATTTCAACCCCACTGTACCCTGGGTATAGATGGCCAGGGGCGCGGTTGTCAACAGTATCACCAGGGGCTGTCCAGAGAACAGTGCATACAGGAGGCCTCCTATGCTCTGTCCGGCTATGGTCTTCTGCACATCTGTAGAGGTGGTAAGGTCAGAGGTCACCACTGCCCAGCGTCCTGCCTGTTACATCCCTGCCACGCCCAGCCCCTCACCGATGGCCCCGTTTGTGTTCTCATCGTTGAGGGATCCAAAAGCAATGGTCGGTAGGAGGCAGGCGAAGTAGAGGAAGAGTGTGGTGGTGACGTATTTGCCCACGCTCTTGCCTTTCCCAATGATGCCTAGGAAAGCAAGACAGCCAGCATTTGCCGAGGATGTCCAGCAGGCATACGTGGCCTCGTGATCTGAAAAGCTGAGCTCTGGCTGGGCACCACATACCATCGGTAAAGTCCAGCGGGAACACAGGGAACCTGCGCGTGATGTCCATCCAAATGCCTTTTCCAAAAGGGAAAAAATCCTTGCATTTTGGGGGCTGGGAGAAAAGAGAGAATGAGTTAGCCCTGGCTGGCCCATGCCCCTCCCACCATGCCACCTCTCTCCTGTACCTGAGGGTGTCTGTGAGTGTGGAGGGAGCTCATGCTGTGCCCTGCCGCTCTGGGCATCATCATGGTGAGTAGCTGTCTCTGATGCACCAAAGCCTCCTTGAATTCTTCTTCTGTGCGGGTCTTGAGGAGCTTCTGGCGGAAGGTGATGTCTGAGAACATGGTGGCAAATGTGCGTGCCACCTCCATTGCAGTCTTGGTGCTTTTCTGGGGGCAGAGGATGGTATAGGTACAGCTCCAGCTCCCGCAGCGGAGGAAACTCTGCCTTTGCCAAGTGTGGTCAGGCACAGGCAGCTGGCCGTGGGTTCTGTAAGCTCAGGCACGAATGCACCTTGCCACTGTTTCCCCTAGGCCAGCAGGTCCCCAGAACCACCATGGATCCGGTGGTGGTCTTTCCTTTTTGTTTGTTTGAGATAGGCTCACACTCTGTAGACCAGGCTGGTCTAGAACTATGGCATTCTCCGTACCTTGGCTACCTAAGTGTTGGGATTGCAGGCAGTGAGCCACCATGCCTTGCAAAGTATTTTCTTTTTCTTTTTTCCTTTTAAAGATTTATTATTTAGTATATGCAAGTACACTGTAGCTGTCTTCAGACACACCAGAAGAGGGCATCAGATCTCATTGTGGTTGGTTGTGAGCCACCATGTGGTTGCTGGGATTTGAACTCAGTACCTTCGGGAGAGCAGTCAGTGCTCTTAACCTCTGAGCCCAGCCCGCTTAGTATTTTCTTATAACTCAGACACTAGCATTGTCCTAGCAAGAAGAAGGATTGAGCACCGGCAAGAAGTCACATGATGCTTAACCCTTCCCTAGCCATATCTCAGCAGGCCTGTGCATCTTCTGGTTTGTCTGACTCTGAAAGGGGGCCAGGCCCATCAGACCTTATTATCTTACCTGACAAGACCAAGTGTTAAGGTCTGGGTACCAAACATCCCTTAAAGACGCAATGTATTGAAGCTGGGCGGTGGTGGCACACGCCTTTAGTCCCAGCACTTGGGAGGCAGAGGCAGGTAGATTTCTGAGTTCGAGGCCAGCCCCCAGCTGATTGGTGTAGTCATTGGGGGGCATAAACAGGGTTCTGGGGGCTGACCTTATCATGCAATCACACCCTGACACAGTTACAAAGTCATGGCATTCCTGAGAAGCAGTGGAAATGACAATGTGGGCGTGGGCTGAGGCAGCAGGTTATTGGGAAGTACTCCTTAGAAGGGTGTATCCTGTCCCAGGACCCTCCCCCCACTTTTTGTGAGGTACTGGGGATCAAAATCAGAGCATCACATATGCGATGCCAACCCGCTGCCACAGAGCCAGAGCCGGCTTCTTGGTTGCCATGAGGGTACCTGCTCCATTCCCCTAGAACAGCTCCTGCCATCAAGATCTGCCCCCAGCCAGCCACGGGGTGAAGCCCCAAGCCCGAAGTACATCTTCCCTCCTTCAGGCTGACTCTCTGAGTTATTCAGCACCGTGACAGCTTGTGCCCTCGCTCAGGTCCCAGAAGGCCCCTCAGACAGACTCTGAGCCACAGTCTGGGCTGTGCCTACTGCGTGTCTATGGTGGGTGCAGCCTGACCTCCTCAAGGTGATTGTTCTGGCCACACTGTCAGCGCCACCCCCTCTAACTCAGGAGGCGCTCTCTTCTAGCACAGGAATACAGACAGCACATCTATAGGACAGCAGAGCAGTCCTCCTATGCCTGGTACCCAGAAAATCCAGAGAAGGCAGTCTGCACCTGAGTCAGGCAGAGTCATCAAAAAGCTAATGAAAAGTGGATTGGGGGCTGGAGAATGCTCAGCGGTTAGGAGCACTGAATGCACTTCTAGAGGTCCTGAGTTCAAATCCCAACAACCACATGGTGGCTTACAATCATCTGTAATGGGATCTGATGCTCTCTTCTGGTGTCTCTGAAGAGAGTGACATTGTACTCATACATATAAAATAAAATAAATCTTTAAAAAAAAAAGTGGCCGGGCGGTGGTGGCACACGCCTTTAATCCCAGCACTCCTTTAATCCCAGCACTCCTTTAATCCCAGCACTCCTTTAATCCCAGCACTCCTTTAATCCCAGCACTCCTTTAATCCCAGCACTCCTTTAATCCCAGCACTCCTTTAATCCCAGCACTCCTTTAATCCCAGCACTCCTTTAATCCCAGCACTCCTTTAATCCCAGCACTCGGGAGGCAGAGGCAGGCGATTTCTGAGTTCGAGGCCAGCCTGGTCTACAGAGTGAGTTCCAGGACAGCCAAGGTTACACAGAGAAACCCTGTCTCGAAAAAACAAACAAAAAAAAGTGGATGCTGTTGGGGATGGAGAGATAGCTTAGCAGTTAAGGGCACTGCTGTTCTTTGAGGGGACCTGGGTTCAATCCAAGCACCCATATGGCTCATGACTGTCTGTGACTACAGTTCCAGGGGATGTGTCACCCTCAAAAAGATATGAGTGCAGATGAAACACCAATGCATATAAATAATTTTTTAACAAATTAAAAAAAAAGAAAAGAAAGAAAAGTGGATGCCCTGGGAGAAGGCCGGGACTGGGAAGTCAGGAGGATGTGGCGTTCAGGGCCAGCCTCCAGGCTGTTTCAAAATAACTAACAAGGGTAGAGGTGTGGGTTGGTGACAGAGCACTGCCCAGCTACGTGAGGGCCCTGAGGTCCATCCCCAGCAGGGGGAACAGAGCAGAAGCTAATCAAAGTTTAAGTACTAAGGCCTGCCTGTGGCTTTGGGGAGGGGAAGGGGGGCTTATGGGTCCCCATTCAGGATTTTAAACCTTTTCCTTATTGGGAGAACTCTCAGACGGGACCACTTTCAACCCCAACAAAGGCAGGGTCCATGGAGCGAAGGTCCTTGTCCAGCATACCCTAAAGGAGGAAGGCTGGTGCATATAGTCATTATACTGGGACTTGAATCCAGGGCCTTGAACACGCCGAGCACTGGCCTTGCCACCAGCCTACACTGCCAGCCACCTGAATTCGTAATCGTAAAAAGCATTTCTTTTCAGTAGGAAAGCCAACCTTTTAGGTATTTCCAGGAAAATTCTGATGCGATAGGGACTTTGCAAGAACATCCCTAATACAAGTCAAGCGGACCGGAAAAGCAGGTATAAGGTGGCCTGTAGCAATGAAACTCACCATCTTGGGTGGGGCCAGCACCAGGATGACAAAGCGGACCTCACAGGAGTTCTCTCCCCAGTTCTGTGGTCGGACCAGGCGGCTGATGCACACGTGCCGCTTCTGCAGGGCCTTCAGGGTACAGCTGCTCAGGAGAGAAGAGACAGAGGACACCACCCTCAGGAGTCACCCTGCCAAGCCTGTGACAGAGGTTACCAGGGGAAAGCTAGAGAGACAGCTTAGCAGTAAGAAGCACTGGCTGCTCTTACAAAGGAGCAGAGTTCATTTCCCCGGACCCACACGGCAGCTTACAACGCACCAGGAACTCTGGCATCCGTGGCATGCATATGGTGTACACATAGCACCCAGACACATTAAAATAGAGGATCAGATGGGACAGAGGACTCGCATTCTGTTTTCCCACATTGGAGATGCCGTCACAGTTGCATGTGAAGGCCAGTTTCTCCAGAGACATGAGACACCTGGGCTAGCTCTGGATAACAGGGGCCCAGGCAGGGTGGTTGTAGGATGGCAACTCACATGATGCAGAGCCATGACTGCTCGTACTGCACCCCTCTGACAGTGGCGGTGACTCCCTGGATGGTGTCTGACAGCAGGTGGACTTGAGGACAGAGAGAAGGATACGGGAGAGTCAGGTGCCGCAGCCAAACCAGTCACTCGCGTGGCAGGGCAGGCAGCCGGCCTAACCTTTGCTCTCCATGGGGGCTCCAGCATCTGTAAAGAGCTTGGCCATGAGCAGGTCCAGGTCACAGTCAGGTTCTGCATGGTTGGGGTCCTGGGCAAAGCGGTTTAGCATAGTTCGGAGCACATCATCCAGTGAGGTAGCTGTCTCATTCAGGATGATGCTGGCCTGTGCCAGGAAGCCATCCAGGTCCCGGTGTGCACGCACCTCTTCCTCGAAGTTCTTTAATTTCAGATACTGTAGGGACCCCAGGTACAGAACCACACAGGCTGTTAGACCCTTGTCCTGATTGTCCCTACCTGCCCTCCACGGCGGTCTATGAATATCGCTGCCCACCAGGAACCATATCCAGGAGAGAAAGCTCAGGCTAGGGCTGGCTTAAGACCCCTGCTTAGGAATGCCCGGGAATATGGGGACAACATAGCAGATATACCAGATCTCTTGAAGCCCGACTGGAGACCCAGCACAGCCCGGGAGGGAGGGTCTCACCTTGCGGGAGGTATGTAAGAGCACACAGCCACCTGTCGCAGCTTCTATGTCTAAAGGAGTGAGAAGAGAGCTCAGTATGATGTCCCATCATCTCAGGGCTCCTCAGCAGAGCAGGGGTTGGGGGTTTGGGGATGGGGGGGCATCTACCATTTCCATACCAGATTTGGAGGGCTGTACTTCAAGGTTGACATTGACAAAAAACTGGATGCTCTCCCCAGACACAATGGAGGAGTTGACAGTATCAAAGACCTCATCCCCCAGGCTGTCTTCTGGGACTTCAGGGTTATCATCCATGTTGTTCTTGGAGTATCCCAGAGTGTCAGCTGTTAACAGGAGAGACCCTCTATCAATGCTATCATAAGAAGGGGCTCTCAGCCGAAGGCAGGAATACCCATGCTCCATCTTGAGTACACCCCCTGATGGTAAGAGGTGTCCCCCGAGTCAAGGAGGGAGCTTTGGTTTAGGGAGACAGAATGGCTGGTCCTGCCTAGCCCTACTCTGAGTGTGGGAGCTGGCTCACAGAACTGAGCCCCTGCTGGGCGATATTTCTTAACCCTTTCAACTTTAAGAACGAGGGCTCTGTACTATTCTGACCCTTCAGCTTAAAAACAGTAATGTTAGGTCAGGTTGGGTGGCACATTTAACCCTAGCATTTAGTAAGCAGAGGCAAAGCTGGGCAGAGATGGCGCGTGACTTTAATCCCAGCACTTGGGAGGCAGGGGCAAGTGGATCTGTATGAGTTCAAGGCCAGCCTGGTCTACATACAGAGTCACAGGCCAGCACATGCCTATAATGTAAAGCTCAGGAGGCTGAGGCAGGAACATGAAGCGTTAAAGGCTAGCCTGGGCTACACAATTAGGCCCAGTCTAAGAAAAAACAAAAGCAAAAAGCCAAAAAAAAAAAAAAAAAAAAAAAACCACTTTATGCAAGAGGCTCATTCCTCAGCCTCACTCAAGAGGCTGAAGCATGAGGATTACATGAGTTCCAGGCCAACCTGGGCTTTAGTGTGACTCTATTTCAAAATATAAAAAAGTTGGGCTGGTGAGACGGCTCAGCGGTTAAGATAAGCACGGGCTGCTTAATCGTAAGGACAGGAATTCAGATCACATGCAGCACCGATGCTGGGCAGCTCACAACGCTCCTAACTGTACTCCAAGGGAGCTGACACCCTCCTCTGGCCTTGTATACATATGCATTTACACAGACACAAGCTCGAATTATATTGGCTCTGTGTGCATGCGTGTGTGTGTGTGTGTGTGTGTGTGTGTGTGTGTGTGTGTGTATGAAAACAAATATAAAAAAAGACTGTCTTCTTCTAGCTTTCTCAGGCTGGGAACCCCAGGGAGGTAAATCTATTGAAGATCCAAACGACCGACCCCCCCCCCCCCCACCTCCCTTGCCTCATTGGTGCATGACTTAGAGCGAGCCCTCCTCCCAGGGAGGGCAGGTAAGACTGAGGGCAGAACATCAAGACTGAGACTCGGTTCAGCCTTCAAGTAAGACCCAAGAGGCAAGAAAGCCTGTGAAACAGAGGGAGATGGAAGGCTTCCTTAGTCGGCTCCTGGAGCACCCTTTCCAAGATGCAGCAGGGAGCGTTCTATATAATATGAAAATGTCCCTTTTCCCTGTAGCCCTGGAAAAATTACAGCCTGAGCCAGCCTGTTAGTCCTTCCCTAGGACTTGGTGCCTCTGGTCAGTCAGACTATCAGCATTTCTCCTTGGGCCAGACAGCTAGAGCCATAGCATGCCCACTCTTGTCCTGTAAGCCAGGAGAGGGCCTCTCTCCTCCAGGGTCACCTGCAGACTCATTTGACTCCCTCTTCCTAGAGTTCTCTTTTCCAGCCCAGTCAGAACCTCATGGCTGTATAGCTCCACATCTGTGGGCACTTTTAGGAAAGAGGCTGTTGTAATGCAGACCCCACTAATGACTGGCAAACACCTGCACAGGGACAGGGACAGGGACAGGACAGTGGCATGCCCATACCTGCCAGACAGTGACTCACCCTGACTCATTTCCACCTCTGCCCTTTAGCTTCCTCTGAACACCGTGGGCCTTGTACCTCGATGTCCTGCACTCAGGTCCTGGTGATCACCCCACCCGCATGCCTGGAGAATCACTGAGCCAAAAGAATCCCTCCACCCCTGCCTTTATTGTGGAAGACATGGCAAGCACCCTCCTTAATGTGGGCCTGCCTTATTTAAAACTACTTGGGCTAGGAGGGGAGCCAGGTAGCACAGGCTTGAGTAGGTAAGAGGTTCAGATGTTCAAAGTTATCCTTAGTTACATAGTGATTTAGAGACTAGCCTAGGCTAGACCCTGCCTAAATAATTAGGTAAATCCACTCGGCTCCTCCAGCAGCCGGACTCCCAGGCTGCTGCACCCTTCTCTTCCTGGGCCCTACCTTTTCTTCGTCTTGGCTCTCAAACCTCTTACGTCTCCTGACACACTGTTCCAAGCAGCACGGCCATAAACCTAACCTGCCAGCTACCAGCCCGACACAAAGAGCCCTCACACCCTGGGTAAAAAAAAAAAAAAAAAAACCCACATCCTCAGGATACCTAAATGCTGCGCTACTAAACAACACGGGAAAGCTAGGGGTGCAACCCAATGTGTGGAATATGCGCCTAACACGTATGAAACCCAGAGTTCAAGCCCCAGTGCCCTGTAAACCTGGTTTAGCGGCACAAGCTTGTGATCTTAATATTTGGATATAATTGGAAATTCAAGATCATATTTGGCTACACAGGAAGTTTGAGGCCAGCCTAGGCCACATGAGGTTTTTTTTTCCTTTCCTTTTTCTCAAACAAAATCAAACGAAACAAAACAAAGAAACAAAGCATCATGGAGCCAAGTGCAGGGAAGGAGTTAGCTAGCTGAAGCAGAGACAACTGCAGCCTCTCTCTCCAGAACCGAATGAGGATGAATAGTCAAGGTGTACATAGCATGTAGCCTAAGCTGGCCAGATACGCGGGCCCTGGGTCAGTCAGCCGCGGGAGACAACTGCAGGCGGTAGTGGTAGCCATCTGCCCTCCCAGGACCTCAGCAGCCCGGGTTGCTTGCCTTTGGTCAGTCTCATCAGCGGCCTACTTGGCCAGCCACCCGGCCTCTGGACAGGTGGGAGCTAACCACTCCAGCACCGGGCTCCCTACAAGCGGCTCTGCCATGCGTTCATTGGTAGGTACACGGGCTGAGTTCCCCAGATCTTCTAGATACACACCTGAGAAGTATTCACGGGAGTCCTGAGAGTGCTCATGCTGTGACATGGCCCAAGGACAGTTTTCTACAAGAGAAACCAAAGAATAGTCACCAAGCCTGTGGACCAGCCCTGGACAGCTCCTGTGCCTTAACTCACACCCCATACCTGCTGACTCCTAAGAGGCGGGTGTGTGTGTGTGTGTGTGTCACAGTACTATGAAGGGGAGCCTGCAGTGCCTGGGGACACCATCCTTACTCTAGGGTGCTAAATCCCTTAGTCCATCTACTATGAGCTTTCTGTGAGTGCAAGGGAAGTGAAGAGCTCTTTCTCAGGTCACGTCATCACTAAATGACGCACTCAGCTCATCAGTACTCAGCTCTTTAAAACCCAAGCGTCTCTGACCCCATCTAGCTCTGAAGGAAGGCAACTGGAAATCGCCTCCTCCCTGGATCCAGTCCAGCCTCGCCCAGCACTTTGAGGTGGGGGTGTGTCCATGAGCCTCTCCTCAGATCTGCCCTGGTTGCCAGGGGCCACACATGCCCATTTCAGATGCAGTTCTTTCCGTCTCTTCAATGGCCTAGGGCAACCCAGCAACTGCCTCTACCCCAGGGTTGCACTGTGTCCTGAGATGCCGGAAAGAAGGAGCCATAGGCTCAGAAAGAAGGGATAGAGTGGGTATGCAGAACACACTGAGATTGGAGGTACTATCTGGGACGTTTGTGCAAGGACGCACGGGGTGGGGAGGGGCCTGTACGAGGAAAGGATATAGTCCACACTTGCAGCCACTGAGACTGAGTGGATGGGCAGGATTTGGAGGCACTCGGGGTGGTAGCGAAGGGGAACAGACCACACCCACGTGCAGGTGAGTGGTTGGATACACCCCTGCTCTGGTGGATCGTAACTCTAGGCAGCCGCACGCAATCTGGTGCTGAGGACACCGAAGCGCCACCCAGCCCATTTCCGAGCTCCCTCCCCTCCCCTCCGCCGGTTACGTTTCATCTTTAGTTCAATTGCTGAGGGTGTGTCAAGACGGCCAACACAGAACAAACACCGACAATCGGATGCCCGCGGTGTCCCCGGCCGCCCCTTGGCGCGCGCGCGCACTGGCATTCGGATCTCTTTCGATCGAACCCCTCCGGAGGCGCGAAGCCCGCACAGCCTCTCGCCCACCCAGGCCTGAGAGGCAGGCGCTGGCATACACGCCTGGCGTGGCCATGGCCCGGGCTTCTCAATCAGGACTCCCGCCGTTCCCGGCGGGCTCGCAGCCGGAGCCGGTGACACTCCTGCGAGCCGCGCCAGGCTCCTAACCGTGCGGCGTGAGGCCGCTTCCAGCCGAAGTCGCGCCCTCACCAGCGAAGTCTGTTCCGGATCCGCGGCGGCTCGCGTGCGCAGGCCTAAGAGTCGTGGGGTGCCGGCCTGGGAGGGACTACGAAGTTTCGGAACAGTGCAGGGCCACTCACCGAAGCCCCGAGGGTAGGGGCGCGCCTGCTTTAAAAGCTTGGAGGAACTCCGCCCCCACCTTAGCAGAGCGCCACTGCCAGCCACGCCCTCGGGCTGCTGAGTTGCCCCCAACCCGCCCTTGCCGCGCCCCTTCGCCCTCGCCACGCCCCCGAGACCGCCAGGGCGGTCCCCAACCCCCGCCCAAGCCTTTTTCTGCACTTGCCCGTGGGCTAGTGCCCTAAGCCGCCCACGCTCGCGCGTGTTCACCCGCCCTCGGTTCCGCATCCCTCTCCTAGGTTAGGAAGTGGCCGGGTCTCAGGAGAGCTTGAGTTCAGAGAAGTGCCATGAGCACCTCTTTCCTCAACCCCATCCCAACCCCCAGTGGCTTCCTAGTAAGTGATTCTACAGATCTTGAGCCTCCTATTGTCCTTGGAGCACACACTTAAGCAAAGTACTATTCCCCAGCCTCTCCTTCCCACTCCGCGATAGCTTCCACCTAGTTCTCTCCACTGTTGCTCAACCGTGATGGCGGGTGGGTGACCTGGGCAGGCATTTGGAGTGTAGCGGGAATTTGTATATAAATAGGCATGATGAGCCAGGTTGGCGTCGGATTGAAAGTATGGAGGGTCCTGACGTCTCTCTCTCTCTCTCTCTCTCTCTCTCTCTCTCTCTCACACACACACACACACACACACACACACACACACACACACACACACACGCTCGCGCGCTTTTCCAGGATCCCTCCCATCTCTAAGTATCCTGATGACTCAGAGAGCCGCACGCTGCCTTTGTTGGGGTAAACAGGTTACGTGCCATGTTGTTCCACCTAGCTCTTAGAATCTTCTAGTTAGAATCCCAGCCCGATGCAGGCTCGTGGAGTTGCAGGGGGAAGGTTCAGGAAAGCTGAAGACCCAGGCAGGACGGGAGATTCAGGGTCCAGATCATTCTTTCACCTCAGTCTCTCACAATCTGTGAGCGTTTTGTCTTTTGCATCGCTTCCTAGCAGCACCCCAATACCTTGTTGGTCCAACCCTCCCCCATTCCAGAAAATCTCTGGAGACTTAAGGAACAACTTCCCCAACCGTCTCCGTACTGAGGAGTAAGGAGCCCAGAGTACCCCCACCTCACCCAGTCTATGGACTCCTGCACCACTGCCTGTCTCAGAGAAACTGAGAGTGACCTTTCTTTCCTCAGCCCTTTAGGCAGTGTTTAAGGGACAGTTCCTTCATTTTCCCACCTGCCCCGTGCTGTGCAGGCCAGAGGCAGAAAGGGCAAACAGACACAGAAGTCCTCCTTCCTTTGCTTCCCTGGGTGGGGACAAGAGTAGGCAGGCTCAGGGACCCCGCCTACACATACCTCCCCTCCCGTTCCAGGCATTGCCTAGAGACTGTCCAAGTACCTTTAAGATCCGCCTACCCTAAATAGGGCAGTGGTGGCGCACGCCTTTAATCCCAGCACTTGGGAGGCAGAGGTAGGTGGATTTCTGAGTTCAAGGCCAGCCTGGTCTACAGAGTGAGTTCCAGGACAGTCAGGGCTACACAGAGAAACCCTGTCTCGAAAAACACCAAATAAATAGATAGATAGATAATCTAGATAGATAGATACATAGATAGATAATCTAGATAGATAGATAGATCTAAAAATACCCCAAAAACGTTAAGAACTTTTAAAATGGTGTGTGTAGAAAGGGAAGGGCTGATGAGATGGCTCAGCAGGTAGAGACACTTGCCTGAAAGCTTTCCTCTACCCTTAACCTTCCACATGACCCACGGGACATGTGTTCCTCCCCAAATAAAGAGCTTTAATAATAATAAAAAGGGGGGTGGTCTTCAAGTGGCTCAGTGGGTAAAGGCGCTTACCATGCAAACCTTGGTGACTTGCGGTCAATTCCTGGAACCCGCATAAGAGGGAAGGGAAAAGATAAACTCCATTGAGTTGTCCCAAGGCACCCAGCTCCTTCAAAGCAGAAAGTCACCTGACTGCATCCACTTCAAATCCAGCAACAAGTGTTGCTTTTTTATTTATTTATTTATTTATTTATTTATTTATTTATTTATTTATTTATCAATCAGTTTTTCGAGACAGGGTTTCTCTGTGTAGCCCTGGCTGTCCTGGAACTCACTCTGTAGACCAGGTTGGCCTCAAACTCAGAAATCTACCTGCCTCCACCTCTCTAGTGCTGGCATTAAAGGTGTGTGCCACCACTGCCTGCCTAAGGGTCTCTTTTTCAAAGCAGAGCTTGAGTTTGCACCTGGAGTGTGTCCACGTAGCCGTCCGACCAGCACTGCGCCTGCCCACTTTCCGTTTCTGGCAGCCTCCCTCCCATTCAGCAAAGAGAATCACCTCGGTGACCTGTGGAAGTGGCTGCAGCCTGTCCCTGGAGTCATCCCATACCTCCTGCCCCAGGGGATGTTCCTGCCGGGACTGTCACCTCGGGAGGTTTGATGTGAGCCCTTCCAGCCCCTAAGCCTTCTCATTCCTCAGACTGACCCATCTGTCTCCCCAGACCCAAGAAATGAGTCTCTAGTTAGAAAATTCCATGAAGATTTAGTCTCAGACTGAAACAGTTTTCCTTATCAAGCCATCTTTCCTGTTTCCTGTTGTCCTTATTTTTCTATTATTTGAACATTCACCCAGGCATGAAATTTCAGAGATGTAATTTCTCAAGATACAAAAAAGAGAGGGAAAAACTTCAATTTCTTTACTGATACAGGAAATGCGGCTGTCACTGCCTTGTAAAGGAGATGCACACTCGGAACTGTCCGCTTAGTTCTTTCCTGCTTTGCAGATTTATACTCAATAATATGAAATAAAATCTTTGAGCCTCATGCACTTTTTGCTTTAAGCTGATCAGTTTAGCCATTCAGAGGCCTTGGAGCAGGAAAGGAGAATAATCTGTTGATAAACACATTTTTCTTCAGAGTTTTGGAGAATGAGACATTTTTGGCATTGCTTCAGAACACTGGGTTTTTTTCCAGTTTGGCTTTTTCCACTTTTACCCCCAAGTCATTCCCTTGGCTCTATCTGACCAGTCATTGTCTTGTCTTGTCACCAACTGTTCCTTCAAAACGGCTTTTTGGTTGTTCTATGTTTTACCACCACCAACCCAGAGCAGCAGCCCTGTGCCTCCTCCTGGATAAGTATATTTTAAAGAAAAAAAGGAGATTGTCAAATAGACTTCCCTGGTACACTCCTGCACAGAGGAACCACACAGCACACAGCCTTTGGTCAGTTTCTGGTGTGTGTGTGTGTGTGTGTGTGCGCGCGCGCGCGCGCGTGTGTGTGTGTGCGCGCGTGCGTGTTAGGGTGAATTATGAGGGACACAGGCAGGTTGGAACTTGCTATCTACCGAGACTGTCCTCAAACTTTTTTGTTGTTTTGAGACAGGGTTTCTCTGTATAGCCCTGGGTATCCTGGAACTCACTCTGTAGACCAGACTGGCCTCAAACTCAGAAATCTGCCTGCCTCTGCCTCTCAAGTGATGGGATAAAGGCGTGTGCCACCATGTCTGGCTAATTTTAATGTACATAATTTCTATATTTACTGTATATGGCCACCATGTATATCTGTTTACCATGTTGGTGACTGGTGTCAGAGAAGAGAGTTGGGTCCCCTGGAATTGGAGTTATGGATGCTTGTAAGCCATGATATGGGGGCTAGGAATAGAACCTAGGTCCTTTGCAAGAGTAATAAGTCCGCTTAACCACTGAGCTGGCTGGGCAGTGGTGGCACACGCCTTTAATCCCAGCACTTGGGAGGCAGAGGCAGGTAGATTTCTGAGTTCGAGGCCAGTTTGGTCTACAAAGTGAGTTCGAGGACAGCCAGGGCTTCACAGAGAAACCCTGTTTGGAAAAAACCAAACCAAACCAAACCAAATCAAACCAAACCAAATCAAACCACCTTGAGCTCTCTCTATAGCCATTACCATTTATGTTTTGAGACTGGGACTCACATAACCCAGATTGGTTTAAAACTCTGTGCTGTTAGAAAAACCTTGAAATCCTGGTCTGCCTGCTTCTACTGCCACCCAGTGCTGGGATTACAAGTGTGTGCCACTGTGCCCAGTTTATGCACTGAGGATAGGACACAGGGCTTCTTGTATGCTGGGCTAGTACTCTACCTATTAAGGTGCATCCCAAGCCTGAGAATTATTCTGGAATGTGTATGTGCCTGTACTTAGGTGCATGCATGTGTGTGCAGACCAGAAGACAACCTTCCTCTGTCAAGTTCCTGTCATTTGCTTCGCCGCCAGCCCCTCCCCCCCCCCCCCCCCCAGTCTCTTAGCACCTGGAACTTGCCAAGTTGGCTAGGCTAGCTGGTCAGTGAGCCTCGGAGGACTTACCTGGTCCCATCTCCAAGTGCCGCTATTATAAACGTGCTACCATACCCAGATTTACATTTTACTTTTTATGTGTTTGAATGTTTTGCCTTCATGTATATCTGTGTACCTCTTGTGTGGCTGGTGCATGTGGAGGCCAAAAGGAGGTATTGGATGGATCTCCTGGAACTGGAGGTATAGATGGTTGTGAACTACTATGTGGGTGGTGGGAATAAAAGCCAGGTTCTTTGGAGGAGTCAGTGCTCTAAACCCCAGAGTCATCTCTCTCTAGTATGCTAGGTGGCTGAAAAGCCATCTCTTCAGCCCCAGATTTGTTTTGTCTTGTTTTGTTTTGAGAGACAGGGTTTCTCTGTGTAGCCCTAGCTGTCCTGGAACTCACTCTGTACACCAGGCTGGCCTTAACTCACAGAAATCTGCCTGCCTCTGCCTCTTTAGTGCTGGGAAAAAGGCAAGCGCTACCATTACCTGGTTAACTTTTTTTTTGGGGGGGGGAGGATGTTTCAAGACAGGGTTTCTCTGTATAGCCCTGGCTGTCCTGGAACTCACTCTGTAGACCAGGCTGGTCTCAATCTCAAAAATCTGCCTGCCTCTGCCTCCCAAGTGCTGGGATTAAAGGCATGCACCACCACTGCCCCGCAACTTTTTTTTTTTAAATTGAGTTCTGGGGATCAAACTGAGGTCCTGAAACGAAACCATTTCTCCAGTTGGTAGATTAAAAATCAATCAATCAGTCAATCAATCAATCCCTAGGACTTTATTTTCTTAGAATTTCAAACAATATATTTTGATTATATTCTTTCCCATTCCCCAACTCTTTTCAGATATTCCCTTGCCCTCCTACCCACTCAACTTTATGTTCTCTTGCTTGAAAAAGAAAAAAAAGAAAACAAAGTGCATACACCTTTTGTGCAGTAATTCATGTAGGCCAACTACCTTGTCATACTATTTTAAAGACAAAAGCTGGTGTCTGGTCTCAAAAGCCCAGACTGGTCTCAAATTACATAGCCAAAATTAACCTTTTTTTTTTTTTTCTAGACAGGGCTTCTCTGTGTAGCTCCTGAGGGCTGTTCTGGAGCTCACTCTGTAGACCAGGCTGACCTTGAGCTCAGAAATCCGTCTGCCTCTGCCTCCAAATGCTGGGATTAAAGGCATGCACCACCACCACCACCCACCACCACCACCCGGGCAAGGTTAACCTTAAAATTCTTGATCCTCCTACCAAATTGCTTGGATTATAGGTATGTGCCACCATGCCTGGCTTTAGAATGTTTTTAAAGTTTTTCTTTCCTATGTGAAAAATCATTACAATCATTAACAATGAAATAAAAACCAAACAATCCCACCCCATATAACAAATACTAGAAAAGACTCCAGAAAGCACTAATTATGGAACTCAATTAGAAATCTGGCTGACAGAAAAGCCCTCCAGGGGCTTCCTGGAGATCAGCCATGATGGGGTGGGAAGCAAGCCTCCCCCCCCCAGGTACTTCCCCACCACTAGGCTTGCTGGGGGGGATAAGTAGGGTTACTGCTGTCACCCCTTTGCACATCTACTAAACCGTTCCATGTAGTATGGCATCTCAACTCCCAAACCCTCCAAGCTGCTTTAGGAGGGAGGCCTGCCCTTAGGCATCCCTGCTTTGGGCCAACTCCCAAAGCTGCCCCTAAGGCGCTTCCCTTTGCCTCAGGCCCCTGTGGGAAGGACCGGGATGCAGGAGCTCTGTGCAGCAGGCTGCCTGGAGAGCTGACTCTGGGACCAGCCCCTTTCCCTGCTCTCTGCTCTGGGCTTGGGGATGAGGGGTAGATGGGGGCCGTGTGGTGCAAGCCTCATGCCCATTTGTATGTTTGTTTTCCTTTAGTAGATACTTGAGCCAACTTTGGAGGCTCTGGAGAGTCTGTGCTTCCACAGCTCTGCTTAGACGCTCTTCCGGGTCTAACTAGGCCTGCCAGTGCCCCTAGTGCTGTGCCAGGTACTCTATCGCTGGTGACCTAGTTGTCTACATTTATAAGGTGACACTGAGGGGCAAACCATAGAGCTTGTACAGAGTTGACCAACCCATGAAGGCATTGTACCCACAGGAGCCTTGCCGTAGGTAAGCATGGTGGCTTGTACCTATTAACCGTCTACTAGGGAGAATGGAATGGGAGTTCTTGGCCAGCCTCTGTTACACAGCAAAAACTTTTTAAAAGATTTATTCATTGCTTTTTTTTGTTTGTTTTGTTTTGAGACAGAGTTTCTCTGTGTAGCCCTGGCTGTCCTGGAACTCACTCTGTAGACCAAGCTGGCCTCGAACTCAGAAATCTGCCTGCCTCTGCCTCCCAAGTGCTAGGATTATAGGCATGTACCACCACCACCCAGCTTATTCATTATTTTATGTAAGTACATTTTTACTGTCTTCAGACACACCGGAGGACGACACTGGATCCCATTACAGATGGTTGTGAGTCACCGTGTAGTTAATGGGAATAGACGATTCTAGGAGGGGAATACAGCTACTCGTATACCTTTGACAGAAGACTGGTTCTCCTCTCTTCAGGGAAGGTTGTCCTCTTCGACCTAGACCTAGTGCAGAGCTTCAGGAGGGACACATGGATCAGTGAGGAAGGGGACCCACCCACCTAGCCAGCCAGATCAGCCGACAAGCCTGGTAATCAATGGGGTGACAGATGTTGTAGTCAGACTGCCCTCACTTTGGTAGCTAGAAATTGAACTCAGGACCTCTAAGAGCAGTCAGTGCTCTTAACTGCTGAGCCATGTCTCTAGTCACAGTTACATAGCAAATTCTTTTTATTGATATATTTTTACATTTCAAATGATTTCCCCTTTTCTGGGTCCCCACTCCCCACAAGTCCCATAAGCCCTCTTCCCTCCCCCCGTTCCTCCATCTACCCCTTCCCGCTTCCCTGTTCTGGAATTCCCCTATACTCTTGCACTGAGTCTTTCCAGAACCAGGGGCCACTCCTCCATTCTTTTTGGACATCATTTAATTTGCGGATTATGTCTTGAGTACTCAAAGTTTCTAGGCTAATATCCACTTATCAGTGAGTGCATACCATGATTGATCTCTTGAGACTGGGTTACCTCACTTAGTATGATGTTACATAGCAAATTTAAGGCCAGCCTGGACTACATGATATCCTATTAAAACAACAACAACAAACAAAACAAAAAGAAAGAAAAAACAGGTGGAGGGAGTGGAGGTTTTCTTTAGGATAGTCAGTTTTGTGTCTCCAGCTCCCGGGACTCCTCAGTGTGTAAGCTAGCGAGGGTGACTGTGTGATGTGATTACACCCTCTGAAAGTGCGCTGGGAGTTCCAGTGTGAGCCTCGAGGGCTCCTCCTTCAGTAGTCCTAGCCAGGAACATCAAAGACAGACTGAGAAAGTCTCCAGTACCCAGGGTTCCACCCGCCAAAGCCACACCAGGGACACTGGGGGACAGACAGAGACAGAGGCAGCTTGTTGAGTGACAGTTTATTGGTCCTTAATCTCCAAGTGAAATTCACAGACACAACTGTGGATAAAAACATGTAAAATAATATAAAAATAAATTGAAGGCTACTTTTTTTATATTTACTGAATTAAGTAGTGTAATAAATACTATAAGCAAAAAGTTGCAATCACACAATTCAGTTTCACTGAAGTTATAGTAGTGTTTGTAAATATGAATTTTAAAATTTAAGTTACAAATATTAAAGCATTGAAAAACTAGTATAAAAGTGAATTTTGGCACGTAAGTGAGCTCTTCATTAGTATCTGACGCGTGGGGCAATGAGAAAGCCACTCCCACCTGTGTTCTGAGCTACACCTACCCAACTAGTCAGCAGCACGGCTGGAATACTTAACAGTTTACAGTCTTTGAATTGAACTTTTCCCTTTTGAGAAGCCAGAGCTTATTACTGTGCAAAAATTCTCCAAAATCCTAACAGGATTTAGGAGGGACATTTTTACTGGTGACAGCGTAAGGGCTGGTGCCAGGCCTCAGGTCGGAGAGCCCGAGGCTTGGTGGGGCTGACTGCCCCTGACATTTGCTTTCTTTTCTCCCTCCAATCAACAACAGAAAATCCTGCAGGAAAACCAAACAGCCATAACTTCAGTGACTGCACCATTGCACACTCATTCTGTGATCAGAACTGAAGCCGCTAACAGGAAAGCCGGGAGAAAACCCCGGAAGGGCTTCTGCCTTCTGGGAGCCTATCCCTATATCCTTGCTGGGTCCCTGGTCCCCACTTCTAAGGTTAGAGGCTAAGACTGTCATGACTTTCCCTCTGGAGAGAGCCTCAGACCACACTCTTTTACCAAGAGGAGGGATGTGAAACCCCACATGGAAGTCAAGGGACCTGCAGGCCGCAGGGATGGGCACAGGAGCCAGCAGGTCCCTCTCCTGGTCCTCAGAACACAGTGTGGTTGCTGCCACCCAGGCGTCTCAGCAGGCTAGGGAGCATCTCAGGAGGCTTCAGCTAGCTTGCCCTCTTGGCTTAGAAACTGAACGTTCGGTCTGCCTTTTCTTCAACCACGGTTTCATATTCAAGTTGAGGTAATCAGTTTTCCCTCTAACGATCCAGAGGAATGGGGGCAGTGGGGGCGGTGGGGGCAGCGCATGACTATGGACAAGGGTCAGAAACCAAGCTCACCACGTAGCACAGCCCCAACCCCTCTTTAAAAACTTTTTTTTGTGCAGCAGCCAGACTGCCAGGCCAAAGCAGCCAGAGCTCGTAATCTAGAGCTTCCACCGAAAACTTCACAGTAACTCTGCAGGAAATGAACTGGCCTGTGGTTCTTCCCCCCCTCCCCCCCAAAGGAAGTAAGATAGCTTGTGGTCCCCCTTCCCTTTTCTAAGGCTGCTAGCTCAAAGTTTAGTTTTTAAAAAGAGCTTGGTAAAGATAAAGGGAGCTATAATAACTCATTGCTTATTAATCAATTGCACTTAAGATCTATGTTATTGATCCCCAGCCAGAAGTCAGGGACTCCCAGACAAGGGCTCAACAGGAGGGTCTTGTCACCACTGTGCTTTGGAGTTGAGATTGAAGCATATGGGCCTGAGTTTCACAAGCTTTTCTGAATGCAAGATTTCTTACCCAATGGGACTTGACTTGTAATTTGGTTTGTTCGGCTTCCAATTTTTTTCCCTAACACAAGTATATTTTATTGACAAGTCCTTGATTACTACTTTGCTATCTGCCCAAAGAGCGAGCACTGAGTTACCAGGCCCATGAACCCATATGCTCCATCTTTTCTCTCTCCGCTGCGCCAGGGCCCTTTCCCAAACCCTCTACATTACACAACACTATGCTGGATTTACTATGTGCTTCTTCCTAAGGCATGCAAAAAGTCCACGAAACTCAGAAAACAGTTATAGCCCAGCAGCAGAGGCACTCAAGTCCTAGCAGACATCACCTTTAGTGACCTTATTCCTCAGTCTTGGGAATGCAAATTAGTTTACCTTTGCAGTATGATCCAACCTAAATCAAAACCACTGGAGGGAATTCTAATTTGGATATCAGAATTTTTCAAATTCCTGGTCCTTGGGAACCAAGTAAACAAATCCAGGGCCAGGGGCAATTTTGGGAGGTTTTCTGAAATGTATTGGCCTCCAGGGCAGGAGGTGGGGAGGCCAGGTGCTAGAGACCAACAGCCCCTAAATGGTTAGACCCTGGGCCCAAGACAGGCTAGTTACAGGCTATCCACCTTAACCGGGAGGTGAGGCACACCAGGGCGCAGACAGCAGGCCTGCTCTTCTCCCTGAATTAGAGAACTAAGTGATGCCACAGAGGATCTCAAGGACCAACCTCATGAGGTGCTGCTATTAGTGAAGGAGCCTTGAATTTCTAGAAAGCACCATATCTTACTTCCATTCATCCCACAGAAGAGTTCTCATCTAGAAGGCATTGTGGATCTCCGCCTGGCCACTGCTTCAGCAACCAGGGTCCTTCTAAAGACCAGCAGCTACACTGTGCAAGCCAAAGGCCTTTCCTCTGTCTTACACGGTGCCCATCAGTCCAATGGCGTCTACCAGACACCCAGAGCCGCTGGCACACAGGGCAGCGCTAGCTGCTCATCCTGTGCCCTGCCCTTACTCAGTGGTCCACACGATGCCCTTCAGGGTGCAGAGAGAAGAGAGAATAAAGACAACATGTACTACACTGGCAGGCACAGGCCAGGGAGGACAGACACAACCCCTTCAGGAGGGGCCTCCAGGAAAGCTGGACACCCATTCATTCATTCATCCCTGGTGGGCACGGGCCCAGCTTTCTCTAGGGTTTCTGCTCAAAGAGGTCCCGGTATTCCTGCTGCTCCAGCTCACGGTTGTACCTCTCGATCTCCCGATTGGCCTCTTCCACATAGTCATTCATGAACTGGTCCATGACTGGCACCTGGTTAAGGAGGTGAGGTGTAAACCTGGAGGACAAGAGGGTGGCTTATCCCAGGGATCTCGTGGGCAGGTGAGGTGTTGGAAACCAGAGCATCTGCCACAGAGCATCATAGCAACAACGGGGGTAGCAGGCATCATGAGTCCTACAACCAAGCCCTTGGGGTTTATTAGCACCCTGAAGCTCGTAGCCCTGCATTTCAGCCCCTGTCGATCTCTTCATGCAAGGACTGCTGTAACAGGTCATCTTCAGTTTGTTTGTTAGGACCCTGTTATTACCAATGTTGCCTACAAACCACACTTCACAAAGTAAACATTACAACTGCTCAATAAAGGACAGATTTAACACTAGCATGGACTGTGTGCCTGTGGGGTTTGTCCCTGTGAGCCCCCCAGGACTACAGACTCTGCCTGCTCCTAGGGCGTAGCTGTGGTGGTCCTAGGAGACCCCCATTTTGTAGGGTGCTTGTATCTCCTAGATCTTCACACTATGACCAAACTGTTTCCAAGGATACGTGGGTGAAAATCGGTCTTGTCCCCAAAGAAGTTAACAAACTGGGTGCCATTGTAAAAGTAGCCTGCAGGTAGGGGGTCCAAGTGGCGTTTCACCTGTGGAAAGGAATCCTGTTGCATCATCTGACAACTTTTTATTATTTCTTCCATTCATTCAAAACAAACAGTGCTGTTCATGGTGACCCATGCCTTTAATCTCAGCACCCTGCAGGTATATGGATCTCTAGGAGTTTGAGGCTAGCCTGATCTACATAGTGAGTTCCAGGCAAGCTAACTGCATAGGTGGCTCTGTAGTTAAGGGTACCAGCTGCTCTTTCAGGAGACCCAGGTTTCATTCCAAGCACATACATGACCTGTAACTCCAGTTTCAGGGGCCTGAACCTTTTCTGGCTTCTTCAGGCACCAAGCATACTGAACGGACATTGGGACTAGTGACAGCCTATGATGGGGCTCTGCTGGGGCTTTTGGTCTTTTGTCCTAAGATCTTGAGAAAAGGCCTCCAAGGGCATGGGCTTGGGAAAGGGGCTTAGAAGTCAGTCTGCTGTTAGGAAGGTTCACACAGAAAACCTCATCTTGGCTTTAGGATCCCATAGCCTTCCTGTGAACTGCGCTATCTACAGATCTTTCTTCTGGGCCTCAGATGACTTCTGTATGGTTCATCTTAAGCAGAGATTTTGTAGCACTACTTGGGCAAGCCAGACCTTCCAATGTCCAGTCTCTTAACAGGTAACAGATCTTTTTCCACTTCATCCACGGGTCTCAGGAACAGTGGCCTCTGCACTTACTGAAGCTATAAGGTTAGCTCCTTGACCAGCCCCTGCCTCTCCTCTCCCACTGTCTCCTGAGAGAAGCCAGACGGCCAGGACATCCTACAGTAGACCTTCTTTCTGTGAACCCAGGACATCCTACAGTAGACCCTCCCTCTGTAAACCCAGGGCACGGCTAGCACAAGCCACGGAGGGGAGCTAGGGCGGGGCACTCACATGGATGCTCTTGATCTCCTGCTGGGTCAGCATGCCCCTAGTTTTCAGAGCTTTCCTCTGAGGCCTCTGCAGACGTAGAGAAAACAGACATCAACAGAGCTGATGGAGCTGAGGGGGGTGAAGGGTCCAGTTTGGGGCCAGTTACATGTCAAGAATCCCAGAAGTGGACGAGCACAGGAAATGGCTTCCATGGACATGCTATTTTGCTTTTCTATTCCTGAGGAAACCACTTTCCCACCAGAGCTCTGCAAGACAGCCAGGACCAAACGGCAGCTGAGCCCAGCACTTTACAATCCTCTTGGTAGATTCTCATACACAACCCACAACAATGACAGATAATGCATAAAAGCAACCTGAAGTTCCACAGTCTATAACATTCTATAACATTCAAGACCTTCTCTAAAACACAGAGTGGTGGCACACACTGTACTCCCTGAACTGGGGAGTGTGAAACAGGAGGACTAAGATGTGAAGGCAGAGCCGGGAAGTGGCGGCACATGCCTTTAATCCCAGCACTTGGGAGGCAAAGGCAGGCGGATTTCTGAGTTCAAGGCCAGCCTGGTCTACAGATGAGTTCCAGAACAGCCCCTACACAAAGAAACCCTGTCTGGAAAAACCAAAAAAAAAAAAAAAAAAAAAGATTTGAAGGCAGTAAGATTCAGCCTGACTACCACAGCTGAAACACCCAACCTCCTAAAATCACCTCCTTTAACAGAAGCAAAGGCAGAATTGCTTATCTGTATGAGGCAGCTCACAGCCCCTAGAAGGACTATCACCAACACACCCCTACTCCTGGTGTTCCAGGATGAGCCAAACCACCCATACCTCTGTGCTAGAAGGCTTAGCACCCACAGCTTCTGGAGAATGCAGGTGTAAAAAATATACAGTATTGGGGCTGGGGAGATGGTTCAGCAGTTAAGAATACTGGCTTCTCTACCAGAGAACCTGGATTTGACTTCCTGTGCAAAAATTATTTGTTATCTCAAGTTCAAAGAGATCTGACTTCTTCTGGCCTCCACAGGTACCAGGTATGCATGCGGTACACACATATATATGCAGGCAAAGCACCCACACACATAAAATAATAAAAACTACACTATCACTACACTGAGATTAAACTTTAGTCTCAGAACTCTAGTGGCAGGAGGATCTCTGAATTTGAGACCAGCGTGGTCTACAGAGCAAGTTTCCAGGACAGTCAGGACTGCACAGAACAAACTCTGTCTTGGAAACAAAACAAACAACAAAGAAACCAAGCTGGGTGTAGTGGAACATGCCTTTGAATCTAGTTCTGGAGAGGCAGGGGCAGGTGTGAATCTCTGAGTTTGAGGACAGCCTGGTCTACAGAGTGAGTTCCACGAGTGCCACGGCAGACAGACCTCGTCTAGAAAAAACAGAGCCTCCACCCCAACACAATGCCTGGAGTTTGCCCCAACAGCTTCTTCCTAACCCCCATGTCCCTAAGAGTGTTGGCTGATCCTTGAGGTATAGACTGGGGGTGTCAGAGGGGAGGGGAGGGGCTCCATCGGTGTGCTGGTCATATCCAGGCTCAGCAGTGTACATTTTGTAAGTCACCTGCTTAGCTGACTGTCGAAGCCAGTCTTTGAGGCTGTCC
The DNA here is from genome assembly GCF_947179515.1 of Apodemus sylvaticus. Taxonomy (NCBI): domain Eukaryota; kingdom Metazoa; phylum Chordata; class Mammalia; order Rodentia; family Muridae; genus Apodemus; species Apodemus sylvaticus. Next base: position 113,492,359 of record NC_067476.1, read on the forward strand.
TCCTTCAGGGAGCAGCCAATGAACACAAGGTAGCATTCTGGCTGCCCACTGTCTTGAGGGGTGCTTCTTGAGTTGGGGGGTGGCGTGGGTCCCTCCAAGACTGGCACAATGGTCAGGGAGTTGGTTAAAGTGTTGTGGCAGACCTCCATGGTCTTTTCAGAATCTGTACAGAGAACACATTTGTCCTTGAGACCAAATACCAGAAGAATGCCACACGGGAACAGTGCTGGCAGGCTGACAGATTCCTAAGAACTGGCATGACAGAAAGGATGGGTGGAAGTTAATGGCTTGGCTGAAGTGGGTGATCAGATACACTCTGTTACCTGGGCAGAGGGACAGAAGAGGAAGGAAAGGCCAGTCAGGCAAGAGAAGCTGGACCACTCCCCAGAGCATCTGCATCGACAGTGACCCTCAGGGAACTAGGAGCCTCTCCTGGGGCTGGAAGGGGGGCTAGGAGGAGGCCATGGGTGGCTCCAAGGGTGGGGTGCAGCTCTTCGGAATGTGGGAGCTGGAGGTGTGAGTAACTCAAGGGCAAAGGGCAGAGTCCCCACTGTGGGCAGACAGGACTGGAGCAGGCGCTCCTCAGCGCAGAGCAATGCCAGAAGATGAGAGACCCACGAGCTGTGAGGGTCCACACTCCCGGATTCAGCCCATTTACCTGAAAACTTCACTTTGCCAAGGATGTGGTAGATGTTTCCAGAGAAGGGACTGGGTTTGATGGAAGACTGAATTGCTGGAGGAGGAAAAGGACAGGGTGTCAGCTACCTGGAAGCAGAGGCCAAGATGAGGCCAACATGGCTAGAAAAGTTGGGGCCAGAGGAAGGGCTGAGGGTTCTGAGCTGCTCCCCCAGCCCTCCCACCCAGGGCACTGCTACTCTTCCCACAGTGATCCAAGTGACCCAAACAGACATGACCAGAGACAACTCTTCCCTCGGTGAAACATGTCACACTCACCTTTACACTTGGACACAAAGCGGGTTTTCTCCAGGGGACGGTCAAACCACACACAGATCTGAACCATTAGTGGAAAGACGGATCCAGCATCAAATTTACCTTCATACCTTAAAATATTTTTAAATATTTAAAGACAAGTATTTGTAATTTATTTTAAATTCATTGTCAGACTCATGTATATACACAGAAGTTGTAGTACCCCATCTCATCGGCTCAGTGGCTAGGGTTTTAGTCTATATGCTGCTGCCTTTGGGTCACCCGTTCTGTAAGGTCTAATCCGCTCACTAATACACTATTGTGCTTACAATATACATTTCCTTCCTCCCTCCCTTCTTTCCTCCCTCTCCTTCCCTCCCTTCCCTCATGACCTAGAGGGCTTATCTATCTCATGTTAGCCTCACTTTTGTTATGTAACCAAGGATGAGCAGAAACTTAGGTGTCTACTCCTACTTGAGGGATTAAAACCAGGAGGTACCACACCTAGTTTATATCCTGCTGGGGACTGAACTGAGGGCTCTGTTTTTTGTTTTGCTTTTGTTTTTCAAGATAGGTTTTCTCTGAGTGGTCCTGTTTGTGCCGAGATTAAAGGTGTGGGAGGTCTGTGTGTGTGTGTGTTCTGGTGCCCCATCAACTAAGCTACTTCCCAGTCCCACCAAACTGTTGGAACATGTACTGGCTGGTTTTGTGTGTCAACTTGACACAGGTTGGAGTTATCACAGAGAAAGGAGTTTCAGTTGGGGAAGTGCCTCCATGAGATCCAGCTGTAGGGCATTTTCTCAATTAGTGATCAAGCAGGAAGGGCCCCTTGTGGGTGGTACCATCCCTGGGCTGGTATTCTTGGTTCTATAAGAGAGCAGGCTGAGCTAGCCAGGGGAAGCAAGCCAGTAAGTAACATCCCTCCATGGCCTCTGCATCAGCTCCTGCTTCCTGACCTGCTTGAGTTTCAGTCCTGACTTCCTTTTGTGATGAACAACAGTGCAGAAGTGTAAGCTGAATAAACACTTTCCTCCCCAACTTGCTTCTTGGTCATGATGTTTGTGCAGGAATAGAAACCCTGACTAAGGCTATTCTATTTTTGTTTGTTTAGTTTTGTTTTTTGGGACAGGGCTTCTTTGTGTAGCTTTGGCTGTCCTGGAACTCACTCTGTAGACCAGGCTGGCCTTGAACTCAGAGATCCACTTGTCTCTGTCTTCAAAGTGCTGGGCCTAAAGGCCTGTGCCACCACCTGGCTGAAACACTTTCTAAAGTCTATGTCTCTGTTTCCCTGTGAGACTGGGAAGCACATCAGCCCCTGGAGCATAACATTCCTGAGAATACATAACATTCCTGAGAAACCTCTGGCCTTGAACTCACAGATCCACCCAACTCTGCCTCTCAAGTGCAGCATAAAAGGTGTGTCCACCACACCCAGCTTTTCTTTTTTTAAATCTTTTGTTGTTGTTGTTGTTGTTGTTGTTTGTTTTTTGAGACAGGGTTTCACTATGTAGCCCTGGCTGTCCTGGAACTCACTCTGTAGACCATGCTGGCCTCGAACTCAGAAATCCGCCTGCCTCTGCCTCCCAGAGTGCTGGGATTACAGGCGTGCGCCGCCACCACCTGGCAGCTTTTCTTTTTTTAATTTATGATTTTAATTTTCTTTTTGAGACAGGATTTTATGTCCTGTAGGCTGGTCTTAAACTTGGTGTGTAGCTGAGAGTGACCATGAGGCTTTGATTCTCCTTTCACAGACTACAGGAACACACCACACACCTGGGTTGTGTGACGCTGAGAAGAGGACGCAGCTCTAACATGCTAGGCAGCACTCTACTGAGCTGCACCCTCTGACCTCCACTGCTGACTTCTTAGATAAGACAGACTTACCTTGTCTATGCACAAGGATTCACGTACTATTAAAGAGGTATGATAGGACCCCAATCAGAGGTTTCTTCTAAGGTTTTTTTTTTTTTAAACAAAAGAAAACTTTTATTTTCTCCATTATAAGGTTTCTCTGTGTAACACTGGCTATCCTGGAATTTGTGTTATGACTAGCCTGGAATTAAAGGCATGAGCCATTACTTCCCAGCTTAAAAAATAATTTTGTTTTGTTTTAAAGCATAGTTCAATCAGTTTTTAAATTCACATAAATAATTGGTGGTAGAAGGATTGTGTCTGAATAAAGTACCAGGGGAAAGTAAGGATAGCAAAGATAATCTGGAAAAATAGGAGAGATTAATTCTGGTCAAGTTTACCAATGTCTTCTCCTAAACCTTTGTACCCATTGCAATAAAACAGGCTCTAGAGATGGCTTCACTACGTAAGGTGCTTGCCAAATGTGTAAAAGAACCCACATTTAAATCACCAGCACTCACATAAACTACACGTGTTGATGTGTGCCTGTAACCTCAGTGCTGGGGAAGAGATGAGGGTGTGTGTGTCCTAAGGGCTTGCTGGCCAAAACAGTGAGCTCCAGGTTTACAGAGGAAGACACCAGACACTGGCTACCGATCTCTACAGGCTCAGGCACAAACAAGTATACTTGCATAGACACACACTTATATTTGCTCAACAGAGGGAGGGAGGGAGGGGGGGAGAGACAGAGACAGAGAGAGAGAGAGAGAGAGAGAGAGAGAGAGAGAGAGAGAGAGAATAGGTTTAGAGTGTTAATTCTGGCACTTGGGAAGCTGAAACAAGAAGACCACCATGATTTCAAGGCCAGCCTAGGGTACACACTGAGATCCTGTTTCAAACATATACATGCACATCCCCAAAAGCCTGGCATAGTGGACCAAGCCTGCAATCCCAGCACTTAATGGCTGAAGGCAGAAGAGAGCAGGAAACATAGCAGGTTCAAGACTAGCCTGGGTATGGTAGGGCTATGTCTTCAAAGCAGGCTCTGAACCCAGACAACCTGGTTGGAACCTAGCTCTCTAAGTTACTAGTTGTTCCTTGGATGTAACAGTGAACTTCTCACCGCTTCTGTTATCTATAAAATGTGAGCAATAATGGCACTTATTATATATTATGCTGCTATGAGAATAAAGAAGGGAAGACTGGCAAAGCTCTGAAGCAGCGCTGCCCGACAGAGCTTCCTGCCCTTGTGGGAATGCTCTGGTTCTGCACCACCCAGGGCTGTGGCTACCAGCCACCGGCAGCCTAGATGAGCTCTACATTTTGAGTTTTACTAATTTATATTTACATTACGCTCAGCAGCTGTGTAGCTAGTCCAGCGCAGTGCATGCCCCAGGGACAGCTCAGGTGACAGTGCTGAGCAAGACCACAGCAGACTTTGTTTCTTGTTTTGTTTTTTCAAGACAGGGTTTCTCTGTGTAACCCTGGCTGTCCTGGAACTCACTCTGTAGACCAGGCTAGCCTTGAACTCAGAAATCCATCTGCCTCTGTCTCCCAGGTGCTGGGATTAAAGGCACGAGCCACTACCGCCCGGCTTTTTTTTTTTTTTTTAAGATTTATTTATTATTATATGTAAGTACACTGTAACTGTCTCCAGACTACAGTAGACTTTAAATGGCCCCTTTCCTCATTCCCTGGAGAGGCTGTGAGCTGTGAGGCAGCTACCGAGAACAGCCCACAGACCTCGTTAGCAGAAGCCTACCTCTAGATGAGAAGGCAAGAGGACTGACTACTGGGCAGAGTGCTTTTCTATTTTGGGAGTTCAAGTCTTGGTACCTGGGCTGGAGAGATGGCTCAGAGGTTAAGAGCACTGACTGCTCTTCCAGAGGTCATGAGTGCAATTCCCAGAAACCACATGGTGGCCCACAACCATCTATAATGAGATTTGATGCCCCCTTCTGGTGTGTCTGAAGCAGCTATAGTGTATTCATATAAATAAAATAAACAAATAATTCTTTTTAAAAAAAGCGTTAGTTCCACGCTGCGACAAACTACTATACTTGGCTTGGTGCCTGCAGGATGACCTCCTGAATGGCAACTGAGAGGCTCTGACGAGGGGCGCTGGCCCCACAGGGTTACTGGTGCATGGCAGGGTACCCCAGTTAACACGTGTGACCCTTGAGAAGCACATCTGCTCTTCTCATTTTTGCTTTCTCTGCTGTGGATACATAAGCCCTCTGGCCACATTTCTTCTTAAAGCTACAATTCAGTAAAGATACTTGCCAGCCGGGAAACAGTAAGTATCGGGAACGCAGCATCTGGGGACTTGAAAAACTATTTTCTGAGAGAATCAGCTCAATGTCTTCATTCCTTTAAAAACATAGAGCAGACACAGGTTAGTCAGGATTGTGTCAGTGTTAACCTGTTTCCTCCCTGCACACGCATGCTTACACAGGACAACTAACTGTCTGCATAACAGTTCACTTCTAAATACTTCAATACACATCCTTCAAGAACAGCGTCTTGTAGGCAGAGGCAGGCAGATCTCTGAGTCTGAAGACAGCTTGGTTCCACATGCACAATGAATTTCAGACCAGCTAGGCTAAACAGAGATTCTGTCTCACAACAAAGAGAGCAAAATGAAACAAAAAGTGCCAAAAAACCAAATAAAAAGGACACTTTCTCTTACAGGACCACAATATATTATTACACCTGATGAATTTAGTTCTATAATCAGCAGTAGTAAATGTAAAATTTCAGGCCCTTTCCCAAATTCACTGAATCAAAAAAAAAATTTTTTTTTTTTTTTTATATAAGGTGTCCTGCAGCCTAGGCTGGCCCTACTCACTAAGTAGCTGGTTCTCCTACCTCTCCTTTTTCAAGTGCTGAGACTGCAGTCATGAAGCACCACGTCTTGTCGGTGTGAGGCTCAGTAGCAGGTGGGGTTGTCTTCACTAACTCACAGCAGAGAGGCACATGACAGCAGAATGCCCCATTACTGCTTTTGTGGTTTAATCATTTGGTCAACACACAGCCTGCCAGATCTTAAGAATGTAAAGGTGGGGGCTGGAGAGCTGCTCAGAACACTTGCTATTCTTACAAGGACAGGAGTTTGATTAAAGGCTCTCCTAGTGGCTCACAACCACCCACACTTTTGTTCCAGGGGGTTTCATGCCCTTGTCTGACCTTCCCAGGCACCAAGCAAGCATGTGGTACACAGTCATGCCTCTGGCCAGCCGTCTAATATCGCTCTCTAGGTAACTAGGGACTGGATCTAGGGCACTGCACCTGCTGGCAAGCACGCACCCCTGTACTCAGCCTTTTACATGGGTGCTGAGGGCTGACCCGAGGGTGCCGAGGGCCAACCTGAGGGTGATGAGGGCCGACCTGAGGGTGATGAGGGCCGACCTGAGGGTGATGAGGGCCGACCTGAGGGCCTCAGGCTTGTGTGGCAAGTACTTTACTCACTGAGGGATTTCCCTGGATTCTAAAACTATTTTCTTTTAAATTTATTTTTTGTGGGTTCACACTTCAAGTTGACCTCTGTCTTCCATACCAAGACCCACAGAGATGTATCTCCCAAATGCTGCTTAAGGTGTGTGCACACGTGTGGCCATGGTATGTGTGTGGACATTATAGGGCAGCTGTGGGAGTCACTGACAGCTGTGGGAGTCACTGCTCTCCTCTGTATGTCAATTCCAGGGATCAAACTTAGACTGCTGTGCTTGGTGGCAAGTGCTTTTACCTGCTAAGCCATCTTGCCATCTAAGGCTGGTTCTGTTTTTTTTTTTTTTTTTTTGGATTTGGTTTTTTCGAGATAGGGTTTCTCTGTGTAGCCCTGGCTGTCCTGGAACTCACTCTGTAGATCAGGCTGGCCTCGAACTCAGAAATCCGCCTGCCTCTGCCTCCCAGAGTGCTGGGATTACAGGTGTGTGCCACCACTGCCCGGTGAACTTGAACTCATTTTGGCTTCTCAACTGCTGGGGATTGAGCACTGTGCATACATTGTGCCCAGCATACATATACATATATACATATACACATACGCCTACACATACACATACATATATGCATATGCATATACATATATAATATTTTCATATATAATGTACTTAGATAGTTTGAAAAGCTGAAGCTGTAAAAAGTACTCTCCACCTTGAGTCTGCCAGTAGAGAAAATCAAATTGCTACATAACAAGTGCCTTTTCTCTTTTATAATTCTCTATTATTAGTTCACAGTTTGGACAAGACCATGAAGTAAAGCCGTCATTTCTCTGTGTTCTCTAAGTCACTTCTCTCACACCTTAATGCTCGAGTCATCAGACACAGTCCTGATTGCCAGGAGCCATCCTCACTTAGAACTCAATGCCAAGAACTCTCCATACCAGGAGCCATCCCCACCTGGCTCTCAATGCCAGGAGACCTCGATACCAGGAGTCATTCTCACTTAGATCTCCATGCCAGGAACCATTCCTATGTAAATCTCAAAACCCCCTCCTTTTGAAGTTCATCTGTGGATAGGTTACTATAGCAACCCCCTTTCCACATCACCTCCTCATGACCCCCCCTTTATCATGCCAAAATTCCAGCAGCAATAACTAGCCTTACCCAGTAATAACTAGCCTTACCCAGAAATTATGAGAAACTGTTTCTTAGAAATGATGTCAGCCTCGAGATTGTTCCCCCTTTACCCCTCCCAAACCTTGTAAGCTTCCCTTTATATTGACTTGTGTAAAAATTAAAATTTGACAGCTTGATCAGGATTAGACTTGCTGTCGGTCTCTTTGTGTCTCTGTCCCATCACCTTTCTTTTAGGTAGCTCTAGGAACCCTGTTGACTGTCCTGGGGGTTGGGACACCTGATTTCTAGTCTTCAATGTGTGAGTGACTCTGACAAAGCAAGATATCTAAAGAATTATAGAATGGTGATAAATGGGCGTAGCCTTAGAAGTACTATATCACAGAAGAGAGTAGTGGTGCTTGATTTTAATACACAGCCTAGTAAGCAGAGGCAGGTAAGTCTAAGTTCCAAGCCAGCCAGGGCTTTATCAAACAATCAAAACCAGCACTTTATAGGGCTGGAGAGCAGCTAAGAGCACTAACTGCTCTTCCAGGGGACGATGGTTTAATTCCTAGCATCCACATGGTAGGTCACAGTCATCAATAACTTCAGTTCCAGGGTATCTGACACCCTCTTCTTGCTCCCATGGACACCAGGCATGCATGTGGAAGTAAGAGGACACTGTGCAGTGTGCAGTATCGTGCTCTTCCACCACGTGTGTCTGAGATTTAGTGGGAAGACCCTGTGAGCCAGCCAGGTGCTGGGCACTAGAGTGAAGTCTGTGCATGTTTACCTTGTAACAATCCCATTTTCTGCAAGAATAAAGGCTGCAGTAGGGTTGGAAGCCCTGATGAGGGTCTGCAGCTGAACAAGGAGAGGGTGCCTCTGCTCCGTCGTGTGACTGGTAAACACCACGTTACTCACCACGCCTGAAGAATAAAACAAAAACTTATCAGCCTTCTGAATCCTGATTGGCGAAGCAGCTCCTGCACACAGAGCGAGCCTCTGCGCCTCCCACTGACCAGCTTCTCTTGGTCACCTCTGCTCCAACACTGACAGACCTATCCGCCATTCTTTCTCCCCGTCTAGGAACTGCCACAGCTCACGAGTACATGGGCTTCGCCTCTGAACCACGTCACTTCCTGCTCTCATATATATACTTTATGTTTACTTAGTTTTTGTTTTATTTTGTTTGTTTTATTTTTTATCTTTGTTTTGGTCTTTTCGAGACAGGGTTTCTCTGTGTAGCCCTGACTGTCCTGGAACTCACTCTGTAGACCAGGCTGGCCTTGAACTCAGAAATCTGCCTGCCTCTGCCTCCCAAATGCTGGGACTACAGGTGTGCGCCACCACTAATCCACCCGGCTAGAGTCACACAATTCTAATATCAGTGCTGATGCAGGTATTCATACAATGACATGCTAAGAAAGGAACCCATTTTGTAAGGATTTGTAGAATGGGTAACATGACATCACTCCACAACTTTTGTAGAAATCTAATATCTACAAAACCATGGGGAATTTAGTAACCAGCAAAGCTATTACCCATTCTAACACAATTATACTTCTTCCAAACTCATACTTACTTTCACATAGCTATAAGCATAGTTTAGAAAGTTTTCACTGCCAGGCATGGTGGCGTATGCCTGTAATCCCAGCACTTGGGAGGCAGAGGCAGGCAGATTTCTGAGTTTGAGGCTAGCCTGGTCTACAGAGTATGTTCCAGGACAGCCAGGACCACACAGAGAAACCCTGTCTCAAAAAACCAAAACCAAAAAAAAAAAAAAAGTTTTCACTGATAGAGGCCATTTCTGCTATAAGATAATCTGCCTTTTCGGGGGTGGGTGGGTCAGGGTCTCATGTAGCCTAGGATGTCCTAGAACTCACAACGTAACTGAGAATGACCTCAAAGTTCTGATCCTCCTGCCTCCACCTCCACCTCCTAAATTCTGGGATTACAGGCATGCACTAGTTTATGGGTGTTAGGGATCAAACCCAGAATTTCTCAAATGTTAAGCAAGCATGCTATCAACTGAAACACATCTAGAACCTCACCAATTATACTTTTGTTATTCAGCAAAGTTATTTTTTGAGATGAAGTCCCACTTTTTAGCTTTGGCTGGCCTGGAACTCATTATGTAGATCAGGTTGGCTTTAAATTTACAGACTGCTGCCTGGCTGTCCAATAATTTTTTGTTTGTTTTCATCATTCTTTCTTTTTTTAAGATTTGTTTATGTATGTAAGTCCACTGTAGCTGCTTCACCAGAAGAGCACATTGGATCCCATTACAGATGGTTGTGAGCTACCATGTGGTTGCTGGGAACTGAACTCAGGACCTCTGGAAGAGCAGTCAGTGCTCTTAATCAGTGAGCTGTTTTCCTATCCAATAATTTTTAATTAATTAATTAATTTTTTAAAGATAGAATTTCTCTGTGTAGCCCTGACAGTCCTGGAAGCTGCTCTGTAGACCAAGCTGGTTCTGAACTATCTGCTTGTCCCCCCAGTGCTGGGAATAAAGGCATGAACCACCACTGCCTGGATACTTTTTATTTATATCATTTTGTGAGAATTTCAAGCATGGGGGGAGGGGCTGAAGAGATGTCTATATACAAGAAAAGATCTGAGTTTCTTAGCTGCTGGCACATCTCCATCAGAGTTCATGGCTACCTGGTCCAGTTTTTCTGTGTGTGTGTCTGTTCTTCCTTCATTCCCGTTACCCAAGCCTGGTTCTAAGATCTGGACACTCAGGTCGTAGCACATAACAGATGATTTTTAAGACAATATCACATATCAGTGCTGGGCCTAAAAATCTGTGCCGTATGCCTAGTTTTATTTTATTTTACATTTTAAAGACTTTTATTTATGTGTATGTGTCTGCATGGATTTATATGTGCCACATGTATGCAGGAGTTCAAAGAAGCCAGGTGTTAGAATCCCTGGAACTCAAGTTATGGGAGGTTGGTAGCCACCATGTAGGTTCTGGGAACTGAACCTGGTCCCTCTATAAGAACAGTAAGTTCTAGTAACTGCTGAGCCATCTCTCTAACCTCTCTTAATTTTTAAATTTATGTGTATGTGTTTGTGTGTATTTCGTAGGTATGCATATGGCTCACGGAAGCCAGAAGTACTGTATTCAGGGAGCTCTGGGGGGTTGTGAGCTACCATGTGGATGCTGGTAACCAGACCTGGGTCTTAACGGAAGAGTAGCCAGTGTTCTTACCCTCTCATCTACCTCTTCAGCCCATTTCATTTATTTTAAAAGGCTACTCACATTCCCTTTCACATTAAGATAGTCTTTCCCCACTGCCAGTGCTAGGGAAGTCTCCAAATGAAGGGAACACTGGTGACATCTGTGCTTTGACACCTTTATTTGGGGACTGCAGGGAATCATGAAACATCACTGCCTAGAAGGCCTGATGCCAGACACCTATGCCTTGGAGCAGCCATAGGAAGTCATTTGAGCCTTTGGAAACTGAGTAAGGTCAAGGTCAGAAGGCAATGCCCAACATGTGGCACCACAGGCGAGCAGAGAGAATCCCTGAAGTATCCATTTATCCTGGGATTAGTAGAAAATGGGGTCAAGTCCCTGTAAAGTGACTGGGGTACCATAGGCAGAACAGATAATGTAGTAGGTCTTGTAGTGAGGAGCCAGAAAAAGTTAGCAAAGCTCTATTGGGGCCCAGAGACTGAATTTTCCTTGGCCAAAAGGAGCAAGTCAAACTAGTCCAAGCTTGACCTCTAAGCAGTGTGTACCAGGGTCACAGACATAGTCCTGGCCCGGCTCCTTTCCTGACCGGGTTGTGAAATCTGTGAAAATGAACCACTCTAATGCTCTGCTTACTATATGCACACTCTGTGGACTCATTTTGTAGGGGTAGGATTCTAGCTCAGGAACTGGGCACAGAAAAGGGACTTTATTGCATAGTGAAAAAGCAAAAGGATTATCTCTGGCATTCCTTAGCCCAGCTATGTAAACTGCTACCTGCCAAGAGGAAATGCCGGCTGTGAGGCAGGTAGAGATGTTGTCTGGCACACAGGGCAAACAGGCCACAGAGAGGAGTTTCACCTTACCGGGGTCAGGAGCCTCTTTCTGCTCCGCATCAAGAGTGAACACCAAGACTGACTAAGATTAGCAGCTAAGCTATAAGCAGGCAGTGGCCTGAGACCAAGAGCAGAGAAATGTGTTTGCTGTCTGAGGGCTTTCAGCAGCCTAGGAATAAATGAAACATCTTTCTTTCTTTTATCTCTATTTATTTCTAAAAGCAGGCAATAAAAACACCTTTTCTTTGCCTACAGTCAGCATATGAGCCCTGCTAAGCACGATGTGAGCCTCTGCTATCATTACATGCACAGAAACAGAACCCACTTCCAAGACAGCCATCGATTCTCAAATGAGAAGGAGCACAACTGATGTTTTTTTATTTCCTGTCCATCCAAGGTGAGCTCCATCAGTCAGCTCAGAGTCCTCAGGCACAGATACAAATGGAAGACAAGTCACCAAGACACTGCAACTCCTGAGTTCCTTGGCATTTAATGGGACAAGATTTGGGTTGTGTGGCTGGGTGGCAGGATATGCCTTTAAGCTGGTACTAGGAAGCACAGGCAGGTGGATCTTTTTGAGGCCAGCCTGGTCCACACACTAAGTTTCAGGACAGCCAGGGACACACAAAGAGATCCTGTCTCCAAAGAAGAAAAGAATAGATGGATGGCATCTCGCTGCTCTGGCCACAGTCGGCACGCATAGACTTGGAGACAAACTGCCACTGGACAATGCGTCAGGAGGGGCCTCTCCCTCAGCACCGCCAAGGGCCAAGGGCATTCAGCCGGGCTCAGCCTAGAAGGATGAACACTAAAGAGGCCGGGTTGAGCTGCCAGCCCAGGGCTGCTCCAGGTTTGTGGATAATGAAGACAGAGTGTTTCCTTGAGGCTCTCTGCCAGGGCACCTGGACATCTGTGCTTATGCTCCACAAAGAGAAGTGGGAAGATGCTGGAGGGACATCAAGACTCGGCTTCAACACTGACAAGAAGACAGGGCCAGGGCATGCCCCCACTTTTTTTAAGTTTGTTTGTTTGAGATGGGAATCTTACTTTGTAGCCAAGGTGCCTTTGAACTGGTGACAATTTTCCTGCTTCAGGCTCCCAAGTCTGTGATTGTCAGTGTGAGCCACCAAGCCCAGGCTGGTTGGCGAGTGCTACCTGCCAATTTAAACTTTTGTTTGTTTGTTTTCGGATTTTTTTTTTTTTCTGAGACAGGGTTTCTCTGTATAGCCCTGGCTATCCTGGAACTCACTCTGTAGACCAGGCTGGCCTCGAACTCAGAAATCCGCCTGCCTCTGCCTCCCAGAGTGCTGGGATTACAGGCGTGTGCCACCACTGCCCAGATAACCTGCCAATTTAATATGCCCTCAGAAGCTGTCTAGTTGGCCTTCGTTTCCCATCTGTAGCTATAGAATCTCTCGGATGTCTTCTATCAAGACCAGTGGCTTTCTCAGCCCACCGGCTTATTTTCCAGTGAATAATTTCAGAAAAATAAAACTTTTTTTTTTTAAAGACAGGGTCTCATAGTCTGGCAATAAGTAGTGTTGCATGCCTTTAATGCCAGCACTTGAGAGGCAGAGGCAGACAGATCTCTGAGTTCCAGGCCAACCTGGTCTACAGAGTAAGTTCCAGGATAGCTAAGGTTACACAGAGAAACTCTGCCTCGAAAACCATGAATGAATGAATGAATGAATGCAGAAGAAAGAATGTGTTCAGGCCAGCCAGGGCTACACAGATTCTGTATCAAACACAGATACAGGCACATACCACACACACACACACACACACACACACACACACACACACACACACACACACATCTCACTATGCAACCCAGATGATTTTACTACCCAGCCTGTGTCTGCTGCTCTCTGACAGAAATGGCAATTGTTTTCTCAGACAGGGTCTCATTATATAATCCCAGACTGGCCTGGAACTTACTATGTCTTGACCGTAACTCAGAAAGATGCACCTGCCTCTGCCTCCTGAGTACTGGGATTAAAGGTGTTAATTACACCTTATTAGGAAGGACAGTTTCTGAAAGCGCTCCGCCCCAGCTGTCACTGCCCCGTGGATGCCCTGACCTTGTTCCACTCACTCACTCACCTGTGCTGTCTAACTGGCTGTTCTAACTCAGACTTACCTTCTCTTCTGACCTGTCTACTCAGATATTCCTACTGAGGCCACCAGTGCCCTTCACACCTGCAAAACTAATGGGTTGTTGTTGTTGTTTTAAGTTGTCCTTCTCTTGAGGTCTCTGCAACCTTAAATATAACTGATTTTCCTGTCCCTGATATTTGAAGTACTATTTCTTCTTGTTTCATCTTTCAGCCTCCAGGATTTCCCAATCTCCTTCCCGTTTCTCGTCTTCTAACCTTTTCAACTCCACATCTGGATATCAAATATCTTTTTTTGTTTGTTTGTTTTTGTTTTTTCGAGACAGGGTTTCTCTGTGTAGCCCTGGCTGTCCTGGAACTCAGTCTGTAGACCAGGCTGGCCTCAAACTTCAGAAATCCACCTGCCTCTGCCTCCCAAGTGCTAGGATTAAAGGCGTGCACCACCATGGATATAAAATATCTTCTGTGCCTTTTGATCATGGCTTTCAAATCCAGAACCAAGGACCAGAAAGCCTGCCTTCTTATCTCCTGTTCCAATGTTCTCTCTTGTGCTTTCTAGTACAGCTATCTCCAGCTTTTCTAATTCTCTAAACTAGAAAGCAGAGGCATCCTGAATATATCTTTTCCAATTTGTGTCCTACTAACTGAATCTGCCAGGCATGGTGGTGTATACCTTTAATACCAGCACTTGGGAGGCAGAGACAGGTAGATCTCTTAGTTTGAGGTTGGCCTGGTCTACAGGGTGAGCTCTAGGACCACCAAGGCTACTCTGACTTGAAAAACTAAACAACAACCATTAAACCCAACAAATCCTGAATCTACCTGGATTAGACATTGTGGACAGACCCAGCCAACCTTCATTTCGCTCTGCTGCTGCCGATGGCAGGCACGATGGTTTATACTACTCTCGGCACGTGGGAGGTAGGAGCGGGAAGATCGGGGTCCAAGGCTAATCACCTGGGCTACACAGTAATTTAAGCCAGATGGGACTACATGAGACTCTGTCTCAAAAAACCAAAGACAGTCCCTGCTTCTACCTGGTATACCAAGTCCAGCAAGAACGCCCCTCCTCCTTAGCCTCCTGCCCAGGCAGCAGCTAGCTCAGCTGTTTGCCAAGACAACAGGTTTTGCTGTCCCTGTGGACTGGCAATGGGATCAGCAGGGCACAAGTATGCTGGGGACACCAAGTTGTTTTCTTCTATCAGATATTTGCTTGCTAGGCTGATTCAGAAAGCCCAACCCCAACAAACATAATCACAGTCAGCCCCCCCCCCCACCACTGAGGCACATGCCCTATCCCCCCCACAAAGGCACATCCTGACACCCCCCACACACATCCTGACCCCCCCCACCACACACACACACACACACACACACACACACACACACACACACACACACATCCCCTGAGAGCCCTGAGCATCTCAGCAACACTGCAGGATGTTTATAATTTATTCTGCATCTCCAGGACCTGTCAGGATCTTGCTGATTTAGAGGTTCCATTTACTGTTCATCGGCTGCAAGGCCAGGGCAGGACTGCTGCTGGGGGAGCTTTAGTACATTAGAAATTCTGGAGCATGTGTGTCTGCCCAGCAGTATACAAGGAAGTTACCAGAGCTTTCCCTGGAACGATTCCATATGCTGTAGAATTCAGACAGGCGACAGCAGGCAGGAAAGACTACTGAATTTGATCAGAATGTGACGGGCATAAACAGGAAGTTGAACATATTGCTTACCTTGTGAACACTGGTCAAGACACTTAGGAAAGAGAAATCTAAAAAGAAAAAGAAGTATTTCAAACCATTTGTTTCAGAGTGATCATTATCTCCCACAAAAGATGAATCTGGGAGACAATACAAGTGCCAGGTGGTACCGAACCATGAGTAGCTGCAGGGATCTAAGACAGTCACACAGACACTGAAGTTCGTGTCCACAGACATTCCAAATGGCACACTGCAGGGAGGATACTGGGAGCACTGAGACTCTGCAGATCACAGGAAACAGAGAAAAGGAAGGTGGCCTCATCCAAGCCTCATCATTGTAATTTCTGGGGCCAGTGAAGCATTTATCATTGAGTTGCTGAATTACAACTTCAGTCCAAGCTGGTCTTTTAGAAAAATATATTGTTGGGGCTGGAGAGATAACTTAGTGGATAAGGGCACTGGTTGTTCTTCCAGAGGACCCAGGTCTGATTCCCAGCACCCACATGGCAGCTCACAGGCATATGTAGCTCTAGTTCCAGGGATCCAACACCCTCTTCTGGCTTCAACAGGCAATTCACGCATGTGGGTCACATACTTAAATGTAGGCAAAATACCCATAAACATAAAAGTAAGTCTTTAAAAAAATAAAAAGATACCTTCTTGAGTAACAGGAAATGTGAAGGGAAATAATAAGGGTTATAACCATGGCATGTATAAAGACCTGTCTCATTCTGATGGGGAGGGAAGACCACTACACTTTACTTCAGGGTCACATCATAGGCTGGAGGCGGTCCTAAGTGTCTACCTGTGCTCCATGTAGCAGCTCAGGGGCTCCACACACACCGTGACAGCACCAATGGTGAAGTAGGACTTGACGTTTGGGTCTGGGTGAGTCTGCAGGGCTTGCACAACATCAATGACATCTGTGTAGCTACAGGAAGAAAGCACATGGTTAGCTTCCGGGTTGGGGCTACAGGATAGAGAAGAGGGGAGCACTGGGTGCTGAGTGGGTGAGGGCTGAAGGGAGACCCAAAGCAGAAGGGAGACCTATAGAGGCCCCTGTGCTGCCCCATTTTGTGATTAGAGCCCTAGAATCCACAGTGTGTCCCTGCATTCCCAGGTTCCTTCTGCTCCCCTCTGAGGAAGAATGAGTACTGGAGCCAACCTCTTCTGGAGATAAGAACCTGGCGAGGGGGCTCTGAAGGC
The DNA here is from genome assembly GCF_947179515.1 of Apodemus sylvaticus. Classification (NCBI taxonomy): domain Eukaryota; kingdom Metazoa; phylum Chordata; class Mammalia; order Rodentia; family Muridae; genus Apodemus; species Apodemus sylvaticus. The sequence goes on from NC_067476.1 coordinate 113,508,763, forward strand.
AGGACTGTGTTCTAGTGTAACTCAGGAGCTCGGCCAGACTCTGTTTGCTTTAGTCCTTTCCCTTCTCCTCCCAGTTCACAAGGTCATCAGATCCGTCAAATACCATTTCTATTCCATCTTCTGCCTGAACTCCCTCTGGTCTTGATTTACAGAACCAGTCTGATGTCTTCACTTAGGAGTGAATAAGTTTGTAATCCAAACCCTCAAGCCGGTTCCTCCCAAGTTCCTGTTATTCTAAGCCCAGGGGACTTTACTCTTTCAGATGCTGGGCCAAAAGATCCGGGTCCTCTTTGATTTCATTTTTTTTAGTCTTCAGCATAAACCTGAAAGAGATCACTGCTCACGCTCCCACTGGGTCCAAGGACTGCTACTGTCCTTTACCTAGGACACCCCAATGGTCTCCCAGCTGCCCCGCTACTTTTGTCCTGCCTTGGTGCAAACTGTTCTCAACACAGAGGCTCAAGAGCTA